>NC_091305.1:32393207-32640707 GCF_038502225.1 Cherax quadricarinatus
GCCAGTATTAAGATTCATATTAGGAAAGTTGTGTATAAGGGATGCTTCGACAAGACGGCGACTGTGAAGGCATGAAGAGGGGTAGACAGATTTAAAAAAGAGCAAGTCTAACGCCTCTTTTGTGTTCTTTGAGTTAGAAAGAGAGCGATCAGTTTCTGCAGAGTATTGGAGAGGACAAAATCGAATCGAATCGAATAAGACGACGGGAGCTGTCGTGATATGGGAAGGAAGAAGGATAAGGAAGGATGGAAATGACTGGAAAAGGATGGGAAGGAGGGGAAGAGGAGGAATCAAGGCAAGTGGCCCAACCACTTTGGGACATGTGGTACCGAAGTACTGGAGACGTAGATGGAGAGGCTTGAATGATGAGAGGACAAAAAGAGCATGAAATAGAATAGACTCCGGAAGGATCAATAGCAGGAGGAGAGGTACGAATTAGATTACTGCGAAGGGCGTTAATTTGGCGAACAGTTAGTTTGATGTGTAAGGAACGGAGAGAGTCAAGATTTAAGAGAATGGAAATATAGGGAAGGCAAAGAATAGAAGATTTCACGGGAGTGGAGTGTTTGGGTGAGAAGAAAGTCCTTTTAGCACGTGAGTAGGCAAAATTTATGAAATCGGAAGGATAGCCAAGACAATAGAACGAATTCAGAAAAGTGGAAATTTCCGAGTCAAGGAAGTGAGTGGCCACATGTGAAGGGCACAGAGGAAGAAATAACACTTTTCTTGACAGAGGGAACATGGTAAGTAGTGAGTGTATGTCAGTGTGGAAAGGCTCGCGATAAACGGAAAAAGAAAAGCCTGTAGCCGAGTGATGGACATGTACATCAAGGAAAGGAAGCAAAGAATTAAGTTCCCACTCAGCTTTAAACTTGATGGAAGGAACACACTTGTTAAGGGCATAGTGAAATGGTTGGAAGAGACTAGTCACTGGGGACAGAAAGTAAAGATATCTACATAGTAGAGCCAGAAGGAATAAGATCAAGAAAGACATCAGTAGATTTAGGGAGATGAAGTAACTTTTCATTGGTCTTCATTCAAAGAAAATTGAGAACATCAAGAGGCACATTAGTGAAGAGAGACTTAGCAACTTGCAGGTCGGGTGTTGCCGAACACCTTCGATGAAGTCTTGATAATGACTAAGGTGACCAGGAGAAAAAGGACCAAGAGAAGGTACTTGTCAGTTCTTATAACAACTTTACCGGTGCCATTTGCCAGATCAACCAGGCTGTAATGAATATGTGGATGAGTAGAACTCCAACAACAGCATCCTGGATAATCAGACCACGTCTGCCTGGTGCTTACCTATGGAAAAGTTACGGGAGCAAGTAAACACTAAAAACTGATCACAGGTATATAGGTGCTTGACTGAACATGTGCGAGCAAGCAGTGAAGGCTCTCTATTTTCTTCAGATCCGCAGTTTCACCTGATTCACTAGCCACGACTAATATTACCTCCACTAACCACTGCTTGTTCTCTCCAGGTTGGAATACTGCTGTATACTGATGGCCATCTTCAAGGCAGGCGAGATTGTTGAGCTGGAAAACCTACAGTGAACTTTTCATTGCTCATATATACTCAGTTAAGCCTCTGAATTAATTTGAACGATTGAAGTTCCTTCAGCTGTATTCCTTGGAACGTAGGCGAGAAAGGTACATAATAATATACACTTGTGAAATTTTGGATAGACTGGTTCTGAACATGACGGTGTAAAATACCTCCACTAAACAGCAGACACACAGCGAGTACACTAAGATAGAATTCGATTAGTGTCAGACGACCCCAGTTGTTCAACGCTCTCCTTCCATGCATATGGGCAATTACCCACACACCTCTGGTGGTCTTCAAGGAAGAACTGATTAAGTTCCTCAAATCAGTGGTTCGTACGTTGGATTGCATGCGGTCAGCAGTAAAAACCTGGTTGATCAGGCCTTGATTCTTCAGGAGACCTGATCTGGGATTGGGCCGAGGGGGGCATTAACCCCTGGAAATGTTTTTTCAGGTATCCTTCAGACAGTGTTACTTCACTAACCACTGGAAGTATTACCTCGCTAACTGCTTGCATTACCCGACTAAACATGCCGTATAAAGTTTTACTACTTAATGGATTCCTTCGGAATATCACAAAAACTAATTTATATATTGGTAATAGTATGTGATAATAGTTGTGTATGTTTTATATACTTTTTAAATAGTATTCTCTGGGCTGTAATCTATTTGATAAGATCTGTGAGGAGTGAGGAAGTTACCGATACCCAGGCAGGATCTATGAGGCATGAGGAAGTTGTAGATTCTCAGGCAAGGCACGCAACACACTTACCATTACCTGCTGTGGAATATCATTATTCACATAATCATCCGCACACCCCACGATAATAACTAGTAAATTGGCCTCACAACTACCAGCCACCACGATTCTTTGGTATTATATATGAGGCAGCAAGTGCATTTTGGTAGAGAAATTACTATGAAAATGTAATGTGTGATGCACTCGTTGTCTACCAGCCCCTCAACCAGTGACCACCTCTCCTGCCACAAGAATATCAAACACCCGTGACTTGCATTTTACCTTTGACGAGTAGCAAGGGCTCTGATACCCCCCGCAGTCTCACCTGAGGCCAGGCTTCCCTGTCGACCACCTGGTCAACAATTCTGTTTGTGTTAGCGGCCACCACAACCCTGCTGATCCGGCACTTGTAGCAGAAAGCTGTTCAGCTTCTTGAGAACTTCTGCCTTCGTTCTGGTAACATTGCTGATATCTGCTTATAATATGTTGGAATCTTTGGTCAAGGATGTTGACACAGTTTCCTAATTATACCGATGGTTCCCTTGCTCTTCTCTGCTGATTGACCAGGCAAGCATCACCAGCTCCTGGCCCAAGGCGGGGCTTCGGGAGCAGAAAAACTCTCGAAACTCATCGAAGGTATATCAAATATAATGGTATCTATTTCTCCATTCCAAAAAAAGCAATCGAAGTGCTTTGAGGCGTTCACAGTAGTGTAGATTTTTTTTTATTGTGTGCGGGCAGTATACGATCTGTGCACATTTTCACCAACTTGAAAGTCGCTGTCAACATATCGGTATTCCAAATTATAACTATAATCATGGAGAGCGCTAAACCCGTAGAATTATACAGCGCCTATGGGGGAAATGGAAGGTATTCAGGCTTAATTCAGGGAACTGGAGCACAGATCCAATTCCCTAGATCAAGCGCCCCTCACCAGCGTCAAGGAACCTCCCTTGAGGGGACGGTATTCCATTATTTTTTTTTTTACCTCTTCCTCATGCTCTGTGATATGGTTTGCTTACTTTCTATATTTGTGCTCGTTTTGAGGTCTTCGGTCCTCCCATACATAAGCAGTTAAAATTTGACACCGTGACCAGTATGTTATTTTCATTTGCTATCTGTTTATTGATATCTGTTTATAGTAGTGACTAAGATATATTTCTTTTGGTATTGTCTGCAAAATGTGATTTTATGCTTTGGTTAGTGTTCGTGGCTGTCTGTCTGTCATGATGTGAGAGAGTAATGGTGCTAGGACCGTGCCCAACTTTTTAGTCTGCTATGATCAGACTTTGTTGCCATTTTGTGATTTGTTAGAAATTTGAATATCAGTTTCCATACTTTTTTTTTAGTTATGCCTATTGACTTCATGTAATGAGCTATTTCTCCAGTCTCATTTGTCAGATGCCTTTGCAAAATCTATGCAAATTACATCAATGTTTTTCTTTCCTTCCAAGGTCTCTAATTTTCGTAGAGATCTGATAGTTACAATCAGCAAGATTTTTCTACCCTACAGTCATGTTCACTTGGATTGTGTAGTTCATGATCCTCGTCAGTGACGCGAGAGAGAACTTCGTCATCGAGGGACTCATGAGCTTCAAGGCTACTTAAGGCTTCAAAAGGGTTCCGTACAGGGATAGAATACTGAGTACCAGCTACTCTCACAATTGTACGTTCTAACTGGGGGTGAGGGCGCGAATTCCCCCGAACCTGGCGCTTGAGGATGGTTCTTGTGTTCTGAGAACCTCGTCCTCTTGCGTGACCACGGTGGCTACTAGAGAACGTGAAAAACATGCTGGCAGAACGAACATAGCAAACTGAAGTGTGGTGACCAACAACAGCAGCAATTTGTCCCTTTTTACAGAAATTGTAGCACGTTTTGACACTTTTTTTTGTGCTGTCGCCTGAGTGGGTAGTCGCTGCACTAGCCCTGGAAGAGGGACGGGAAGGAGGGAAGGAATGTTATTCTTATCCCGAGAACCGCCAGATGTCACACAAAAAAACAGGTCCCAAAGAAAATTGAAAGGAATCTGGGTCAGCAAATGCCTGTGTCCTAAAAAGAACCGTCATTGGCTCCATTGCAACAGAGATTAGTTTGGTCGTGTACAAGGGCACAGTAGAAGGCAGTACCATTTGCTGAATAGTACCAGAGGCAGCAAGTTTACCAAATTCCAGGCCAAACTGTTTACCTGCCTCATTGATAAAACTCAAAGACTGGATTGCCAGAGTAAATACGTTCAGCAGTTTGCCCAAAAGATAAGAAAAATCTGCAAGAGTTTCTGCGAAAAATGGTTTAACAATAAGAAATTCACGCAACAACAAATATGAGTTGGAACTACTTGGTTTGAAATAGCAAGTGCGAAAGAAGTCCTCAAATTGAGACTAACTTGTGAAGTCACTACAAGGGTTAGGATTGATGTCTCCTAGCAACACCATGCGAGGGAAATCGAGAAAAACTGTCCTTAGCTAATCTAATGAAACTGGTTTCTCAGGCTCGACCTCTAGCAGCAATGTTAGCTGCATACTGAATAGCAGCAAACCAAGTCTCTAGGTTGCTTTGATTACCCTGGAACGTAGGGACAGTAAGTAAGAAAGAATAAGGTCTACGGATTGTGTGATGATCGTCTGAGGGTTAGGAACCATTAAGGTCTACAGATGGCATGGTGAGTCAGACATGGTCACAACCAAGACTCACAAGTCAGACATGGTCACAACCAAGACTCACAAGCAATGCTTAAAATAATAATATAAGTAAATAAAATAGGATAATTACGTGAAGAGAATAATACATGACACTTAACTCTGCATATATAAATATACAACGGAGAGAGAGAGAGAGGAGCAGCTCACTCAGTACAGTTAAATTACGGCACCATGATACCACAACTATGGTATCCAGCACCATGATACCACAACTATGGTATCCAGCACCATGATACCACAACTATGGTATCCAGCACCATGATACCACAGCTATGGTATCCAGCACCATGATACCACAACTATGGTATCCAGCACCATGATACCACAACTATGGTATCCAGCACCATGATACCACAACTATGGTATCCAGCACCATGATACCACAACTATGGTATCCAGCACCATGATACCACAGCTATGGTATCCAGCACCATGATACCACAACTATGGTATCCAGTGCCATGATACCACAACTATGGTATCCAGCACCATGATACCACAACTATGGTATCCAGCACCATGATACCACAACTATGGTATCCAGCACCATGATACCACAGCTATGGTATCCAGCACCATACCACAACTATGGTATCCAGCACCATGATACCACAACTATGGTATCCAGCACCATGATACCACAACTATGGTATCCAGCACCATGATACCACAACTATGGTATCCAGCACCATGATACCACAACTATGGTATCCAGCACCATGATACCACAACTACGGTATCCAGCACCATGATACCACAACTACGGTATCCAGCACCATGATACCACAACTACGGTATCCAGCACCATGATACCACAACTACGGTATCCAGCACCATGATACCACAACTACGGTATCCAGCACCATGATACCACAACTACGGTATCCAGCACCATGATACCACAACTACGGTATCCAGCACCATGATACCACAACTACGGTATCCAGCACCATGATACCACAACTATGGTATCCAGCACCATGATACCACAACTATGGTATCCAGCACCATGATACCACAACTATGGTATCCAGCCCCATGATACCACAACTATGGTATCCAGCACCATGATACCACAACTATGGTATCCAGCACCATGATACCACAACTATGGTATCCAGCACCATGATACCACAACTATGGTATCCAGCACCATGATACCACAACTATGGTATCCAGCACCATGATACCACAACTATGGTATCCAGCACCATGATACCACAACTATGGTGTCCAGCACCATGATACCACAACTATGGTGTCCAACACCATGATACCACAACTATGGTGTCCAGCACCATGATACCACAACTATGGTGTCCAGCACCATGATACCACAACTATGGTATCCAGCACCGTGATACCACAACTATGGTATCCAGCACCGTGATACCACAACTATGGTATCCAGCACCGTGATACCACAACTATGGTATCCAGCACCATGATGCTACAACTACGGTACCCAGCACCATGATGCAACTATGGTACACAGCACCATGATTCAACTATGGTACACAGCTACCTGATGCTACAACTATGGTACCCAACATCATGGTGGTACAACTATGGTTCCCAGCACCATGATGCTACAACTGTGGTACCAAGGACCATGATGCTTCAACTACGGTACCCAGCACCATGGTGCTGCAACTACGGCACCCAGCACCATGGTGCTGCAACTACGGTACCCAGCACCATGGTGCTGCAACTACGGCACCCAGCACCATGGTGCTGCAACTACGGCACCCAGCACCATGGTGCTGCAACTACGGCACCCAGCACCATGGTGCTGCAACTACGGCACCCAGCACCATGGTGCTACAACTGCGTTACCCAGCACCATGGTGCTACAACTGCGTTACCCAGCACCATGGTGCTACAACTGCGTTACCCAGCACCATGGTGCTACAACTGCGTTACCCAGCACCATGGTGCTACAACTGCGTTACCCAGCACCATGATGCCATAACTACGGCATCCAGCACCATGATGTCACAACTACGGTACCAACCATACCTCGGGCGGGATTTGAACCCGCGGTCAGAGAGTCTCAAAACTCCAGACCGTCGCGTTAGCCACTGGACCAGCTGAGTCATGTACGGTACCAACACCATGATGTCACAATTACGGTACCCTGCACCATGATGCCACAACTACGGCATCCAGCACCATGATGCCACAACTACGGCACCCAGCACCATGATGCCAGACCTACGGCACCCAGCACCATGATGCCACAACTGTGGTACCCAGCACCATGCCACAACTGTGGTACCCAGCACCATGATGCCATAACTATGGTACCCAGCACCTTGATGTTACAACTGTGGTATCCAGCACCATGATGCCACGAGTATGGTACCCAGCACCATGATGTCACAACTGTGGTACCCAGCACCATGATGTCACAACTATGGTACCCGGCACGATACCACAACTATGGTACACAGCACCATGATACCACAACTGTGGTACACAGCACAATGATACAACTGTGCTACACAACACCACGATACCACAACTGTAGTACCCAGCACCATGATGCTACAACTGTGGTACCCAGCACCATGATGCTACAACTGTGGTACCCAGCACCATGATGCTACAACTGTGGTACCCAGCACCATGATGCCACAACTATGGTACCCAGCACCATGATGCCACAACTATGGTACACAGCACAATGATGCCACAACTATGGTACACAGCACCATGATGCCACAGCTATGGTACAAAGCACCATGATGCCACAGCTATGGTACAAAGCACCATGATGCCATAACTATGATACCCAGCACCATGATGCCATAACTATGGTACACAGCACAGTGATACCATAATTTTGGTACCCAGCACCATGATTCCACAACTATGGTACACAGTACCATGTCACAACTGTGGTACACAGCACCATGATGCCACAACTGTGGTACACAACACCATGTTCCCACAGTTGTGATACCCAGCACCATGATGCTACAACTACGGTACCAACACCATGATGTAACAACTACGGTACCCAGCACCATGATGCCACAACTACGGTACCCAGCACCATGATGCTGCAACTGTGGTACACAGCACCACGATGCCACAACTGTGGTACACAGCACCATGCTGCCACAATTTTGACAACCATCACCATGATGCCACAGTTATGGTTACCCAGCATCATGATGCCACAGTTATGGTACCCAACACCATGATGCCACAATTGTGGTACCCAGCACCATGATGCCACAAGTGGTACCCAGCACCATGATGCCACATGCACATTCCGCACAACACAGCTGAGACAAGGCTGCTGGTAACACTACCTTCATTACTCTGGACTCTCTCAGGGGAAAAAACTTGTGTTCCGGAACACGTTCAGTAAATGGCTTCCTGGTCAATAGCTGCTGTAGGTCACCTTTCTCCCAGTGTTACACTGCCTGCCTTATGATGCATCATGCTGATGCAGATTCAACTTTCTAACTAACCGGGAATTCAGAATAATAGTCAATGATGTAAAGGCAGAGGACATCTCAGTGACAAGTTATGTTAATACCACTGTAACATCTTTTACTGAGTATACGCGAATTTGTATGAGTGGCAGCTATTGAGGACATCAAATCTCCAAGCTGACGTAAACCAAACTTTCCACTGATGTACTGAAAAACAATGTGATATTTACGAACAATATGAGTTACTCCGCAGGAGTGCTGTGAAGACAGTAAGAAAATAGTGTCACTATCAGCAGCTCAAGATTCTACAACGTGTTACCAGCAATAATCGTGAATATTACCGGAACGCTGGTAGAAGTTCCCAAGAGGAAACCGAGCTACTGTTTAGTGCAAGTGCCTAGTCAGCTGACTTGTGATGACTGTGCCGGCCAAGCCGCCAGGGTAGACCAGCCCTCGGAACATCTCTCACATACTTGTGTTTGGTTTCAAAGGTTTTCTACTGTCGCAACCCAGTATATCAGAGGTATAATGGAAAAGTAAGTTGGATGAGACAAATTTTCAAAACCAGAAATGACAGGTTAATGAAGATTTTGTCCAGAGCATTTGTACTCTCTCTTACAGCATTGCTGCATAATAGCGTGTGTAAGGTATGTGCATTAAGAGACCTGGAGAATGTGTATACAGAATATCTCCACCGTAAGTATCATGTCAAACACGTAAAATACAAGGAACACCTGAAATTCTTCATGCTGTGCTCCCTAGACTGCAGGAGTGAAAGATGCATCATAAGCCATACCTGGAAAATATTGAAGGGACTGGTTTTAAATCTACACACCGAACTAATTATCTACGAGAGGAAGACGGTTGGTGGACGATGTAAGTTGCCTCTATAAAAAGTAGGAATACAAGAAGTACACAACATGTAGGTTACTTGTGATGAGTCGCAGAGTTCAGCGCCTCCGTGACCCAGTGCCAGACCAGGTCTCTTGGTTGATGGTTCAATCAATACCGAAGGGGCAGCAACCTGGGACCTAAGGGACACCTGTGACCTGTTTCGAGGGCTTTTCCCTGGCAGCCTTGACTGAGGTCAGTGACCCGAATTCAAGCTTCCTTGACTACATTGTCAAGCAGAGAGTTACTGCTAACGGCCTGTCCCCACCCACCCACACCCACCCACCCACCCACCCACCCACACACACACACACACACACACACACACACACACACACACACACACACACACACACACACACACACACGCACACGCACACGCACACGCACACACACACGTACTCATATACAACAGGCCTAGTGTCTAATCGACATGTGCCTAGGACAAAATGGTAATTAACACATACATACATACACACACACACATACACACACATACACACACTGTTATGACCAAGGTCATAATGTGATTAATTTATATGTATTATCCACTTAATATTATACTCTGGGTTTCTTTAATATTAGCTAAATTAAAGATTCCACTAGTTTATAATATTATCTGATTTAGGAATATACCCGGGTATGATGTATATATATATATATATCTTGAGTAATGTGTTAGGTAGGTACACCTGGCTAAGGTTTATAACAAGGTATCTCCATTGGTGGGTAGTTTGCACCGCTCTACCCTCTCCCCCTTTTGACGAGTTGATGTCATGAAGGAATTTACTGTATATGGGAGTTCACTCTCTCTGCTGACTCAGTGTGCATTGACTGAGCTACCCTCCTAGTACTCCGCCTTATTCTCACTTGGATAGAGAATTGGGTTATAGAAACTCCTGATCCAGCTTGTGGTTTATTGTGAAGTCTTCTGACAATCATATACTGTTATCTTCAGGTTACGATGTGACGACCAGTGTCAAGCTTAGAACTTGTGATATATTTCTTATGCCAGGGAGTTACTCAGTGAAAGTGTTAATTCTCAATATATGTACTTGCACACAAGTAATGTTACTATTGAGGAAGCGGTAATATTCCTCTGATCATTATCAAGTGTAGTGACCATATTGACATGTACATTATATTTAAGAGTTTTCTTGTGTGAAGGAAAGTTTCTGACATTGATATTTAATAGATATTTATGAATAAAGTATTTAAGCTTTTAAATAAAAAGAAACTTGAAAAGACTGAGTAACTATTATTTGTGCCTTACATTTCTAAGTTTGGAACCATATCCTTTCATTCTGTGAAGTGTGTTGTTACGGAGTGCACTAACCTGGCTAAAGATTAAGAACCGAACCGTAACACACACATACACACACCCACCACACACCCACCACACACCCACCACACACCCACCACACACCCACCACACACCCACCACACACCCACCACACACCCACCACACACCCACCACACACCCACCACACACCCACCACACACCCACCACACACCCACCACACACCCACCACACACCCACCACACACCCACACACACACCCACCACACACCCACCACACACCCACCACACACCCACCACACACCCACCACACACCCACCACACACCCACACACACACCCACACACACACACCCACACACCACACACACCACACACACCACACACACACCCACCACACACCCACCACACACCCACACACACACCCACACACCACACACACCACACACACCACACTCACCACACACACCACACACACCACACGCACCACACACACGCACCACACGCACGCACCACACGCACGCACCACACACCCACCACACACCCACCACACACCCACCACACACCCACCACACACCACACACACACCCACCACACACACACCACACACACCACACACACACCCACCACACACCCACCACACACCCACACACACACCCACCACACACCCACACACACACCCACACACACACCCACACACACACCCACACACACACCCACACACACACCCACACACCACACACACCACACACACCACACACACACCACACACACACACACACCACACACACACACACACACCACACACACACCACACACAACACACACACACACACACCACACACACACCACACACACACCACACACACCACACACACACACACACACAACACACACCACACACACCACACACACACCACACACACACACCACACACACACACCACACACACACACCACACACACACACACCACACACACCACACACACACACACCACACACACACACACCACACACACACCACACACACACACACCACACACACACGCACATACACACACACACATACACACCACACACACCAACCACACACACACACACACAACACACACACACCACACACACCACTCACACCACACACACACACACACCACACACACACACACACACACACCACACACAATCACACACACCACACACACACACACACCACACACACACCACACACACACCACACACACACCACACACACACACACCACACACACACACACCACACACACCACACACACACACACCACACACACCACACACACCACACACACACACCACACACACCACACACACACACCACACACACCACACACACACCACATACACACACACACCACACACACACACCACACACACACACACACACACACACACACACACACACACACACCACACACACCACACACCACACACCACACACACCACACACCACACACACACAACACACACCACACACCACACACACACAACACACACACCACACACACACACACCACACACATACACACACCACACACACACACACACCACACACCACACACACCACACACACACACACACCACACACACACACCACACACACACACCACACACACCACACACACACCACACACACATACACACACCACACACACACCACACCACACCACACACACACACACCACACCACACACACACACACACACACATACCACACACACACAAAGGACCCAGGAGAATAAGGAGAGCAGTCGTAGAGCCAGAAACGAATATGCACAGATAAGAAGGGTGGCCCAAAGACAATATGAAAATGACATAGCAGCGAAAGCCAAATCTGACCCGAAACTGTTGTACAGCCACATCAGGAGGAAAACAACAGTCAAGGACCAGGTAATCAGGCTAAGGAAGGAAGGAGGAGAGACCACAAGAAATGACCGTGAAGTATGTGAAGAACTCGACAAGAGATTCAAAGAAGTGTTCACAGAGGAGACGGAAGGAGCTCCAGAAAGACGGAGAGGTGGGGCACTCCACCATGTGCTGGACACAGTGTACACAACCGAGGAAGAAGTGAAGAGGCTTCTGAGTGAGCTAGATACCTCAAAGGCAATGGGGCCAGATAACATCTCCCCATGGGTATTGAGAGAGGGAGCAGAGGCGCTATGTGTACCCCTAACAACAATATTCAATACATCTATCGAAACAGGGAGATTGCCTGAGGCATGGAAGACAGCAAATGTAGTCCCAATCTTTAAAAAAGGAGACAGACATGAAGCATTAAACTACAGACCAGTGTCACTGACATGTATAGTGTGCAAAATCATGGAGAAGATTATCAGGAGAAGAGTGGTGGAACACCTAGAAAGGAGCGATCTCATCAACAGCAGCCAACATGGTTTCAGGGACGGGAAATCCTGTGTCACAAACCTACTGGAGTTCTATGACATGGTGACAGCAGTAAGACAAGAGAGAGAGGGGTGGGTGGATTGCATATTCTTGGACTGCAAGAAGGCGTTTGACAGTTCCACACAAGAGATTGGTGCAAAAACTGGAGGACCAAGCAGGGATAACAGGGAAGGCACTACAATGGATCAGGGAATATTTGTCAGGAAGACAGCAGCGAGTAATGGTACGTGGCGAGGTGTCAGAGTGGGCACCTGTGACCAGCGGGGTCCCACAGTGGTCAGTCCTAGGACCAGTGCTGTTTCTGGTATTTGTGAACGACATGACGGAAGGAATAGACTCCGAGGTGTCCCTGTTTGCAGATGACGTGAAGTTGATGAGAAGAATTCACTCGATCGAAGACCAGGCAGAACTACAAAGGGATCTGGACAGGCTGCAGACCTGGTCCAGCATTTGACTCCCGGAGTTCAATCCCAGCAAGTGCAAAGTCATGAAGATTGGGGAAGGGCAAAGAAGACCGCAGACAGAGTACAGTCTAGGGGGCCAGAGACTACAAACCTCACTCAAAAAGATCTTGGGGTGAGTATAACACCAGGCACATCTCCTGAAGCGCACATCAACCAGATAACTGCTGCAGCATATGGGCGCCTAGCAAACCTAAGAACAGCATTCCGACATCTTAATAAGGAATCATTCAGGACCCTGTACACCGTGTACGTTAGGCCCATATTGGAGTATGCGGCACCAGTTTGGAACCCACACCTAGCCAAGCACGTAAAGAAACTAGAGAAAGTGCAAAGGTTTGCAACAAGACTAGTCCCAGAGCTAAGAGGTATGTCCTACGAGGAGAGGTTAAGGGAAATCAACCTGACGACACTGGAGGACAGGAGAGATAGGGGGGACATGATAACGACATACAAAATACTGAGAGGAATTGACAAGGTGGACAAAGACAGGATGTTCCAGAGATTGGACACAGTAACAAGGGGACACAGTTGGAAGCTGAAGACACAGATGAATCACAGGGATGTTAGGAAGTATTTCTTCAGCCACAGAGTAGTCAATAAGTGGAATAGTTTGGGAAGCGATGTAGTGGAGGCAGGATCCATACATAGCTTTAAGCAGAGGTATGATAAAGCTCACGGCTCAGGGAGAGTGACCTAGTAGCGATCAGTGAAGAGGCGGGGCCAGGAGCTCGAACTCGACCCCCGCAACCTCAACTAGGTGAGTACACACACACACCACACACACCACACACACCACACACACCACACACACCACACACACCACACACACCACACACACCACACACACCACACACACCACACACACACACCACACACACACCACACACACCACACACACACACACCACACACACACACACACACACACACACACACCACACACACACACACCACACACACCACACACACACACCACACACACACACACCACACACACACACCACACACACCACACACACCACACACACACACCACACACACACACCACACACACACACCACACACACCACACACACCACACACACACACACACACACACACACACCACACACCACACACACCACACACACACACCACACACACACCACACACACACACACACCACACACACACACCACACACACACACCACACACACCACACACCACACACACACACACACACACACACACACACACACACACCACACACCACACACCACACACCACACACACCACACACCACACACACACACACCACACACCCACACACACACACCACACACACACACACACCACACACACCATACACACACACCATACACACACCACACACACACACCACACACACACACCACACACACACACACCACACACACACACACCCCACACACACCCCACACACACCCCACACACACACACACACACACATACCACACATACCACACACACACACATACCACACATACCACACACACACACATACCACACACATACCACACACACACACCACACACATACCACACACATACCACACACACACACCACACACATACCACACACACACATACCACACATACCACACACACACACATACCACACACACACATACCACACACACCACACACATACCACACACACACATACCACACACACACATACCACACACATATACCACACACACACATACCACACACACCACACACATACCACAGACATACCACACACACACACACACACACACACACACACACACACACACACACACACACACACACACACACACACACACACAATTACAACCTGGCTGATAAAGTACTTTTAGAAGTTACTAGTGTAGATTCCTCTTAAAATCTCTGTCTTCATGAACGTTGACACTGTGTTCTCTAGTCGTGCCTGCCTATGATGCTGTTGATGTTTACTTGGCTCATTCTACAAGACTTGCCATAACTCACACCAGTAAGTTAGGGTATCGTGCACACTAGGAAGCTCACTAGCCAGGATTTTTTAAGGGCCTCATTAACTGTGTAGCAACCAAAATTTAACATCCTCCCTTTGTATACGAAAGGAATTGTTAAGTTCTCAAGTCACTGCAATAGTTAGTGAGGTAGTACTAGCAGTAGTTAGTGAGGTAATACTAGCAGTAGTTAGTTGGCAGCCTGCTGACTCTCACAGCTATATAGCACTTTGTGAAGGTAATATTAGCATTTAGTGAGGTAGTACTAGTAGTGGTTAGTGAGGTAATGCTAGTGGTTAGTGAGATCATAGTAGTTGTTAGTGAGGTAATACTAGTTAATGAGGTAATACTAGTAGTGGTTAGGTAATACTAGTGGTTAGTGAGATAATATTAGTGAAGTAATACTAGTTAGTGAGGTAATACTTGTAGTTAGTGAGGTAATACTAGTGAGGTAATACTAGTAGTGAGGTAACACTTGTAGTTAGTGAGGTAATACTAATGTTTAGTGAGATAGTAGTTAGTGAGGTAATACTAGTGGTTAGTGAGGTAATAGTAGTGAGGTAACACTTGTAGTTAGTGAGGTAATACTAGCGTTTAGTGAGATAATATTAGTTGTTGTTAGTGAGGTAATACTAGTGGTTAGTGAGGTAATATTAGTGGTAGTGAGGTAATGCTAGTGGGGTAATACTAGTAGTTAGTGAGGTAATACTAATAGTGAGGTAATACTAGTATTTAGTGAGATAATAGTTGTTAGTGAGGTAATACTAGTAGTGAGGAAATACTAGTCAGTAAGGTAATACTAGTTAGTGAGGTAATACTATTTGTGAGGTATTACTATTTGAGGTAATACTAGTAGTTAGGTAATACTAGTTGTTAGTGAGGTAATACAAGTATTTAGTGAGATAGTTGTTAGTGAGGTAATACTAGTTGTTAGTGAGGTAATACTAGTTAGTGAGGTAATACTAGTTGTTAGTGGGGTAATACTAGTAGTGAGGTAATACTAGTAATTAGATAATACTAGTTAGTAAGGTAATACTAATTGTTAGGTAATACTAGATAGGTAATACTTGTTAGTGAGGTAATACTAGTTAGTGGGGTAATACTAGTTAGTGAGGTAACACTAGGTAGGTAATACTAGTTGTTAGTGAGGTAATACTAGTTAGTGAGGTAATACTAGTTGTTAGTGAGGTAATACTAGTTGTTAGTGAGGTAATACTAGTAGTTGTTAGGTAATACTAGTGGTTAGTGAGGTAATACTAGTAGTGAGGTATTACTAGTTGAGGTAATACCAATAGTTGTTAGGTAATAGTTAATGAGCTAATAGTTGTTAGGTAATACTAGTAGTCAGGTAATACTAGTAGTTAATGAGGTAATACTAGTAGTTAGTGAGGTAACACTAGTAGTTGTTAGTGAGGTAATACCAGTAGTGGTTAGTGAAGTAATACAAGTTAGGTAATAGTATTATCTCACTAACTTCTAGTATTATCCCACTAACCACTAGTATTATCCCACTAACCACTAGTATTATCCCACTAACCACTAGTATTATCCCACTAACCACTAGTATTATTCCACTAACCTCTAGTATTATTCCACTAACCTCTAGTATTACCCCACTAGCCTCTAGTATTGCTCCACTAACCACTAGTATTGCTCCACTAACCACTAGTATTGCTCCACTAACCACTAGTATTACTCCACTAACCACTAGTATTACTCCACTAACCAATAGTATTACTCCACTAACCACTAGTATTACTCCAACTACTAGTATTACTCCACCAGCCTCTAGTATTACTCCACTAACCTCTAGTATTACCCCACTAACCTCTAGTATTACCCCACTAACCTCTAGTATTACCCCACTAACCTCTAGTATTACCCCACTAACCTCTAGTATTACCCCACTAACCTCTAGTATTACTCCACTAACCTCTAGTATTACTCCACTAACCTCTAGCATTACCCCACTAACCATTAGTATTACTCCACTAACCTCTAGTATTACTCCACTAACCTCTAGTATTACCCCACTAACCTCTAGTATTACTCCACTAACCTCTAGTATTACTCCACTAACCTCTAGTATTACTCCACTAACCTCTAGTATTACTCCACTAACCTCTAGTATTACTCCACTAACCTCCTAGTATTACTCCACTAACCTCTAGTGTTACTCCACTAACCTCTAGTGTTACTCCACTAACCTCTAGTATTACTCCACTAACCTCTAGTATTACTCCACTAACCTCTAGTATTACTCCACTAACCTCTAGTATTACCCCACTAATCTGTAGCATTACTCCACTAACCTCTAGTATTACCCCACTAACCATTAGTATTACCTCACCACTAGTATTAGTGAGGTAATACTAGTATTAGTGATTTAATAGTAATAATTAGTGAGGTAATATTGGTTAGTGAGGTAATTAATGAGGTAATCCTGACTGTACCATACCTTATTGGAGAGAGACGGGAGACATATAGACCCAGTGAAAAGCAGGGGCACCATTGGTACAATGAGAGAACACTGTGTCAACATCCGTTTTCCAAGACTCATAAACCTCCTACCAGAAATGTTGCCAGAACAAATGTCGAGTTCAAGAGGATTATATAGAAGTGCCTTCTTAGGTTGTGGTTTTCTGAGTCTTCGTTATCACAACCACCCAGCCTTTGTTAGGAGGGCAGAAGAACTCTGGAAAGCTACCACAGGTATGTCACAGATATAGTGAGGTAATATTTGGTTTAGTGTCGTGTGTGTTGTAGATGAGGTGGGTGGCACAGGGTAAGTAAGCCTGAGGCGGTGGTCTAAGATGTTGCAGTTGGTGGCAGTGGTAATGTGATACCCTCGTGATCTCTATCTGCTGCTGCTGCTGCTGTGCCTTCTACTACTGTTGTTGCTGCTGCTAGTAGTGGTAGTGGTGGTGTTGCTGCCTGTGCTGCTCCTATTAGTGGTTATGGTGACGATTGGTACTTTTGCTGCATTGACCTATTTACCTGTGACCTGCTTCGGAAGCTTTCCCACTTCCGCGGCCCGGCCCAAGGTTAAGCCTCTCTGTTGATTTTCTGGTCGACCAGGCTGTTGCTGTTGGCAGTCTGCCGGCCCTCATTCATCGTAGCCTGGTTGATCTGGCACACCACATAGGTAGTGATATAGTTCTTCTTGAAGACTTCTACGCTAGTTCCAGCAGTATTTCTGTGTCTGCTGGTAGCAGATTGGAAAGCCTAGAGGCCCTTGGATGTTGATACTATGCTCTTCATATTGTGTTCATGGCTTCCCTATTTTTCACTGGGTCTATTTTACACTTCCTCTCACTCTTCTCGGTCCAGTAAGTTACTAGGGTAGTGAACAGATTTGGGACCAGACCTCCAGTATCTTCAGGTGTATATCACTTATTTCTCTTGCCTTTTTTTCCCCAGAGTTCATGTCCAGTTATTTAAGGCTTTCCTTGTAGGTCAAGTGCTGTATTGCTTCTATGCAAGCTGTAAACTATATATTTTTTCCCGTGCTAAGAGCGCTGTGAACAGCGCTCTTAGCAGTGAACAATACAACAAGCAAAATAGCACAAGAGATTTGAATTGTGTTATAATGTTTCTAGTGTTTTGAAAGTTCTCTTTAACATGTTACTTCGCTTTAGCAGGATTTGCTTTACAGTTTTCTTTAAATGATAGGTTAGTTAACATTATTACATCTAAGTTTTTCACGTTCTTTCTGTCTGTGGTGATCCTCCTGTGTTTTGTATACGGTTTCTCTGAGTTTATGATTTTCCATATTTTAGCGATTGGAATTTGTACCCGTTAAACATCCTGTTATTTTCTGTTGCTCTTTGGAAAACTATTTATATCCTCACGAAGTTTTTCGGTGTTCTCTACAGACGTGACTTTTGTTATTTTTTGTGTCGGTTTGCAAAGTATGATATACTGCTGCAGTTTTATGATTTTATCTGATATGAGAATGATGATGATCGGCTCCAGCACTATCACTTGGAGAACTGAGAATGATGATGATCGGCTCCAGCACTGTCACTTGGAGACCTGAGAGTGATGATCGGCTCCAGCACTGTCACTTGGAGAACTGAGAGTGATGATCGGCTCCAGCACTGTCACTTGGAGAACTGAGAGTGATGATCGGCTCCAGCACTGTCACTTGGAGACCTGAGAGTGATGATCGGCTCCAGCACTGTCACTTGCAGAACTGAGAGTGATGATCGGCTCCAGCACTGTCACTTGGAGAACTGAGAGTGATGATCGGCTCCAGCACTGTCACTTGGAGACCTGAGAGTGATGATCGGCTCCAGCACTGTCACTTGCAGAACTGAGAGTGATGATCGGCTCCAGCACTGTCACTTGGAGACCTGAGAGTGATGATCGGCTCCAGCACTGTCACTTGGAGACCTGAGAGTGATGATCGGCTCCAGCACTGTCACTTGGAGACCTGAGAGTGATGATCGGCTCCAGCACTGTCACTTGGAGACCTGAGAGTGATGATCGGCTCCAGCACTGTCACTTGGAGACCTGAGAGTGATGATCGGCTCCAGCACTGTCACTTGGAGACCTGAGAGTGATGATCGGCTCCAGCACTGCCACTTGGAGAACTGAGAGTGATGATCGGCTCCAGCACTGTCACTTGGAGACCTGAGAGTGATGATCGGCTCCAGCACTGTCACTTGGAGACCTGAGAGTGATAATCGGCTCCAGCACTGTCACTTGGAGAACTGAGAGTGATGATCGGCTCCAGCACTGTCACTTGGAGAACTGAGAGTGATGATCGGCTCCAGCACTGTCACTTGCAGAACTGAGAGTGATGATCGGCTCCAGCACTGTCACTTGCAGAACTGAGTGATGATCGGCTCCAGCACTGTCACTTGCAGAACTGAGAGTGATGATCGGCTCTAGCACTGTCACTTGGAGAACTGAGAGTGATGATCGGCTCCAGCACTGTCACTTGCAGAACTGAGAGTGATGATCGGCTCCAGCACTGTCACTTGGAGACCTGAGAGTGATGATCGGCTCCAGCACTGTCACTTGGAGACCTGAGAGTGATGATCGGCTCCAGCACTGTCACTTGCAGAACTGAGAGTGATGATCGGCTCCAGCACTGTCACTTGGAGAACTGAGAGTGATGATCGGCTCCAGCACTGTCACTTGGAGAACTGAGAGTGATGATCGGCTCCAGCACTGTCACTTGCAGAACTGAGAGTGATGATCGGCTCCAGCACTGTCACTTGGAGAACTGAGAGTGATGATCGGCTCCAGCACTGTCACTTGCAGAACTGAGAGTGATGATCGGCTCCAGCACTGTCACTTGCAGAACTGAGAGTGATGATCGGCTCCAGCACTGTCACTTGGAGACCTGAGAGTGATGATCGGCTCCAGCACTGTCACTTGGAGACCTGAGAGTGATGATCGGCTCCAGCACTGCCACTTGCAGAACTGAGAGTGATGATCGGCTCCAGCACTGTCACTTGGAGAACTGAGAGTGATGATCGGCTCCAGCACTGTCACTTGGAGAACTGAGAGTGATCGGCTCCAGCACTGTCACTTGGAGAACTGAGAGTGATGATCGGCTCCAGCACTGCCACTTGGAGATCTGAGAGTGATGATCGGCTCCAGCACTGCCACTTGGAGAACTGAGAGTGATGATCGGCTCCAGCACTGCCACTTGGAGATCTGAGAGTGATGATCGGCTCCAGCACTGCCACTTGGAGATCTGAGATATATTTTACCTTGTTTACTACCATTTGCGTTTTCTTCGTTATGAATTTGTAAATCCATTTGCCCTTCTGTGACCAATCTCGAGTTTTCATATTCCCATAGTCTGACTACGGCCCTGGCTTGTCTGGTGCTTAGCTGATCACTCAGGCTGTTGCTGTTGGCCGCCTACTGGCCCACATATCAAACACAACCTGGTTGTTCTGTCACTGCGGAGATATGGTTGAAGTTTCCTCTTGAAGACTTCTGTCACAACATTATTTTTGATATCTTCTGACAGAATATTGAACAATCTGGACGCACAGTTG
The DNA here is from genome assembly GCF_038502225.1 of Cherax quadricarinatus. Lineage (NCBI taxonomy): Eukaryota > Metazoa > Arthropoda > Malacostraca > Decapoda > Parastacidae > Cherax > Cherax quadricarinatus. Next base: position 32,414,742 of record NC_091305.1, read on the forward strand.
TTGATTCAGTGTATTCATATTCCCATGGCACCCCTGCCTTTCACTTCGTTTATTTCACACTTCCAGTCTCTCTCTTGACAGCAAGGTTTATGGGACCTATGAAGGTAGTAAAGAAAAATTCTGATTTTAACTATGTGGTAGCACCCCTTGATTAACCCAGTGTGGGTAAAATTTACCACATTAACCCTTAAACTGTCCAAGCTGATCTATGTTCACATGCGTAGTGCTCCAAAAGTAGATCTACGTTTTTGTTTACATATTTTCAAATATAACCAAAAAAAATAGTTCGAAAGTTTTTTTACACGTTTTCAAATGTAAAAAAAGAAAAGAAGATCTACTTTTTTTTACATACTTTCAAATGTTGAAAAAATGTAGATCTACGTTTTGACAGTTTAAGGGTTAATCAGATTAAACTAATCTTTGAGCCACCTAGGGTTTCAGTAATGACTGTTTTCTGTCCCTGATCCTGTGGAAGACCCTGATTCCCTGTATACAATTCCGGAGGTTTAAATCAAGCTCCCTAGCTCAGCCATCTTCCAGGATCCTCGCCCCATAATGTCGGGACTTGCAGAAGACCAAGTAGAAACACTAATTACCTTTCTGCAAACCTATCCAAACATATTTTCGGATGTTCCGAAAAAGTGCACCCTTGGTTATCATGATGTGGACGTAGCAAATGCTAAACCTATTAAACCCTCTTCCTACAGAGCTAATCCTGAAAAATAGAGGCTATTTCAGCAGGAAGTTGGTTTCTGTTAGAACACGGATTGGAGGAATCGTCGAGTCCGTGGGCCTCACCGTATATCCTTGTTAAGTAACCGAATAGAGGTTTCCGATGTGTACCGACTACTGTAAGGTTGATGCTTTTGACTCTGGAATTGGGGCAATATTACTCCAAGCTACTGGAAAGGGTGATCTTCAGCCAGTGGCATACTACTCGGCCAAATACCAGGCCTATTAGTGGACCTATTCCACCATAGAGGAGGCCCTGGCTATGGTACTTGTGCTGGAACTTTTGGTGTGTTCTTGGGAAATTCATCACATGTTACCGTCTTTAGTGATTACAATCCTCTGATGTACCTCAGCTCAATGAAGAACAAGAACACACGATTGATGCGATGGTCCTTGCGGTTGCATCCTTACAACTTCACCATACGCCACGTAGCTGGCAAAGATAATGTGCTGGCCGATGGCCTCTCCAGATTGTAATTGTCAGGATGTATTAGGGGCAATATGGGTAGTAAGCTCTTTTTTTTCCTTATGGTCATAAAGTAAAATTTAAGTTAAACTGGCGTAAGTTTATATTTTTTAGTGACTGGACGCTACCATCCGCAAGTGTCTTGAACATATGCTAGCTCTACTGTCAGATGTCTCGTTCTGATGTCGTGTCTGACTTGGAAGTCTCTTGGAGTTGAACACTACCTCACTTGACCTATATGGTTGAGAGGAAAGGCAGTTAAATTAGTATTTTGTGCGATAGTGGCACAATACCCATAGACGATGCCTAGTCTTGACTATAAGAGCCCTTTTGGGGCGGGGGTGTAACATACTAAGATTGTTACATTACATTTGGGGTATGTCAGACAACCATATAGGTATGCTTCCCGACCAGTGAACTAGGTGCTAAGAGTTTAATGATCAGGAGCCCCGTCGTTATACCAGTACCTTGGTTCAACCAGCCAAACACAAGGAAGCCAGCCAAAGTTGTGAAGCGACAAGGGACGCTTGTGAAGCAGCTTTGGCAAACTTGCCTTCACTGCTGTTCGCTAATGTTCTTACTGTGTTTTGTGCTTGCATTATATTATTGTAATCACGAGCAAGTGATATTTAATTAACGCTGCGGCTATCCGGATGATCGAACTTGTGTTGTTTTAGCTCGCCTCATGGTGAGCGAAAATTCACGACACTAACCCACTGGACCATACAATCCTACAGCAAATTTTCGCTCACCACGAGGCGGCCTAAAACAACATGAGTTCGATCCTCTGCCTACCCGCATTGTTATTCCGCATATATATATATATATATATATATATATATATATATATATATATATATATATATATATATATATATATATATATATATATATATTATATTACACACACACACAAGTCGGCCGTCTCTCACCAAGGCAGGGTAACCCTAAAAAGAAAGAAAAAACTTTGATCGTCATTCAGCACTTTCACCATCACTCATGTTCACTATCTTTGTAGAGGCGCCCAAATACGACAGTTTAGATGTCCCTCCAAACTGCCAGTATCCTAAACAACTCCTTTAAAGTGTATTTCCCGTTATATTTCCCATTGTATTTCTCATTGTATTGCCCATTTCCAGGACTCGAGTCCGGCTAACCGGCTTCACTGAATCCCTTCACAAAATATTAACCTGCTCACATTTCAACGGCTCGTCAGGTCTCAAAAACCATTCGTGTCCATTCACTCCTATCTAACACGCTCACGCATGCTTGCTGGAAGTCCAAGCCCCCTCGCCCACAAAACCTCTTTTACCCACTGCCTCCAACCTTTTCAGGGCTGACCCTTACCCCGCCTTCCTTCTACAGATTTATATGCTCTCCAAGTCATTTTACTTTGTTCCATTCTTTCTAAATGACCAAACCACCTGAACAGCCCATCTTCAGCCCTCCGACTAATACTTTAGTAACTCCACACCTCTTACATAGAATATGGAATATAGTGGGTGGTAGAAGACAATATTCAAACAGCTCCTGGGAGAACCTGGAGTTTTCCCCCGCACAGTTTGAGGTGGTATATATATATATATATATATATATCTATATATATATATATATATATATATATATATATATATATATATATATATATATATATGCGGAATAACAATGCGGGTCGGCAGATGGGGGGGTTGAAGAGGGTTGGAATAGTTTTAAAAATGCAGTATTAGAATGTGGGGCAGAAGTTTGTGGTTATAGGAGGGTGGGGGCAGGAGGAAAGAGGAGTGATTGGTGGAATGATGAAGTAAAGGGTGAGATAAAAGAGAAAAAGGTAGCTTACGAGAGGTTTTTACAAAGCAGAAGTGTTATAAGAAGAGCAGAGTATATGGAGAGTAAAAGAAAGGTGAAGAGTGGTGAGAGAGTGCAAAAGGAGAGCAGATGAAAGAGTGGGAGAGGCACTGTCAAGAAATTTTAATGAAAATAAGAAAAAATTTTGGAGTGAGTTAAGCAAGTTAAGAAAGCCTAGGGAAAGTATGGATTTGTCAGTTAAAAACAGAGTAGGGGAGTTAGTAGATGGGGAGAGGGAGGTTTTAGGTAGATGGCGAGAATATTTTGAGGAACTTTTAAATGTTAAGGAAGAAAGGGAGGCGGTAATTTCATGCACTGGCCAGGGAGGTATACCATCTTTTAGGAGTGAAGAAGAGCAGAATGTAAGTGTGGTGGAGGTACGTGAGGCATTACGTAGAATGAAAGGGGGTAAAGCAGCTGGAACTGATGGGATCATGACAGAAATGTTAAAAGCAGGGGGGGCATAGTGTTGGAGTGGTTGGTACTTTTGTTTAATAAATGTATGAAAGAGGGAAAGGTACCTAGGGATTGGCGGAGAGCATGTATAGTCCCTTTATATAAAGGGAAAGGGGACAAAAGAGATTGTAAAAATTATAGAGGAATAAGTTTACTGAGTATACCAGGAAAAGTATACGGTAGGGTTATAATTGAAAGAATTAGAGGTAAGACAGAATGTAGAATTGCGGACGAGCAAGGAGGTTTCAGAGTGGGTAGGGGATGTGTAGATCAAGTGTTTACATTGAAGCATATATGTGAACAGTATTTAGATAAAGGTAGGGAAGTTTTTATTGCATTTATGGATTTAGAAAAGGCATATGATAGTGGATAGAGGAGCAATGTGGCAGATGTTGCAAGTATATGGAATAGGTGGTAAGTTACTAAATGCTGTAAAGAGCTTTTATGAGGATAGTGAGGCTCAGGTTAGGGTGTGTAGAAGAGAGGGAGAATACTTCCCGGTAAAAGTAGGTCTTAGACAGGGATGTGTAATGTCACCATGGTTGTTTAATATATTTATAGATGGGGTTGTAAAAGAAGTAAATGCTAGGGTGTTCGGGAGAGGGGTGGGATTAAATTATGGGGAATCAAATTCAAAATGGGAATTGACACAGTTACTTTTTGCTGATGATACTGTGCTTATGGGAGATTCTAAAGAAAAATTGCAAAGGTTAGTGGATGAGTTTGAGAATGTGTGTAAAGGTAGAAAGTTGAAAGTGAATATAGAAAAGAGTAAGGTGATGAGGGTATCAAATGATTTAGATAAAGAAAAATTGGATATCAAATTGGGGAGGAGGAGTATGGAAGAAGTGAATGTTTTCAGATACTTGGGAGTTGACGTGTCGGCGGATGGATTTATGAAGGATGAGGTTAATCATAGAATTGATGAGGGAAAAAAAGGTGAGTGGTGGGTTGAGGTATATGTGGAGTCAAAAAACGTTATCTGTGGAGGCAAAGAAGGGAATGTATGAAAGTATAGTAGTACCAACACTCTTATATGGATGTGAAGCTTGGGTGGTAAATGCAGCAGCGAGGAGACGGTTGGAGGCATTGGAGATGTCCTGTCTAAGGGCAATGTGTGGTGTAAATATTATGCAGAAAATTCGGAGTGTGGAAATTAGGAGAAGGTGTGGAGTTAATAAAAGCATTAGTCAGAGGGCAGAAGAGGGGTTGTTGAGGTGGTTTGGTCATTTAGAGAGAATGGATCAAAGTAGAATGACATGGAAAGCATATAAATCTATAGGGGAAGGAAAGAGGGGTAGGGGTCGTCCTCGAAAGGGTTGGAAAGAGGGGGTAAAGGAGGTTTTGTGGGTGAGGGGCTTGGACTTCCAGCAAGCGTGCATGAGCGTGTTAGATAGGAGTGAATGGAGACGAATGATACTTGGGACCTGACGATCTGTTGGAGTGTGAGCAGGGTAATATTTAGTGAAGGGATTTAGGGAAACCGGTTATTTTCATATAGTCGGACTTGAGTCCTGGAAATGGGAAGTACAATGCCTGCACTTTAAAGGAGGGGTTTGGGATATTGGCAGTTTGGAGGGATATGTTGTGTATCTCTATACGTATATGCTTCTAAGCTGTTATATTCTGAGCACCTCTGCAAAAGCAGTGATAATGTGTGAGTGTGGTGAAAGTGTTGAATGATGAGAGTATTTTCTTTTTGGGGATTTTCTTTCTTTTTTTGGGTCACCCTGCCTCGGTGGGAGACGGCCGACTTGTTGAAAAAATATATATATATATATATATATATATATATATATATATATATATATATATATATATATATATATATAAATAATGTATATATATATATATATATATATATATATATATATATATATATATATATATATATATAAAATGTGTATATATATATATATATATATATATATATATATATATATATTCAAACAGCTCCCAGGAGAACCTTGAGTTTTCCCTGAGGTACGGTTGTCTTCTCACACACACATACATATAAATACAAGCTTGTTTTTGGTGAAGGAAAGTCATTATTTATCTCTTTTTCCGTTTTCCTCGTTCCTCAGTGGTTATTGTACTACGGTAAGATGTGTAGACGTGATGCTTAAGACATGATGCTGGTACCTTCACTGTTAGTGAACCTCACAGTGCTCAAGACATGATGTTGGTACCTTCACTGTTAGTGAACCTCACAGTGCTCAAGACATCGTGATGGGGGACATGGGTGAGAAAGAGGAAGTGAAGAGCTCATAAGACTGTCATTCCCATTTGCCTCCTTGGGGCGGGGATGGCAGACCAGAGAGGCCTAGCTTGTGGCTAGGCCTTGGGACAGTTGGTCCCAAAGATGAGGTACTTGTGCCTCCTCCCATGGGAGACTTAGGTCTCAGACACTCCCTAAAGAGGGAGCCAAGGCCGGGCCACCACTTGGAAAAGGCCCGGGCCGGGAGAATACCGGCGAATCTTTAAGAAGAAGAAGAAGAGAAAGTGAAGGAGTGGACAGTAGCAAGGATGGAATGGATGACAGGAGGGATGGAGTGGTTGATGGGAGGGATGGTGTAGATGATGGGAGGGATGGAGTGGATGATGGGAGGGATGGAGTGGATGATGGGAGGGATGGAGTGGATGATGGGAGGGATGGAGTGGATGACAGAAGGGATGGAGTGGATGACAGGAGGGATGGAGTGGATGATGAGAGGGATGATGTGAGGGATGGGGTGTATGATGGGAGGGATGGAGTGGATGATGGGATGGGTGGAGTGGATGATGGGAGGGATGGAGTGGATGATGGGAGGGATGGAGTGGATGAAGAGAGGGATGGAGTGGATGAAGAGAGGGATGGAGTGGATGAAGTGAGGGATGGAGTGGATGAAGAGAGGGATGGAGTGGATGAAGAGAGGGATGGAGTGGATGAAGAGAGGGATGGAGTGGATGAAGAGAGGGATGGAGTGGATGAAGAGAGGGATGGAGCGGTTGATGGGAGGGATGGAGGTCATGATGGGAGGGATGGAGGTCATGATGGGAGGGACGGATTGGATGATGGGAGGGATGAAGTGGATGACGGGAGGGATGAAGTGGATGACGGGAGAAGGGAGGGATGGAGTGGATGAAGAGAGGGATGGAGTGGATGAAGAGAGGGATGGAGCGGTTGATGGGAGGGATGGAGTGGATGATGGGAGGGATGGAGGTCATGATGGGAGGAATGGAGGTCATGATGGGAGGGATGGAGGTCATGATGGGAGGGATGAAGTGGATGACGGGAGGGATGAAGTGGATGACGGGAGGGATGGAGTGGATGACGGGAGGGATGGAGTGGATGACGGGAGGGATGGAGTGGATGACGGGAGGGATGGAGTGGATGACGGGGGGATGAAGTGGATGACGGGAGGGATGGAGTGGATGACGGGAGGGATGGAGTGGATGACGGGAGGGATGGAGTGGATGACGGGAGGGATGGAGTGGATGATGGGAGGGATGGGATAGATGATGGAGTGGATGATGGGAGGGATGGGATAGATGATGGAGTGGATGATGGAGGGATGGAGTGGATGATGGAGGGATGGAGTGGATGATGGAGGGATGGAGTGGATGATGGAGGGATGGAGTGGATGATGGAGGGATGAGGATGGAGGCGGTGATCTCCGGAAGCACTTCACATCAAAGTGTTATCCTCTATAAACAAACACACGAGCACTTCCTCTCACCAACCACTTGTTGCAACCACGTGGTGATGGTGGTGGTATTGATGACGTGGGTGAGGCTTGTCACGTGTCACCACGTGGTGGTGATGGTATTGATGACGTGGGTGAGGCTTGCCACGTGTCACCACGTGTTGATGGTGGTATTGATGACGTGGGTGAGGCTTGTCACGTGTCACCACGTGGTGATGGTGGTATTGATGACGTGAGTGAGGCTTGTCACGTGTCACCACGTGGTGATGGTGGTATTGATGACGTGAGTGTGAGGCTTGCCACGTGTCACCACGTGTTGATGGTGGTATTGATGACGTGAGTGAGGCTTGTCACGTGTCACCACGTGGTGATGGTGGTATTGATGACGTGAGTGTGAGGCTTGCCACGTGTCACCACGTGTTGATGGTGGTATTGATGACGTGAGTGAGGCTTGCCACGTGTCACCACGTGGTGATGGTGGTATTGATGACGTGAGTGTGAGGCTTGCCACGTGTCACTACGTGGTGATGGTGGTATTGATGACGTGAGTGTGAGGCTTGCCACGTGTCACCACGTGGTGATGGTGGTATTGATGACGTGAGTGTGAGGCTTGCCACGTGTCACCACGTGTTGATGGTATTGATGACGTGAGTGTGAGGCTTGCCACGTGTCACCACGTGGTGATGGTGGTATTGATGACGTGAGTGTGAGGCTTGCCACGTGTCACTACGTGGTGATGGTGGTATTGATGACGTGAGTGTGAGGCTTGCCACGTGTCACTACGTGGTGATGGTGGTATTGATGACGTGAGTGTGAGGCTTGTCACGTGTCACTACGTGGTGATGGTGGTATTGATGACGTGAGTGTGAGGCTTGCCACGTGTCACTACGTGGTGATGGTGGTATTGATGACGTGAGTGTGAGGCTTGCCACGTGTCACCACGTGGTGATGGTATTGACGTGAGTGTGAGGCTTGCCACGTGTCACTACGTGGTGATGGTGGTATTGATGACGAGTGTGAGGCTTGCCAGGTGTCACCACGTGGTGATGGTGGTATTGATGACATGGGTGAGGCTTGTCACGTGTCACCACGTGGTGATGGTGGTATTGATGACGTGGGTGAGGCTTGTCACGTGTCACCACGTGGTGATGGTATTTTTGACGTGAATGTGAGGCTTGTCACGTGTCACCACGTGGTGGTAGTGGTATTGATGACGTGGGTGAGGCTTGTCACGTGTCATCACGTGGTGATGGTGGTATTGATGACGTGTGAGGCTTGCCACGTGTCACCACGTGGTGGTGGTATTGATGACGTGGGTGAGGCTTGTCACGTGTCACCACGTGGTGATGGTATTTTTGACGTGAGTGTGAGGCTTGTCACGTGTCACCACGTGGTGATATTGACGTGGGTGTGAGGCTTGCCACGTGTCACCAAGTGGTGATGGTGGTATTGATGACGTGGGTGTGAGGCTTGCCACGTGTCACCACGTGGTGATGGTATTGATGACGTGAGCGTGAGGCTTGCCACGTGTCACCACGTGGTGATGGTATTGACGTGGGTGGGGCTTGCCACGTGTTACCACGTGGTGATGGTATTGACGTGAGTGTGAGGCTTGTCACGTGTCACCACGTGGTGATGGTATTGATGACGTGGGCGTGAGGCTTGCCACGTGTCACCACGTGGTGATGGTATTGATGACGTGTGAGGCTTGTCACGTGTCACCACGTGATGATGGTATTAATGACGTGGATGTGAGGCTTGCCACGTGTCACCACGTGGTGATATTGACGTGGGTGTCAGGCTTGTCACGTGTCACCACGTGGTGATGATGGTATTGACGTGGGTGTGAGGCTTGCCACGTGTCGCCAAGTGGTGATGGTGGTATTGATGACGTGGGTGTAAGGCTTGCCACGTGTCACCACGTGCTGATGATATTGACGTGGATGTGAGGCTTGCCAGGTGTCACCACGTGGTGATGGTGGTATTGATGACTTGGGTGTGAGGCTTGCCACGTGTCACCACGTGGTGATGGTGGTATTGATGACGTGAGTGTGAGGCTTGCCACGTGTCACCACGTGGTGATGGTATTGACGTGGGTGTGAGGCTTGCCACGTGCTGATGGTATTGACGTGGGTGTGAGGCTTGCCAGGTGTCACCACGTACTGATATTGACGTGGGTGTGAGACTTGCTACGCGTCACCACGTGGTGATATTGACGTGGGTTTGAGGCTTGCCACGTGTCACCACGTGCTGATAGTGGTATTGATGACGTGGGTGTGAAGCTTGTCATGTGTCACCACGTGGTGATGGTATTGATGACGTGGGTGTGAGGCTTGCCACGTGTCACCACGTGGTGATGGTATTGTCGTGGGTGTGAAGCTTGCCACGTGTCACCACGTGGTGATGGTATTGATGACGGTGTAAGGCTTGCCTCGTGTCACCACGTGCTGATAGTGGTATTGATGACGTGGGTGTGATGGTATTGATGACGTTGGTGTGAGGCGTGCCACGTGTCACCACGTGCTGATAGTGGTATTGATGACGTGGGTGTAAGGCTTGCCACGTGTCACCACGTGGTGATGGTATTGATGACGTGGGTGTGAGGCGTGCCACGTGTCACCACGTGCTGATAGTGGTATTGATGACGTGGGTGTAAGGCTTGCCACGTGTCACCACGTGGTGATGGTATTGATGACGTGGGTGTGAGGCGTGCCACGTGTCACCACGTGCTGATAGTGGTATTGATGACGTGGGTGTAAGGCTTGCCACGTGTCACCACGTGGTGATGGTATTGATGACGTAGGTGTGAAGCTTGCCACGTGTCACCACGTGGTGATGGTATTGATGACGTGGGTGTGAGGCTTGCCAAGTGTCACCACGTGGTGATGGTATTGATGACGTGGGTGTGAGGCTTGCCAAGTGTCACCACGTGGTGATGGTATTGATGACGTAGGTGTCAAGCTTGCCACGTGTCACCACGTGGTGATGGTATTGATGACGTGGGTGTAAGGCTTGCCACGTGTCACCACGTGCTGATGATATTGACGTGGATGTGAGGCTTGCCAGGTGTCACCGCGTGGTGATGGTGGTATTGATGACTTGGGTGTGAGGCTTGCCACGTGTCACCACGTGGTGATGGTGGTATTGATGACGTGAGTGTGAGGCTTGCCACGTGTCACCACGTGGTGATGGTATTGACGTGGGTGTGAGGCTTGCCACGTGCTGATGGTATTGACGTGGGTGTGAGGCTTGCCAGGTGTCACCACGTACTGATATTGACGTGGGTGTGAGACTTGCTACGCGTCACCACGTGGTGATATTGACGTGGGTTTGAGGCTTGCCACGTGTCACCACGTGCTGATAGTGGTATTGATGACGTGGGTGTGAAGCTTGTCATGTGTCACCACGTGGTGATGGTATTGATGACGTGGGTGTAAGGCTTGCCACGTGTCACCACGTGGTGATAGTGGTATTGATGACGTGGGTGTAAGGCTTGCCACGTGTCACCACGTGGTGATAGTGGTATTATTAATAGTGTGTTAAACACGAGGACTGACAACACCAGCGAGGCAGCAGGAGTTGAGAGCAACTTCTCTCCTGCTTCTGACAAGCGTCGTCATGGTGTAATAACGAACAAAGTTCGTGCAACAGGAATAACTAGAAAATTGGGCAAATGTATATTGAACTTGATAAAAAAAATTACCAAAGAATAAAAATCAGTAAAGTAAAATCAGTCTGTCACAGTGGAAATAATATCTATCATTGTATCGTCTTGGAAGACGATACTAAGATTCCTGTAAGAGTGGCATCCATGGCAGGTAGAACACTTCTCCAGGCTGATGTAAACTAACTTAAACTGTAGGTATTTTTAAATCAGAACCTTAAAACCAGAGATGCCAAGCCTATTATTATCATTATTTGTTCTCTCAAGATAGTAATGTTGCTGTATAGTAACTTCCCCTTTTACGCACGAAAAATTGCAGATCTGAAGAATGTATAGAAAATATTCACTGTCTTTTTGAATATAGTCAAGCACCTAAATGACTGGGAACGTCTGAAGCAACGGGAACATGTACGAGAGAAAATCATGAGGCAGCTGATGGTACTGGTGATACTAGACAGGTGGTGGCAGTGGTGATACTGGAGGCAGGTGACGGTAGTGGTGATATTAGAGACAGGTGATGGTAGTGGTGATACTGGAGGCAGGTGATGGTAGTGGTGATATTAGAGACAGGTGATGGTAGTGGTGATACTGGAGGCAGGTGATGGTAGTGGGGTTACTGGAGGCAGGTGATGGTAGTGGTGATACTGGAGGCAGGTGATGGTAGTGATGATACTAGATGCATTTGGTGGTAGTGGTGATACTAGAGGCAGGTGGTGGTAGTGGTGATGCTAGAGGCAGGTGGTGGTAGTGGTGATACTAGAGGCAGGTGGTAGTAGTGGTGATACTAGAGGCAGGTGGTGGTAGTGGTGATACTAGAGGCAGCTGGTGGTAGTGGTGGTACTAGAGGTAGGTGGTGGTAGTGGTGGTACTAGAGGCAGGTGGTGGTAGTGGTGATATTAGAGGCAGGTGATGGTAGTGGTGATATTAGAGGCAGGTGATGGTAGTGGTGATATTAGAGGCAGGTGGTGGTAGTGGTGATATTAGAGGCAGGTGGTGGTAGTGGTGATATTAGAGGCAGGTGAAAGAAGTGGTACTAGAGGCAGGTGATGGTAGTAGTGATAATAGAGGCAAGTGTTTGAAGTGGTGATACTAGAAGCAGGTGATGGTAGTAATGATACTAGAGGCAGGTGGTAGTAGTGGTGATACTAGAGGCAGGTGGTGGTAGTGGTGGTACTAGAGGTAGGTGGTGGTAGTGGTGGTACTAGAGGCAGGTGGTGGTAGTGGTGATATTAGAGGCAGGTGGTGGTAGTGGTGATATTAGAGGCAGGTGGTGGTAGTGGTGATATTAGAGGCAGGTGATGGTAGTGGTGATATTAGAGGCAGGTGATAGAAGTGGTACTAGAGGCAGGTGATGGTAGTAGTGATAATAGAGGCAAGTTTTGGTAATGGTGATATTAGAGGCAGGTTGTGGTAGTAGGGATAATAGAGGCAAGTGGTGGTAGTGGTGATACTAGAGGCAGGGGATGATAGTGGTGATACTAGAGGCAGGTGATGGTAGTAGTGATACTAGAGGCAGGTGATGGTAGTAGTGATAATAGAGGCAAGTGTTTGAAGTGGTGATACTAGAAGCAGGTGATGGTAGTAATGATACTAGAGGCAAGTGGTTCAAGTGGTGATACTGGAGGCAGGTGATGGTAGTGATGATACTAGATGCATTTGGTGGTAGTGGTGATACTAGAGGCAGGTGGTGGTAGTGGTGATACTAGAGGCAGGTGGTGGTAGTGGTGATGCTAGAGGCAGGTGGTGGTAGTGGTGATACTAGAGGCAGGTGGTAGTAGTGGTGATACTAGAGGCAGGTGGTAGTGGTGGTACTAGAGGTAGGTGGTGGTAGTGGTGGTACTAGAGGCAGGTGGTGGTAGTGGTGATATTAGAGGCAGGTGATGGTAGTGGTGATAACAGAGGCAAGTTTTGGTAATGGTGATATTAGAGGCAGGTGATGGTAGTAGTGATAATAGAGGCAAGTGGTGGTAGTGGTGACACTGGAGTCAGGTGATGGTAGTGGTGATACTGGAGGCAACTGATAGTAGTGATACTAGAGGCAGGTGATGGTAGTGGTGATATTAAATGCAGGTGATGGTAGTAGTGGTACTAGAGGCAGGTGGTGGTAGTAGTGATAATGGAGGCAAGTGGTGGTAGTGGTGATACTGGAGGCAACTGATAGTAGTGATACTAGAGGCAGGTGATGGTAGTAGTGATAATAGAGGCAAATGATGGTAGTTGTGATACTGGAGGCAGGTGATGGTAGTAGTGATAATAGAGGCAAGTGGTTCAAGTGGTGATACTAGAGGCAGGTGATGGTAGTGGTGATACTGGAGGCAGGTGATGGTAGTGGTGATACTGGAGGCAGGTGATGGCAGTGATGATACTGGAGGCAGGTGACGGTAGTGGTGATACTAGAGGCAGGTGATGGTAGTGGTGATACTAGAGGCAGGTGATGGTAGTGGTGATACTAGAGGCAGGTGATGGTAGTGGTGATACTAGAGGCAGGTGATGGTAGTGGTGATACTAGAGGCAGGTGATGGTAGTGGTGATACTAGAGGCAGGTGATGGTAGTGGTGATACTGGAGGCAGGTGATGGTAGTGATGATACTAGAGGCATTTGGTGGTAGTGGTGATACTAGAGGCAGGTGATGGTAGTGGTGATACTAGAGGCAGGTGATGGTAGTGGTGATACTAGAGGCAGGTGATGGTAGTGGTGATACTAGAGGCAGGTGATGGTAGTGGTGATACTAGAGGCAGGATGGTGGTAGTGGTGGTACTAGAGGCAGGTGATGGTAGTGGTGATACTAGAGGCAGGTGATGGTAGTGGTGATACTAGAGGCAGGTGATGGTAGTGGTGATACTAGAGGCATACTAGAGGCAAGTGGTGGTAGTGGTGATACTAGAGGCAGGTGGATGGTAGGTGGTGGTGTTGTGATACTAGAGGCAGGTGGTGGTAGTGGTGATACTAGAGGCAGGTGGTGGTAGTGGTGATACTAGAGGCAGGTGGTGGTAGTGGTGATACTAGAGGCAGGTGGTGGTAGTGGTGATACTAGAGGCAGGTGGTGGTAGTGGTGATACTAGAGGCGGGTGGAGGTAGTGGTGTTACTAGAGGCAAGTGGTGGTAGTGGTGATACTAGAGGCAAGTGGTGGTAGTGGTGATACTAGAGGCAGGTGGTGGTAGTTGTGATACTAGAGGCAGGTGGTGGTAGTGGTGATACTAGAGGCAGGTGGTGGTAGTGGTGATACTAGAGGCAGGTGGTGGTAGTGGTGATACTAGAGGCAGGTGGTGGTAGTGGTGATACTAGAGGCAGGTGGTGGTAGTGGTGATACTAGAGGCAGGTGGTGGTAGTGGTGATACTAGAGGCAGGTGGTGGTAGTGGTGATACTAGAGGCAGGTGGTGGTAGTGGTGATACTAGAGGCAAGTGGTGGTAGTGGTGATACTAGTAGTGATACTAGAGGCAGGTGGTGGTAGTGGTGATACTAGAGGCAGGTGGTGGTAGTGGTGATACTAGAGGCAGGTGGTGGTAGTGGTGATACGAGAGGCAGGTGGTGGTAGTGGTGATAGTAGAGGCAGGTGGTGGTAGTGGTGATACTAGTGGTGAGTTGTGTTAGAGGCAGGTGGTGGTAGTGGTGATACTAGAGGCAGGTGGTGGTAGTGGTGATACTAGAGGCAGGTGGTGGTAGTGGTGATACTAGAGGCAGGTGGTGGTAGTGGTGATACTAGAGGCAGGTGGTGGTAGTGGTGATACTAGAGGCAGGTGGTGGTAGTGGTGATACTAGAGGCAGGTGGTGGTAGTTGTGATACTAGAGGCAGGTGGTGGTAGTGGTGATACTAGAGGCAGGTGGTGGTAGTGGTGATACTAGAGGCAGGTGGTGGTAGTGCAGGCAGGTGGTGGTAGTGGTGATACTAGAGGCAGGTGGTGTAGTGGGTAGAGGCAGGTGGTGGTAGTGGTGATACTAGAGGCAGGTGGTGGTAGTGGTGATACTAGAGGCAGGTGGTGGTAGTGGTGATACTAGAGGCAGGTGGTGGTAGTGGTGATACTAGAGGCAGGTGGTGGTAGTGGTGATACTAGAGGCAGGTGGTGGTAGTGGTGATACTAGAGGCAGGTGGTGGTAGTGGTGATACTAGAGGCAGGTGGTGGTAGTGGTGATACTAGAGGCAGGTGGTGGTAGTGGTGATACTAGAGGCAGGTGGTGGTAGTGGTGATACTAGAGGCAGGTGGTGGTAGTGGTGATACTAGAGGCAGGTGGTAGTGGTGATAGAGGCAGGTGGTGGTAGTGGTGATACTAGAGGCAGGTGGTGGTAGTTGTGATACTAGAGGCAGGTGGTGGTAGTGGTGATACTAGAGGCAGGTGGTGGTAGTGGTGATACTAGAGGCAGGTGGTGGTAGTGGTGATACTAGAGGCAGGTGGTGGTAGTGGTGATACTAGAGGCAGGTGGTGGTAGTTGTGATACTAGAGGCAGGTGGTGGTAGTGGTGATACTAGAGGCAGGTGGTGGTAGTGGTGATACTAGAGGCAGGTGGTGGTAGTGGTGATACTAGAGGCAGGTGGTGGTAGTGGTGATACTAGAGGCAGGTGGTGGTAGTGGTGATACTAGAGGCAGGTGGTGGTAGTGGTGATACTAGAGGCAGGTGGTGGTAGTGGTGATACTAGAGGCAGGTGGTGGTAGTGGTGATACTAGAGGCAGGTGGTGGTAGTGGTGATACTAGAGGCAGGTGGTGGTAGTGGTGATACTAGAGGCAGGTGGTGGTAGTGGTGATACTAGAGGCAGGTGGTGGTAGTGGTGATACTAGAGGCAGGTGGTGGTAGTGGTGATACTAGAGGCAGGTGGTGGTAGTGGTGATACTAGAGGCAGGTGGTGGTAGTGGTGATACTAGAGGCAGGTAGAGGCAGGGTGGTAGTGGTGATACTAGAGGCAGGATGGTGGTAGTGGTGGATACTAGAGGCATGGTGGTAGTGGTGGTACTAGAGGCAGGATGGTGGATACTAGAGGCAGGTGATGGTAGTGGTGATACTAGAGGCAGGTGATGGTAGTGGTGATACTGGAGGCAGGTGACGGTAGTGGTGATACTAGAGGCAGGTGGTGGTAGTGGTGTACTAGACAGGTGATGGTAGATACTAGAGGCATTTGGTGGTAGTGGTGATACTAGAGGCAGGTGATGGTAGTGGTGATACTAGAGGCAGGTGATGGTAGTGGTGATACTGGAGGCAGGTGATGGTAATGATACTAGAGGCATTTGATGGTAGTGGTGATACTGGAGGCAGGTGATGGTAGTGGTGATTTTAGAGGCAGGTGGTGGTAGTGGTGATATTATAGGCAGGTGATGGTAGTGGTGATACTACAGGCAGGTGATGGTAGTGGTGATGTAGTAGTTGTGATACTAGAGGCAGAGGCAGGCGGGTGGAGGGTGGTGGTAGTGGTGATACTAGAGGCAAGTGGTGGTAGTGGTGTAGTGGTGATACTAGAGGCAGGTGGTGGTAGTGGTGTGGTGGTAGTGGTGATACTAGAGGCAGGTGGTGGTAGTTGTGATACTAGGTGGTGGAGTGATACTAGAGGCAAGTGGTGGTAGTGGTGATACTAGAGGCAGTGGTGATACTAGAGGCAGGTGGTGGTAGTTGTGATACTAGAGGCAGGTGGTGGTAGTGGTGATACTAGAGGCAGGTGGTGGTAGTGGTGATACTAGAGGCAAGTGGTGGTAGTGGTGATACTAGAGGCAGGTGGTGGTAGTTGTGATACTAGAGGTGGTGGTAGTGGTGATACTAGAGGCAGGTGGTGGTAGTGGTGATACTAGAGGCAGGTGGTGGTAGTGGTGATACTAGAGGCAGGTGGTGGTGGTAGTGGTGATACTAGAGGCAGGTGGTGGTAGTTGTGATACTAGAGGCAGGTGGTGGGTGGCAGGTGGTGGTAGTTGTGATACTAGAGGCAGGTGGTGGTAGTGGTGATACTAGAGGCAGGTGGTGGTAGTGGTGATACTAGAGGCAGGTGGTGGTAGTGGTGATACTAGAGGCAGGTGGTGGTAGTGGTGATACTAGAGGCAGGTGGTGGTAGTGGTGATACTAGAGGCAGGTGGTGGTAGTGGTGATATAGACTAGAGGCAGGTGGTGGTAGTGGTGATACTAGAGGCAGGTGTAGTGGTAGTAGGCAAGTGGTGGTAGTGGTGATACTATAGGCAGGTGGTGGTAGTAGAGGCAGGTGGTGGTAGTGGTGATACTAGAGGCAGGTGGTGGTAGTGGTGATACTAGAGGCAGGTGGTGGTAGTTGTGATACTAGAGGCAGGTGGTGGTAGTTGTGATACTAGAGGCAGGTGGTGGTAGTTGTGATACTAGAGGCAGGTGGTGGTAGTGGTGATACTATAGGCAGGTGGTGGTAGTGGTGATACTAGAGGCAGGTGGTGGTAGTGGTGGTACTAGAGGCAGGTGGTGGTAGTGGTGGTACTTGAGGCAGGTGGTGGTAGTGGTGATACTAGAGGCAGGTGGTGGTAGTGGTGATACTAGAGGCAGGTGGTGGTAGTGGTGATACTATAGGCAGGTGGTGGTAGTGGTGATACTAGAGGCAGGTGGTGGTAGTGGTGATACTAGAGGCAGGTGGTGGTAGTGGTGATACTAGAGGCAGGTGGTGGTAGTGGTGATACTAGAGGCAGGTGGTGGTAGTGGTGATACTAGAGGCAGGTGGTGGTAGTGGTGATACTAGAGGCAGGTGATGGTAGTGGTGATACTAGAGGCAGGTGATGGTAGTGGTGATACTAGAGGCAGGTGGTGGTAGTGATTACTGGAGGTTGAATGTTCAATTCAGACTATTGTCTGAAGGGAGTTTTTGCTTGCCTCGCGGACCCTTTCTACGCTGCAGTCTCCTGACTTTCTCTCAGCTCCTCATCGCTCCACTTCCTCAGCAGCGTTTATGAGGGAGAGTGTTTAATCCATTTCTCTTTCGTTATTATGCTTGTTATTGTTAGCTATATTTCTCCCTTTCTCATCATGTGTTTGAACATGACTAAGTTGTTCTTGTATGAAGCTTTCTCTTATGTTTTGACGGGTACAAGAAGGAGCAGTTCATATCAAATTTATTTTCCTATACTGTAATATAAATAAATTTGTAACAAGAAATTTAAAACGATGTAAATTTAATGGAAATGACAGTTTTTTGTTAAAGGAGCCTGGGAATATGGATTCCGTGACTTCGATATAATAGGGGGAAAATAAAGATAATATTAAAACGAATGTGTAAAGGTATAGTGAATGTGAGTTGAATATTGTGGAATGTTTAATATTCTTAAGTTTTTCGTATGACAGGAGTGTGGTAGCTCCCTGCAGGACTGCTGTCTACCAACCTACTACCTGTGTATGTTTCACACTCGGATGACAGGAAGGTTGTACCTCAATAGATGGTTGTTGTCTATCTGTGTGTATGTTGTAGACTCGGAAATGACAGAGGATAGTAACTCTATAGATGGTTACTGTCGCTCTGCCTCTTGCAAACTGTTTGACTATTACTAAAGGGTCTTAGATGTAGTAAATGACGAGGGAAACGCATGTTTACTGTAGTTTACGCTGACTTTGCAAAATCCTTTGACAAGTGTGATCGTGCTGTAATAGCTTACAAAATGCGTACAAAGGAAATAATTGGAAAAGTAAGCAGATGGATATTTAATTTCTTAATGAATAGAATCCAAAATGTATGAGTGGACAGAGTGAAAGCGGAGGCTTCCATATGAATAGCTGTGTTCCCCAAGGCACATACTGGCCCCTGTTCTCTGCTCGTTCTCATATCCTACATAAACAGAGCCATAAATCAGTCCGTATCATCCTTCCCAAACTATACTAGAATCTATATGAAAATAATATCTCTGGGCTGATAAACCCAGTGTCTTTTAGTGGGCCATTAACATCAGTACAATGTCCATTAAAGCGTATGACTAATGTGAGAGACCTTTGAGTCATAATGTCAGATCTCCCTTTTAAGGATCACATTAGTATCGCTATCACAACCGTAAGGACAGCGACAGACTAGTTAACTAGAACCTTCAAAGCAAATGGGAAATATTATGAATTATATTGTCGGTTGACCTTTGATATAAATTTGATGATTTTCAAGAGTCTCTACTATCGGAGCCCAGCCATAGGCCAGGCTCGTCTGGTGCGTGTCTGGTCAACCAGGCTGTTGCTAATGGGGGCCTGCTGCCCCACATATCCATCACAGCCTGGCTGATCCGGCACTTGAAGATACTTGTCCAGTCTCCTCTTGAAGGCTTCTACATTTGTACCAGCCGTGTTAATATCTTCTGGTAAGATGTTGAAAAGTCTGGGGCCACGAATGTTGATACATTGTTTCCTTATTGTGCCCACCGCACCCCTGCTCCTCACTGGGTTTATTTTGCATTTCCTCCCATATCTCTCTCTCGAGTATGTTATGGCAGTGTGCAGATTTGAGACCAGGCCCTCGAGGACTTTCCGTTTGACAAATGCGATCATGGAGTGATAGCGCAGAAAATGAGGTCCATGGGCATTACGGGGAAGGTAGGCAGATGGATTTTCGGTTTCCTAACACACAGAACACAAAAAGTAGTAGTGAACAGGGCAAGATCCAGCATCAGCGAGGTCAAAAGCTCAGTGCCTCAAGGCACTGTCCTGGCACCTCTACTGTTCCTCATCCTCATAGCATAGATAAAAACACCCGGCACACTTTTGTATCATCATTTTCTGATGACACTAAAATAAGCATGAAAGTCACTACGGTAGAGGACACTGAAAAGGTACAGAAAGACATAAACAGGGTTTTCTGTGGGCAGTGGAGAACAACATGAAGGTCAATGGTGATAAGTTCCAACTGTTTAGGTATGGAAAGAATGAAGAACTCAAAAGGAGCACTATATACAAAACTCAAGAGGGTCACCAAATAGAACGAAAGGAACACATGAAAGACCTGGGAATAATTATGTCAGTGGACCTTTCTTTTAAAGACCATAACAAGACAAAGATCACGACAGTCAGGAAGATGACGGGGTGGGTATTGAGAACTTTCAAAACAAGGGAAATAATGCCGATGGTGACACTTCAAATCGTTAGTGCTCCCTCGCTTAGAATATTGTTCAGTGCTGACGGCCCCGTTCAAAGTAGGAGAAATATCGGAGCTGGAACAAATACAGAGATCGTTAACGGCTCACAATGAGCCTGTAAAGCACCTGAACTACTGGAAACGTCTTCAAGTCTTGAACATGTACTCATTGGAGCGGAGGAGAAAGAGCTACATGATAATATATACATGGAAAGTACTCGAGGGCTTGGTCCCAAATCTGCACACTGCCATAACAACATACTGGAGTGAGAGATATGGGAGGAAGTGTAAAATAAACCCAATGAGGAGCAGGGGTGTGGTGAGGACAATAAGGGAACACTGTATCAACATCCGGGGTCCCAGACTATTCAACATCCTACCAGAAGATATGAGAAACACGGCTGGAACAAGTGTAGAAGCCTTCATGAGAAAACTGGACAAGTATCTTCACCAGGTGCCGGATCAACAGGCTGTGATGGATATGTGGGGCTGCGGGTCACCAGCAGCAACAGCCTGGTTGACCAGGCAAGCACCAGACGAGCCTGGCCCATGACCAGGATCAGACAGTAGACAAACTCTCGAAATTCTTCAAAGGTATATCAAAGGTAAGTATATATTATCATTTCTCTCTCATTCCTCCGCTCCAGTGAGTACTTGCTCAAGACTGTAAGGCTTTCCCAGTAATTTAAGTGTTTTACTGGCTCTGTGTGAGCTGTAAACGATCTCTGTATTTCTCCTGCTTTGAATGGAGCCATCAGTACTGAGCAATATTCTAAATGAGGGAGCACCAGCGATTTCTAGTGTGTCACCATCGACATTATTTCCCTGTTTTGAAAGTTCTCAATACACACCCCGTGTATTGGATGTCGTGATCTTTGTCTTATGTTCTTTGAAAGGAAGGTCAGCTTTTGGATGGATATCTACAAAGTTCTAAACAAAATATGATGAGCCATTGATGATTTTTTCAATTGACTCTCGAGGCTGTAATATTGATGTATTCTAACGGTCTCCTTCAAGGCACGAGAAAGTGCAGAACTGGAAAACATAAAGAGAATCTTCACTGCTCGTATAAATTTAGTCAAGCATCTAAACTTCCAGATGTGAAGTCCCTTGAATTGTATTCTTTGGAACGTAGGCGAGAAAGATGCATCATAATCTACATCAAATGAAAGCTCTCTATATCCATGGATACTCGCTGCCCAGCCCCCCGAACTACCACCCACCCATGGCCAGAAATAAGGTCTGTTGTATATGTGAAAATGTTTTGGGAGAAATATTAGGGGCATCGATTGTGAAATATGTGGTAAAACATCCCATATATCGTGTACAAAGCTTCATGCAACCGTGAGAACTGACCTAAAACAAGAAAGGCAGTTCTAGATTTGCCCCAGTGAGATGGAAGGCTGGTGGGGCATAAGAGAGGTACTGAAAAGTGAAAACCTAGAAAGCGTAAGAGTTTCTAAGGAGCTTGCCAGATATATACAGTGGAAAACAGGGGGTAAAGAACAAGAAAAGGAGGAAAGCGTAGATAAAGGTGAAAACCAAGGAGTGAAAAATATGAGTGGAGAACGTCATTCAGAGCAAGTCGGAAAAGAACAAAACATGGGTACATAACGTAGAAAAAAGGGAAAGGGAGGAAGCGAAAGCTAGAGCAGGGACAAACAAAAATGAAAAAAAAAAAAGGAAGAAATACGCCTAGATGAAACAGAACAAGGTAACTCGGATCAGGTGGCAGAATTTGGGAAAGACACAAAATCAGTATATATAGGTAGTCAGAACTGCAGATACTATGCAAAAGGTATGTGCCTATATGGCAGTGCTTGCTGGAATAAGCACAACAGAAAATGTGCGAACGTGTTGAGAAAGGGAGAGAGTCGCTTTGACAAAGAGTGCAGGTATTTCCACCCAGTGATGTGTAAAGCTTCAACACCTTCCAGAGAATGTTATGACCTGAGCTGCCCAGACCACCATATAAAAGGAATGCGGCGCTACAGAGAAAGCAGAGAAAGGGAAAATGAACAGCAATCTTTTTTAGACAGAGAAACGATCGGACCAAAGAAAGAGACAAAAAGGGGTAATGGTACAGAGGGGACAGATGGGCAGCACAATGGGACATACTAAACTAGGCGTCAGCCCATCAGGGCCGAATGAACAATCAAATACAAAGTCAGTACTGGAGAAACCAGGGGCGTGTACACCAGGGGCCATACCAGGTAGTACATCACCTGACAAAACAAAAGACAAAACATCCCAAATGGCAATACATGCTTTATATTTGCAAATATATAGGGTCTGAAATCAAATAAAAACGACATTTAATTATGTCAGTGGGCTCCTCTCAGAAGCGAATGCCATGTTTGGAGCATTTACAGAACAACATACAAGGGATGTTTTGGACGGAGAGATAAAGATAGAATACTATAACATAACAGGGAGGAGTAGGACTCTATGTAAAAGATACTTTCTGTTGTACAGAAGTGCTGAACTCGACGAATTATATAGTAGAAATCCTCGGCATTAAAGTTGAAAATAAGAATTTGGTAATTATCCTGGTATACAAACCACCATCAACAACTGCTGAGGAATTTACAGATCAGTTAAGGAAGATAGATAGCTATGTGGATAGGCTAGAAAATCCCACATCAAATATTTTACTCCTTGGAGATTTTAATCTCTCTCGTGTAAAATGGAAGATGGCGCAACATAATGTTATACCAGAAATATGTCCGGGAAGCACACTGGCTCAACAGTCACTTACCAGGGAACTAATGAGGCTTTGTGAAAAATACGCATTAAACCAACAGATAATTGATCTCACTACAAATGAAAATACCCTGGATTTGATATTCACAAACAAGAAGCTAATCAGAGACATAACAGTCACAAAAACAATATATTCTGATTACGACATCATAGAAGTTCAAACGAATATTAACTCCGGGTTAGGGAACTGCGTCACTAAAGTTAGAGACGGGATGTTCAGTAAGTTAAATTTTAACAACCATAGAATTAACTGGGAAAAAATAAACCAAGAGTTATCAGACATACCCTGGGAATCAGACATGAGCACCCTAAATCCCCTCCAGTGCCTAGAGAAACCATTGAAGAAACCCAGATCAGATATATAGAGAGAGCGTAGATGGTACATTAGGCTTTTTCAGTCGAGTACAGAAAGTAGGCAGGAGCTTACTAACATGATTCTTCTCCAGGCTGAGGGACTGACAACCTCAAATCTATATCTTCAAGGGTGTTGGACTGATTACATCGTCTTCACATCTCTACTGCTCCTGCTTACTTTCTGTACTCGACCGAAGAAGCCTACTGTGTAGGCGGAACGTTTCGGAAAAAAGATGCCTAAATGTTGCCTATGTCTTACTTAACATCATGACGTAAAAGACTTAGGAATAATTATGTCAGCGGACCTTTCTTTTAAAGACCATAACAAGACAAAGATCACGACAGCCAGGAAGATCACGGGGTGGGTATTGAGAACTTTCAAAACAAGGGAAATATGGCCGATGGTGACACTCTTCAAATCGCTAGTTCTCCCTCACTTAGAATATTGCTCAGTGCTGACGGCCCCGTTCAGGGCAGGAGAAATATCAGAACTGGAACAAATACAGAGATAGTTTACGGCTCACATTGAGCCAGTAAAACACCTAAACTACTGGGAACGCCTTCAAGTCTTGAACATGTACTCACTGGAGAGGAGGAAAGATGCATGATAATATATACCTGGAAAGTACTCGAGGGCTTTGTCCCAAATCTGCGCACTGCCATAACATACTGGAGTGAGAGATATGGGAGGAAGTGTAAAATAAACCCAGTGAGGAGAAGGGGTGCGGTGGGGACAATAAGGGAACACTGTATCAACATCCGGGGTCCCAGACTATTCAGCAACCTACCAGAAGATATCAGAAACCCGGCTGGAACAACTGTAGAAGCCTTCAAGAGGAAACTAGACAAGTATATTCACCAGGTGCCAGATCAGCCAGGCTGTGATGGATATGTGGGGCAGCGGGTCACCAGCAGCACTAGCCTGGTTGACCAGGCAAGCACCAGACGAGCCTGGCCCATGGCCGGGTTCAGAGAGTAGAGAAACTTTCGGAAATTTTCAAAGGTATATCAATGGTATAGT
Organism: Cherax quadricarinatus; assembly: GCF_038502225.1. Taxonomy (NCBI): domain Eukaryota; kingdom Metazoa; phylum Arthropoda; class Malacostraca; order Decapoda; family Parastacidae; genus Cherax; species Cherax quadricarinatus. The sequence goes on from NC_091305.1 coordinate 32,438,766, forward strand.
GCAAAATACCTTCAGAGAGAACTCACCAAGTGTGAGGCAACTGGTATATTAAGTGATTTAAATTAATTTTATAATCCATTCTACTTTTTATTTTCTCAGATTTTCTATTGCGGAGTAACTTATATTTATTCTTATTGGAAATTATATTATGTTCTGTAGGCCACTGGAGGATCGGGTTTACGTTTGCTTGGACATTTGTTGTCTCAGTGGATGCCACCTGTAAACAGTTCATATAGATGTATGTAAATTCGTCATGGTAGCAGCAAGTTGTTAATTATTATTAAAATTGTAGGTCATTTTTAATGATAGTTTTAATACCCGAAGTGCTGAATAAGCCCTCCTAACTTCTTGTTTCTGACATTTGCTCATTTCTACATACATGTCTATTCAAATTGGAAAGTAAATGATACTGTACTAAGAAATAATATAAATCACACTGGATGGTATAATGTAGTGAATGTAAACAGAAGTTAATAGTTTAATATACAGTCTTAAAACATTGAGACATACAGGCAACAGCAGTGAATGATTTGCAGGTTTGTTCTTTTAACTCCAGTTAGAGAAGGGTAGTACCTCCCCGGATATCTACCAACCTGTTGCCTACAATGGCTGGGTAATGTGCTTAAGACGCCAGGGAAAGTTAACGACAGATGTTACTTGTATTGATGGTGTGCGAGAACATTCTGCAGTGTGGAGGCGAGTAGTGCAACAGGAGCTTAAATAACTGCACTTGTATTAATTAAGAGGTGTTTTGAGTAACTTGCGTCGTCAGACAAGAGCAGAGTCGTACATCACAAGCCCAAATGGCAGCTATGATTGTTGAGCACTGGGAATGATCCATTGTTGTGGTGCTCTGACTACCTCACGCCTCTTACTTCCGCACCCACGCCTACACACACACTTTTTACCAAGGATGAATACACCCGCAGTGTTCAGTAACATTGTGTTCCTCCATTCTTATGTTCTTATGACATTCCTCAGGTCACGTGCGTCACATCTCACTCTCCGCCTATATATATAATGTCTTTCTACCTCTGTATGTTAGAAGTGATCAAGGTCCCAGGACCGAAACGTTTTCTAATAAATATGTTATAGTGTTTGCTTACGTGTCTTTCTAAACCAACTTGTCGGTATTTATTACCAAGGTTTATACCATGACCATTTTCTATTCAATGAAACAATATATCGGAATAGTGTTGCATCTCAGTTTTATATGATTTTGTTACTAATTCCTGCGGTCTGCTGGCAGTGGCAGCCTGGTTGATCACTGACCATGCAATCATCAAAAATACCTGGCCTCAGGCCGTTGTGCGGGGTAAGCCAGGGGATGAGTTATAATGAATGTTGATAATATATATTATTGAGGAACAATGTGCTGACACAGGTGTTAAGATGACCTGTAGCTAGTTGCCAGAGGAACAGTAGCCCGCTCATAGGACCCGCTGATTCCATTTTACTGGCCGCCCACGGATGATCAGCCAGGCTGTGATGAATGTTAGCGACCTGGACCATCCAGCGTGAGGCCTGGTCTGGGACCGGGGTGTTGACTCCAGAAATTCCCCAGATAAGCTCCTGTGATTTACCTATAACCTCTTTCGAGAATTTTCCTGCTCTCGCAGCCCGACCTGGAGCCAGGCCTCCCTGTTTATTTGCTTGGTTGACCAGGTTGTTGCTGTTGACAGCCTGCTCGCCCACATATCCATCACAGCCTGGTTGATCTGCCACACGGCTGACGTATAGGTCCAGTTTATCTCTGAAAACTGCTATACTTGTTCCAGCAGTATATCTAATACTGCTGGTCCACTCATGTTTATGCAATATTCTCTCTTATGCCCGTGGCTCCTCTGCTTTTCACTGGGTCTGTTTTACACTTCTCCCACATCTCTCCTGCAGTCGTAGTGTTGTACGTCTTATGACGGGGACACGACAGAACTTGTGTACTATAGTATGGTGTAGCTGTCAACTGCAGTGAGGGATGCGTGCCTGGTATCTTCATTACCGTGCTCTCGATGGCGCTGGTCTTCTCATAACACATCAAACCTGTCATTTCTCAGGGTCAGCTCTATAATTGGACCTGGGCCGAGCATCAGGGTAACCCTATGTGTGACCTTTACCTCTGACCTTTAGTAGTGATGATCGTGTGTGTGTGTGATGAGTGGTGACAATGAACTATCTCAAAGTAAGCCGGGAAACTTCGATAGAGCGACAAGAATATTCTTAATCATTCCACTGTACGTTCCATAACTACGCCAGCTTTCGTTTTCGTTTCAGCAGAGTTGAAATTTACCACCTCTCAGAGTGGACGATACCACACTGGAAAAATGTGATTAATGATAACAGTGAAGACTGGGGTATCTGTAGCAGATTCCTAGATCACCGTCCCTTGTATCGGGTTCCAGACCAGGCTTATTGGTTGTTGGCTTGATCATTTAGCTTCTTGGTCCTAACTGCTCGCAGTCCAGCGTTGGCACCACATCCCGACTGATCAAGAATTAACTTGACAAATTTAGCTAGTTCCCTTTTGAAGACAACTAAGAGTTTGCTGGTAATTCCCACTTTGTGTGAAGACAGTGTGTATTAAAATCACACATTTAGATCTTAGTGTACTCGTGTCATCTTTCCTTTCATTGATATTTTGCTCCGTTTGTAATTTCTTGCTCTCCCCGAGAATTTGGTGGACGAATTTGGAAGGGCATGTAAAAGAAGGAAATTAATGGTTAATATAGGAGAGAGTAAGATGAGGATAAAAATGGGAAATGAAAGATTGGATATCAGATTGAAGGGAGGGAATATGGAGGAAGTGAATGTGTTCAGATATTTGGGAGTGAACTTGTCAGCAGATGGTCTATGAAAGACGAAGTGAACCATAAAATTGACGGAAAAAAAAGGCGAGTGGTGCACTGAGGAGTCTAGAGAAAAAGGACGTTATCCATGGAAGCACAGAAGGGAATGTATGAGGGCACAGTGGTACCAATGCTCTTATGAGTGGGTGAATGTTGTAACAAGGAGAAGGCTGGAGGCAGTGGAGATGGGTCTGATGACAATGAGTGGTGTGAATATTATGCAGAGAATCCGTAGCTTGGAGATCAGATGGTATTGGGGGGTTGTTGAGGTGGTTCGGACATTTACAGAAGATGGAACAAAATAGAATGACTTCGAGGGCGTATAAATCTGTAGTATAAGAAAGGCAGGGTAGGGGTCGTCCTAGGGAAGCTTGGAGGGAGGGGGTAAAGGTGGTGTTAAATAGGAGTGAGTGGAGGCAGAAGGTTTTCATGACTTGACATGGTGTTGGAGTGTAACAAGGTGAAATTTATGATTGGATTCAGGGAAACCGGTTAGCCAGACTCGAGTCCTAGAGATGGGAAGTACAGAAGGAGGGGTGGAGATTTGTTGCACGCCTCGGGCAAGAAAGACAGTGATGGAGTGAGTGATAATGACAGTATTTCTTCTTTTTCGGGTCACCCTGCCTTGATAGGAAACGGCCGATGTGTTAAAAAAAATTAAAACCCGTTTCTCCAAAACTCTCAGGTATAAGTTATGATATATCTTTCTCACTTACGTTCTAGGGAGTACAGTTCAAGGAACTTCATGCATTCTCAATAATTTGGGCGCTTGTGAATTGATACGGGCAGTGAATGTTGTATGTTATCAGTAACACCTGCGATTTCTTTTGCCTTAAAATGGACTGTTATGGTTTGGCATTTTTTAGTTAAGAGATAAAAGGGCTTTTAAAAGTATTTTCATTGGCATGGCAACTCCTGTTTGAAGATTTACTTATCCAGACTATCGCTATTTTGTGCAATTGTGATAACAACACTGTTGTGATTCTTGAACGTCAGATCTTATGACATCTCGCATTTCTCCTCCCTTATTGATACTCACAGAACGTCATATTGTTGTCTGTGGTCTACTGGAAGACCTGCTTAATACCAGACCAGCGTATGCTACGCTCATGGAAATATTAGTATCGTCTGTAAAGGATAATATGATGCCAGTGTGGCATATGAACTGAGAAAGAATATTTAGATGAGTGCAGTTCTGTGATAAACAGAATTTTAATCTTGAGTACACCAAGATACAACTCAGTAAGCGAGAGATGCACAGGACTTCTTAAGAGGCATGTAAGTTACCCTGTCTCCTAATATCATGTTTATTTTTCCCCTATAATTACTATCGCATTTGCTTTGTAATTGTGTTGTAGAGGTCTGAACAAATCTCAGACCTCTACAACACAATTGTCATCAAAGATTTGTTAAGTTGTACCATGAATTAAGGAAAGATCCTGGACTTCACCTTACGAAACAAAGCAAATGCGATAGTAATTATGGACAAGGTAGATTATAGGGAAAAAATGAACATGTCATTAGATGAGGTGGGTACTTACGTGCTCCTTAAGGTTATCAGATTTACGCCAATATTAACATGCTACGACTATCGTGATCAGTTAACTCTCACATAACATAAATTATATTCATAAACCAAGTAAAACGATTCACAGTATTTTCACATTCAGCAACTTTTATTCATTGGTTTCATGTCATGAGTCGTGTCAACAAGTTTAGATGAAAGGGTAAATATACTCAACATTTAAGCTGGAAGAGATGCTGGGTTGTTTGTCAGGCGAACACTGTGTGAACACTAGCCAAGACCTTCCACATTATTTGGATTAATTTTATTTTCCTGTGTAGGATATAAACTGCATAAAAAAAATCTTCGAAGTTCTGGTAATGAGACTTATAAAGTCTAGGTAGGAGTATCAGTCGTGGCAGCAACACTGATTTATTTATTTATTAATTTGAACATGATACAGAGAAGTACAAAGGAATACAGTTATTAAAGTACAACATGCCAAAGTCCCTTGTATGCAGAGCATTATGGACAGGCTTAAAATTAACGTAAGATTAACTAAGCAATGATATATTCTGTGGTAAAAACATTATTGTAAACAGATAACAATTTAGCACAAATGAGTATTACAAAGACAGGTCATATGGTCATTTACTGTGTTGCTGTGCATACCAAAAATATATAGAAAAATACAAACGTTATATAAGGCTATACAGCTTTAGTAAGTCCTCGTGTAGCACAGAATCAACATGTGATGAAAAACCATACAGAGGATGACAGAGTGATGAGGTGAGGGAGGGGTGAGTGGTGATGAGACACGAGTGTGAGGGAGGGGTGAGTGGTGGTGAGACACGAGTGTGAGGGAGGGGTGAGTGGTGGTGAGACACGAGTGTGAGGGAGGGGTGAGTGGTGGTGAGACACGAGTGTGAGGGAGGGGTGAGTGGTGATGAGACACGAGTGTGAGGGAGGGGTGAGTGGTGATGAGACACGAGTGTGAGGGAGGGGTGAGTGGTGGTGAGACACGAGTGTGAGGGAGGGGTGAGTGGTGATGAGACACGAGTGTGAGGGAGGGGTGAGTGGTGATGAGACACGAGTGTGAGGGAGGGGTGAGTGGTGGTGAGACACGAGTGTGAGGGAGGGGTGAGTGGTGATGAGACGAGTGTGAGGGAGGGGTGAGTGGTGGTGAGACACGAGTGTGAGGGAGGGGTGAGTGGTGATGAGACACGAGTGTGAGGGAGGGGTGAGTGGTGGTGAGACACGAGTGTGAGGGAGGGGTGAGTGGTGATGAGACACGAGTGTGAGGGAGGGGTGAGTGGTGATGAGACACGAGTGTGAGGGAGGGGTGAGTGGTGGTGAGACACGAGTGTGAGGGAGGGGTGAGTGGTGATGAGACACGAGTGTGAGGGAGGGGTGAGTGGTGGTGAGACACGAGTGTGAGGGAGGGGTGAGTGGTGATGAGACACGAGTGTGAGGGAGGGGTGAGTGGTGGTGAGACACGAGTGTGAGGGAGGGGTGAGTGGTGATGAGACACGAGTGTCAGGGAGGGGTGAGTGGTGTTGAGACACGAGTGTGAGGGAGGGGTGAGTGGTGGTGAGACACGAGTGTCAGGGAGGGGTGAGTGGTGATGAGACACGAGTGTCAGGGAGGGGTGAGTGGTGTTGAGACACGAGTGTGAGGGAGGGGTGAGTGGTGGTGAGACACGAGTGTCAGGGAGGGGTGAGTGGTGATGAGACACGAGTGTCAGGGAGGGGTGAGTGGTGTTGAGACACGAGTGTGAGGGAGGGGTGAGTGGTGGTGAGACACGAGTGTGAGGGAGGGGTGAGTGGTGGTGAGACACGAGTGTCAGGGAGGGGTGAGTGGTGATGAGACACGAGTGTCAGGGAGGGGTGAGTGGTGATGAGACACGAGTGTCAGGGAGGGGTGAGTGGTGGTGAGACACGAGTGTGAGGGGTGAGTGGTGGTGAGGCACGAGTGTGAGGGAGGGGTGAGTGGTGGTGAGACACGAGTGTGAGGGGTGAGTGGTGGTGAGACACGAGTGTGAGGGAGGGGTGAGTGGTGGTGAGACACGAGTGTGAGGGGTGAGTGGTGGTGAGACACGAGTGTCAGGGAGGGGTGAGTGGTGGTGAGACACGAGTGTGAGGGGTGAGTGGTGGTGAGACACGAGTGTGAGGGAGGGGTGAGTGGTGGTGAGACACGAGTGTGAGGGAGGGGTGAGTGGTGGTGAGACACGAGTGTGAGGGAGAGGTGAGTGGTGGTGAGACACGAGTGTGAGGGAGGGGTGAGTGGTGGTGAGACACGAGTGTGAGGGAGGGGTGAGTGGTGGTGAGACACGAGTGTGAGGGAGGGGTGAGTGGTGGTGAGACACGAGTGTCAGGGAGGGGTGAGTGGTGGTGAGACACGAGTGTGAGGGGTGAGTGGTGGTGAGACACGAGTGTCAGGGAGGGGTGAGTGGTGGTGAGACACGAGTGTGAGGGGTGAGTGGTGGTGAGACACGAGTGTGAGGGAGGGGTGAGTGGTGGTGAGACACGAGTGTGAGGGAGGGGTGAGTGGTGGTGAGACACGAGTGTGAGGGAGAGGTGAGTGGTGGTGAGACACGAGTGTGAGGGAGGGGTGAGTGGTGGTGAGACACGAGTGTGAGGGAGGGGTGAGTGGTGGTGAGACACGAGTGTGAGGGAGGGGTGAGTGGTGGTGAGACACGAGTGTGAGGGAGGGGTGAGTGGTGGTGAGACACGAGTGTGAGGGAGGGGTGAGTGGTGGTGAGACACGAGTGTGAGGGAGGGGTGAGTGGTGGTGAGACACGAGTGTGAGGGAGGGGTGAGTGGTGGTGAGACACGAGTGTGAGGGAGGGGTGAGTGGTGGTGAGACACGAGTGTGAGGGAGGGGTGAGTGGTGGTGAGACACGAGTGTGAGGGAGGGGTGAGTGGTGGTGAGACACGAGTGTGAGGGAGGGGTGAGTGGTGGTGAGACACGAGTGTGAGGGAGGGGTGAGTGGTGGTGAGACACGAGTGTGAGGGAGGGGTGAGTGGTGGTGAGACGAGTGTGAGGGAGGGGTGAGTGGTGGTGAGACACGAGTGTGAGGGAGGAGTGAGTGGTGAGACACGAGTGTGAGGGAGGGGTGAGTGGTGGTGAGACACGAGTGTGAGGGAGGGGTGAGTGGTGGTGAGACACGAGTGTGAGGGAGGGGTGAGTGGTGGTGAGACACGAGTGTGAGGGAGGGGTGAGTGGTGGTGAGACACGAGTGTGAGGGAGGAGTGAGTGGTGGTGAGACACGAGTGTGAGGGAGGAGTGAGTGGTGGTGAGACACGAGTGTGAGGGAGGGGTGAGTGGTGGTGAGACACGAGTGTGAGGGAGGAGTGAGTGGTGGTGAGACACGAGTGTGAGGGAGGGGTGAGTGGTGGTGAGACACGATTGTGAGGGAGAGGTGAGTGGTGGTGAGACGCGAGTGTGAGGGAGGGGTGAGTGGTGGTGAGACACGAGTGTGAGGGAAGGGTGAGTGGTGGTGAGACACGAGTGTGAGGAAGAGGTGAGTGGTGGTGAGACGCGAGTGTGAGGGAGGGGTGAGTGGTGGTGAGACACGAGTGTGAGGGCGAGGTGAGTGGTGGTGAGACACGAGTGTGAGGGCGAGGTGAGTGGTGGTGAGACACGAGTGTGAGGGAGGGGTGAGTGGTGGTGAGACACGAGTGTGAGGGAGAGGTGAGTGGTGGAGGTGAGACACGAGTGTGAGGGAGGGGTGAGACATGGATGTGAGGCGTGGGTGATAAGTGGGGTGGTGGGTGAGCGTTGTGGCCAGACACCAGACATGTACCATCCCTGCCCACACTGATGAACCAGACTACACTATACAAGCGCCTCTAGGCTCTAGTCTGCGCCATCATAGCATATCTCAACTCAACGTGAAACTAGATAGCAAATATATTTTCCTTTTTTAATCATCATTAGAAAGATAAACAGAGAGAATATTAAAAGGAATTAGACGCGCTGTCAGTTGAATGTTTATATAAACCACCTGTCAATCACTACGTGTGAGAGGAGTGGGTGAGGATCGTTCTGACGCCTCATCTGTACAGAGCGCCACTGTAAAGGTGCACCAACCAATCACAATCTAAAAAAATAAGTCTGTATTTGTAAGGCAGATGTTGATTGAAGATTAACATAGGCCACACCTTTTATGTGCTAATAGTTCTGGGAAGAGTGTGTGTGTGGTGATGGTATACTCAGGTTATAAACTTAATCTAATATTTCACTTAAAACTCTAGGGTAGTACCTTCCTGGATGGTTGCTCTCTACCAGTCTAGGGTAGTACCTTCCTGGATGGTTGTTCTCTACCAGTCTAGGGTAGTACCTTCCTGGATGGTTGCTCTCTACCAGTCTAGGGTAGTACCTTCCTGGATGGTTGCTCTCTACCAGTCTAGGGTAGTACCTTCCTGGATGGTTGCTCTCTACCAGTCTAGGGTAGTACCTTCCTGGATGGTTGCTCTCTACCAGTCTAGGGTAGTACCTTCCTGGATGGTTGCTCTCTACCAGTCTAGGGTAGTACCTTCCTGGATGGTTGCTCTCTACCAGTCTAGGGTAGTACCTTCCTGGATGGTTGCTCTCTACCAGTCTAGGGTAGTACCTTCCTGGATGGTTGCTCTCTACCAGTCTAGGGTAGTACCTTCCTGGATGGTTGCTCTCTACCAGTCTAGGGTAGTACCTTCCTGGATGGTTGCTCTCTACCAGTCTAGGGTAGTACCTTCCTGGATGGTTGTTCTCTACCAGTCTAGGGTAGTACCTTCCTGGATGGTTGCTCTCTACCAGTCTAGGGTAGTACCTTCCTGGATGGTTGCTCTCTACCAGTCTAGGGTAGTACCTTCCTGGATGGTTGCTCTCTACCAGTCTAGGGTAGTACCTTCCTGGATGGTTGCTCTCTACCAGTCTAGGGTAGTACCTTCCTGGATGGTTGCTCTCTACCAGTCTAGGGTAGTACCTTCCTGGATGGTTGCTCTCTACCAGTCTAGGGTAGTACCTTCCTGGATGGTTGCTCTCTACCAGTCTAGGGTAGTACCTTCCTGGATGGTTGCTCTCTACCAGTCTAGGGTAGTACCTTCCTGGATGGTTGCTCTCTACCAGTCTAGGGTAGTACCTTCCTGGATGGTTGCTCTCTACCAGTCTAGGGTAGTACCTTCCTGGATGGTTGCTCTCTACCAGCCTAGGGTAGTACCTTCCTGGATGGTTGCTCTCTACCAGTCTAGGGTAGTACCTTCCTGGATGGTTGCTCTCTTCCAGTCTAGGGTAGTACGTTCCTGGATGGTTGCTCTCTACCAGTCTAGGGTAGTACCTTCCTGGATGGTTGCTCTCTACCAGTCTAGGGTAGTACCTTCCTGGATGGTTGCTCTCTACCAGTCTAGGGTAGTACCTTCCTGGATGGTTGCTCTCTACCAGTCTAGGGTAGTACCTTCCTGGATGGTTGCTCTCTACCAGTCTAGGGTAGTACCTTCCTGGATGGTTGCTCTCTACCAGTCTAGGGTAGTACCTTCCTGGATGGTTGCTCTCTACCAGTCTAGGGTAGTACCTTCCTGGATGGTTGCTCTCTACCAGTCTAGGGTAGTACCTTCCTGGATGGTTGCTCTCTACCAGTCTAGGGTAGTACCTTCCTGGATGGTTGCTCTCTACCAGTCTAGGGTAGTACCTTCCTGGATGGTTGCTCTCTACCAGTCTAGGGTAGTACCTTCCTGGATAGTTGATCTCTACCAGTCTAGGGTAGTACCTTCCTGGATGGTTGCTCTCTACCAGTCTAGGGTAGTACCTTCCAGGATGGTTGCTCTCTACCAGTCTAGGGTAGTACCTTCCTGGATGGTTGCTCTCTTCCAGTCTAGGGTAGTACCTTCCTGGATTGTTGCTCTCTACCAGTCTAGGGTAGTACCTTCCTGGATGGTTGCTCTCTACCAGTCTAGGGTAGTACCTTCCTGGATGGTTGCTCTCTTCCAGTCTAGGGTAGTACCTTCCTGGATAGTTGCTCTCTACCAGTCTAGGGTAGTACCTTCCTGGATGGTTGCTCTCTACCAGTCTAGGGTAGTACCTTCCTGGATGGTTGCTCTCTACCAGTCTAGGGTAGTACCTTCCTGGATGATTGCTCTCTTCCAGTCTAGGGTAGTACCTTCCTGGATGGTTGCTCTCTACCAATCTAGGGTAGTACCTTCCTGGATAGTTGCTCTCTACCAGTCTAGGGTAGTACCTTCCTGGATGGTTGCTCTCTACCAGTCTAGGGTAGTACCTTCCTGGATGGTTGCTCTCTACCAGTCTAGGGTAGTACCTTCCTGGATGGTTGCTCTCTTCCAGTCTAGGATAGTACCTTCCTGGATAGTTGCTCACTACCAATCTAGGGTAGTACCTTCCTGGATGGTTGCTCTCTACCAGTCTAGGGTAGTACCTTCCTGGATGGTTGCTCTCTACCAGTCTAGGGTAGTACATTCCTGGATGGTTGCTCTCTTCCAGTCTACGGTAGTACCTTCCTGGATGGTTGCTCTCTACCAGTCTAGGGTAGTACCTTCCTGGATGGTTGCTCTCTACCAGTCTAGGGTAGTACCTTCCTGGATGGTTGCTCTCTACCAGTCTAGGGTAGTACCTTCCTGGATGGTTGCTCTCTACCAGTCTAGGGTAGTACCTTCCTGGATGGTTGCTCTCTACCAGTCTAGGGTAGTACCTTCCTGGATGGTTGCTCTCTACCAGTCTAGGGTAGTACCTTCCTGGATGGTTGCTCTCTACCAGTCTAGGGTAGTACCTTCCTGGATGGTTGCTCTCTACCAGTCTAGGGTAGTACCTTCCTGGATGGTTGCTCTCTACCAGTCTAGGGTAGTACCTTCCTGGATGGTTGCTCTCTACCAGTCTAGGGTAGTACCTTCCTGGATGGTTGCTCTCTACCAGTCTAGGGTAGTGCCTTCCTGGATGGTTGCTCTCTACCAGTCTAGGGTAGTACCTTCCTGGATGGTTGCTCTCTACCAGTCTAGGGTAGTACCTTCCTGGATGGTTGCTCTCTACCAGTCTAGGGTAGTACCTTCCTGGATGGTTGCTCTCTACCAGTCTAGGGTAGTACCTTCCTGGATGGTTGCTCTCTACCAGTCTAGGGTAGTACCTTCCTGGATGGTTGCTCTCTACCAGTCTAGGGTAGTACCTTCCTGGATGGTTGCTCTCTACCAGTCTCGGGTAGTACCTTCCTGGATGGTTGCTCTCTACCAGTCTAGGGTAGTACCTTCCTGGATGGTTGCTCTCTACCAGTCTAGGGTAGTACCTTCCTGGATGGTTGCTCTCTACCAGTCTAGGGTAGTACCTTCCTGGATGGTTGCTCTCTACCAGTCTAGGGTAGTACCTTCCTGGATGGTTGCTCTCTTCCAGTCTAGGGTAGTACCTTCCTGGATGGTTGCTCTCTACCAGTCTAGGGTAGTACCTTCCTGGATGGTTGCTCTCTTCCAGTCTAGGGTAGTACCTTCCTGGATGGTTGCTCTCTACCAGTCTAGGGTAGTACCTTCCTGGATGGTTGCTCTCTACCAGTCTAGGGTAGTACCTTCCTGGATGGTTGCTCTCTACCAGTCTAGGGTAGTACCTTCCTGGATGGTTGCTCTCTACCAGTCTAGGGTAGTACCTTCCTGGATGGTTGCTCTCTACCAGTCTAGGGTAGTACCTTCCTGGATGGTTGCTCTCTACCAGTCTAGGGTAGTACCTTCCTGGATGGTTGCTCTCTACCAGTCTAGGGTAGTACCTTCCTGGATGGTTGCTCTCTACCAGTCTAGGGTAGTACCTTCCTGGATGGTTGCTCTCTACCAGTCTAGGGTAGTACCTTCCTGGATGGTTGCTCTCTACCAGTCTAGGGTAGTACCTTCCTGGATGGTTGCTCTCTACCAGTCTAGGGTAGTACCTTCCTGGATAGTTGATCTCTACCAGTCTAGGGTAGTACCTTCCTGGATGGTTGCTCTCTACCAGTCTAGGGTAGTACCTTCCAGGATGGTTGCTCTCTACCAGTCTAGGGTAGTACCTTCCTGGATGGTTGCTCTCTTCCAGTCTAGGGTAGTACCTTCCTGGATTGTTGCTCTCTACCAGTCTAGGGTAGTACCTTCCTGGATGGTTGCTCTCTACCAGTCTAGGGTAGTACCTTCCTGGATGGTTGCTCTCTTCCAGTCTAGGGTAGTACCTTCCTGGATAGTTGCTCTCTACCAGTCTAGGGTAGTACCTTCCTGGATGGTTGCTCTCTACCAGTCTAGGGTAGTACCTTCCTGGATGGTTGCTCTCTACCAGTCTAGGGTAGTACCTTCCTGGATGATTGCTCTCTTCCAGTCTAGGGTAGTACCTTCCTGGATGGTTGCTCTCTACCAATCTAGGGTAGTACCTTCCTGGATGGTTGCTCTCTACCAGTCTAGGGTAGTACCTTCCTGGATGGTTGCTCTCTACCAGTCTAGGGTAGTACCTTCCTGGATGGTTGCTCTCTACCAGTCTAGGGTAGTACCTTCCTGGATGGTTGCTCTCTTCCAGTCTAGGATAGTACCTTCCTGGATAGTTGCTCACTACCAATCTAGGGTAGTACCTTCCTGGATGGTTGCTCTCTACCAGTCTAGGGTAGTACCTTCCTGGATGGTTGCTCTCTACCAGTCTAGGGTAGTACATTCCTGGATGGTTGCTCTCTTCCAGTCTACGGTAGTACCTTCCTGGATGGTTGCTCTCTACCAGTCTAGGGTAGTACCTTCCTGGATGGTTGCTCTCTACCAGTCTAGGGTAGTACCTTCCTGGATGGTTGCTCTCTACCAGTCTAGGGTAGTACCTTCCTGGATGGTTGCTCTCTACCAGTCTAGGGTAGTACCTTCCTGGATGGTTGCTCTCTACCAGTCTAGGGTAGTACCTTCCTGGATGGTTGCTCTCTACCAGTCTAGGGTAGTACCTTCCTGGATGGTTGCTCTCTACCAGTCTAGGGTAGTACCTTCCTGGATGGTTGCTCTCTACCAGTCTAGGGTAGTACCTTCCTGGATGGTTGCTCTCTACCAGTCTAGGGTAGTACCTTCCTGGATGGTTGCTCTCTACCAGTCTAGGGTAGTACCTTCCTGGATGGTTGCTCTCTACCAGTCTAGGGTAGTGCCTTCCTGGATGGTTGCTCTCTACCAGTCTAGGGTAGTGCCTTCCTGGATGGTTGCTCTCTACCAGTCTAGGGTAGTACCTTCCTGGATGGTTGCTCTCTACCAGTCTAGGGTAGTACCTTCCTGGATGGTTGCTCTCTACCAGTCTAGGGTAGTACCTTCCTGGATGGTTGCTCTCTACCAGTCTAGGGTAGTACCTTCCTGGATGGTTGCTCTCTACCAGTCTAGGGTAGTACCTTCCTGGATGGTTGCTCTCTACCAGTCTAGGGTAGTACCTTCCTGGATGGTTGCTCTCTACCAGTCTCGGGTAGTACCTTCCTGGATGGTTGCTCTCTACCAGTCTAGGGTAGTACCTTCCTGGATGGTTGCTCTCTACCAGTCTAGGGTAGTACCTTCCTGGATGGTTGCTCTCTACCAGTCTAGGGTAGTACCTTCCTGGATGGTTGCTCTCTTCCAGTCTAGGGTAGTACCTTCCTGGATGGTTGCTCTCTACCAGTCTAGGGTAGTACCTTCCTGGATGGTTGCTCTCTACCAATCTAGGGTAGTACCTTCCTGGATGGTTGCTCTCTACCAATCTAGGGTAGTACCTTCCTGGATGGTTGCTCTCTACCAATCTAGGGTAGTACATTCCTGGATGGTTGCTCTCTTCCAGTCTAGGGTAGTACCTTCCTGGATGGTTGCTCTCTACCAGTCTAGGGTAGTACCTTCCTGGATGGTTGCTCTCTACCAGTCTAGGGTAGTACCTTCCTGGATGGTTGCTCTCTACCAGTCTAGGGTAGTACCTTCCTGGATGGTTGCTCTCTACCAGTCTAGGGTAGTACCTTCCTGGATGGTTGCTCTACCAGTCTAGGGTAGTACCTTCCTGGATGGTTGCTCTCTACCAGTCTAGGGTAGTACCTTCCTGGATGGTTGCTCTCTACCAGTCTAGGGTAGTACCTTCCTGGATGGTTGCTCTCTACCAGTCTAGGGTAGTACCTTCCTGGATGGTTGCTCTCTACCAGTCTAGGGTAGTACCTTCCTGGATGGTTGCTCTCTACCAGTCTAGGGTAGTACCTTCCTGGATGGTTGCTCTCTACCAGTCTAGGGTAGTACCTTCCTGGATGGTTGCTCTCTACCAGTCTAGGGTAGTACCTTCCTGGATGGTTGCTCTCTACCAGTCTAGGGTAGTACCTTCCTGGATGGTTGCTCTCTACCAGTCTAGGGTAGTACCTTCCTGGATGGTTGCTCTCTACCAGTCTAGGGTAGTACCTTCCTGGATGGTTGCTCTCTACCAGTCTAGGGTAGTACCTTCCTGGATGGTTGCTCTCTACCAGTCTAGGGTAGTACCTTCCTGGATGGTTGCTCTCTACCAGTCTAGGGTAGTACCTTCCTGGATGGTTGCTCTCTACCAGTCTAGGGTAGTACCTTCCTGGATGGTTGCTCTCTTCCAGTCTAGGGTAGTACCTTCCTGGATGGTTGCTCTCTACCAGTCTAGGGTAGTACCTTCCTGGATGGTTGCTCTCTACCAGTCTAGGGTAGTACCTTCCTGGATGGTTGCTCTCTACCAGTCTAGGGTAGTACCTTCCTGGATGGTTGCTCTCTTCCAGTCTAGTATCTTGGAAAGTAATCTGCACGGATTTTTTTTTACAAAGGTATTTATCCTTTGATCATGTGGCAGTAGCGTTGATCATGTGGCAGTAGCTTTGATCATGTGGCAGTAGCTTTGATCATGTGGCAGTCGCTTTGATCATGTGGCAGTAGCTTTGATCATGAGGCAGTAGCTTTGATCATGTGGCAGTAGCTTTGATCATGAGGCAGTAGCTTTGATCATGTGGCAGTAGCTTTGATCATGAGGCAGTAGCTTTGATCATGTGGCAGTAGCTTTGATCATGAGGCAGTAGCTTTGATCATGTGGCAGTAGCTTTGATCATGAGGCAGTAGCTTTGATCATGTGGCAGTAGCTTTGATCATGTGGCAGTATCTTTGATCATGGGGCAATAGCTTTGATCATGTGGCAGTAGCTTTGATCATGTGGCAGTAGCTTTGATCATGTGGCAGTAGCTTTGATCATGAGGCAGTAGCTTTGATCATGTGGCAGTAGCTTTGATCATGAGGCAGTAGCTTTGATCATGAGGCAGTAGCTTTGATCATGTGGCAGTAGCTTTGATCATGAGGCAGTAGCTTTGATCATGTGGCAGTAGCTTTGATCATGTGGCAGTAGCTTTGATCATGTGGCAGTAGCTTTGATCATTTGGCAGTAGCTTTGATCATGTGGCAGTAGCTTTGATCATGAGGCAGTAGCTTTGATCATGTGGCAGTAGCTTTGATCATGTGACAGTAGCTTTGATCATGTGGCAGTAGCTTTGATCATGTGGCAGTAGCTTTGATCATGAGGCAGTAGCTTTGATCATGAGGCAGTAGCTTTGATCATGAGGCAGTAGCTTTGATCATGAGGCAGTAGCTTTGATCATGAGGCAGTAGCTTTGATCATGAGGCAGTAGCTTTGATCATGAGGCAGTAGCTTTGATCATGAGGCAGTAGCTTTGATCATGAGGCAGTAGCTTTGATCATGAGGCAGTAGCTTTGATCATGAGGCAGTAGCTTTGATCATGTGGCAGTAGCTTTGATCATGTGACAGTAGCTTTGATCATGTGACAGTAGCTTTGATCATGTGGCAGTAGCTTTGATCATGTGGCAGTAGCATTGATCATGAGGCAGTAGCTTTGATCATGAGGCAGTAGCTTTGATCATGAGGCAGTAGCTTTGATCATGGGGCAGTAGCAATGGCAATATAAACACAAATGCAGTATAATGTGATCCTTTATTGACTACGTTTCGCCCACACAGTGGGCTTTTTCAAGTCACAAACAGAACTACCTGGGGTGGAAGGAACGCGAGTATTTATAGTCCGGCTGAGGTCAGGTGAAGAATGCTGCATCTGATGATGTACCGAGTTGGGTTGTAGAGTCTAAAAACTTGGGTAGCTTGGAAAGGAGACTGGACAAGTTTGTGAGCAGACCTTCTACAGTGTTCTTATGTGGGATAGCGATGAAGAAGTTTCTTGGCAAGTGGTTCAGCTATGTTATAGAAGCCACTATTCTGGTTGAAGTTGTCGGATATAGAAATAAGTGATGATTCCAGGATTCTTCGGTATTGGGTGTTGTCTTCTGTGGCGATAAGTCTTGAGTTTCTGTAGTTTATCAAGTGGTTGTGTGAATTACGGTGTTGTACGCATGCATTCCTTGTGTCGTCAGACCTGCTTGCGTATTGGTGTTCTGAAATACGTGTTTGGAGGTCCCTTGATGTTTCGCCCACGTATAACTGGAATCATCACTTATTTCTATATCCGACAACTTCAACCAGAATAGTGGCTTCTATAACATAGCTGAACCACTTGCCAAGAAACTTCTTCATCGCTATCCCACATAAGAACACTGTAGAAGGTCTGCTCACAAACTTGTCCAGTCTCCTTTCCAAGCTACCCAAGTTTTTAGACTCTACAACCCAACTCGGTACATCATCAGATGCAGCATTCTTCACCTGACCTCAGCCGGACTATAAATACTCGCTTTCCTTCCACCCCAGGTAGTTCTGTTTGTGACTTGAAAAAGCCCACTGTGTGGGCGAAACGTAGTCAATAAAGGATCACATTATACTGCATTTGTGTTTATATTGCCATTGTGTCGGTATTTTATACCATTTATTTCCATGGGGCAGTAGCTTTGATCATGTGGCAGTAGCTTTGATCATGTGGCAGTAGCTTTGATCATGTGGCAGTAGCTTTGATCATGAGGCAGTAGCTTTGATCATGTGGCAGTAGCTTTGATCATGTGGCAGTAGCTTTGATCATGTGGCAGTAGCTTTGATCATGTGGCAGTAGCTTTGATCATGAGGCAGTAGCTTTGATCATGAGGCAGTAGCTTTGATCATGAGGCAGTAGCTTTGATCATGTGGCAGTAGCTTTGATCATGAGGCAGTAGCTTTGATCATGTGGCAGTAGCTTTGATCATGAGGCAGTAGCTTTGATCATGAGGCAGTAGCTTTGATCATGTGGCAGTAGCTTTGATCATGGGGCAGTAGCTTTGATCATGTGGCAGTAGCTTTGATCATGTGGCAGTAGCTTTGATCATGTGGCAGTAGCTTTGATCATGGGGCAGTAGCTTTGATCATGTGGCAGTAGCTTTGATCATGAGGCAGTAGCTTTGATCATGTGGCAGTAGCTTTGATCATGTGGCAGTAGCTTTGATCATGTGGCAGTAGCTTTGATCATGTGGCAGTAGCTTTGATCATGAGGCAGTAGCTTTGATCATGAGGCAGTAGCTTTGATCATGAGGCAGTAGCTTTGATCATGTGGCAGTAGCTTTGATCATGAGGCAGTAGCTTTGATCATGAGGCAGTAGCTTTGATCATGAGGCAGTAGCTTTGATCATGTGGCAGTAGCTTTGATCATGTGGCAGTAGCTTTGATCATGTGGCAGTAGCTTTGATCATGTGGCAGTAGCTTTGATCATGTGGCAGTAGCTTTGATCATGTGGCAGTAGCTTTGATCATGAGGCAGTAGCTTTGATCATGTGGCAGTAGCTTTGATCATGTGGCAGTAGCTTTGATCATGTGGCAGTAGCTTTGATCATGAGGCAGTAGCTTTGATCATGTGGCAGTAGCTTTGGTCATGGGGCAGTAGCTTTGATCATGGGGCAGTAGCTTTGATCATGTGGCAGTAGCTTTGATCATGTGGCAGTAGCTTTGATCATGAGGCAGTAGCTTTGATCATGTGGCAGTAGCTTTGATCATGAGGCAGTAACTTTGATCATGGGGCAGTAGCTTTGATCATGGGGCAGTAGCTTTGATCATGAGGCAGTAGCTTTGATCATGAGGCAGTAGCTTTGATCATGAGGCAGTAGCTTTGATCATGAGGCAGTAGCTTTGATCATGAGGCAGTAGCTTTGATTATGGGGCAGTAGCTTTGATCATGAGGCAGTAGCTTTGATCATGAGGCAGTAGCTTTGATCATGTGGCAGTAGCTTTGATCATGTGGCAGTAGCTTTGATCATGTGGCAGTAGCTTTGATCATGTGGCAGTAGCTTTGATCATGAGGCAGTAGCTTTGATCATGAGGCAGTAGCTTTGATCATGGGGCAGTAGCTTTGATCATGTGGCAGTAGCTTTGATCATGTGGCAGTAGCTTTGATCATGGGGCAGTAGCTTTGATCATGAGGCAGTAGCTTTGATCATGGGGCAGTAGCTTTGATCATGTGGCAGTAGCTTTGATCATGAGGCAGTAGCTTTGATCATGAGGCAGTAGCTTTGATCATGAGGCAGTAGCTTTGATCATGGCGCAGTAGCTTTGATCATGGGGCAGTAGCTTTGATCATGGGGCAGTAGCTTTGATCATGTGGCAGTAGCTTTGATCATGTGGCAGTAGCTTTGATCATGAGGCAGTAGCTTTGATCATGAGGCAGTAGCTTTGATCATGTGGCAGTAGCTTTGATCATGGGGCAGTAGCTTTGATCATGAGGCAGTAGCTTTGATCATGGGGCGGTAGCTTTGATCATGAGGCGGTAGCTTTGATCATGGGGCAGTAGCTTTGATCATGTGGCAGTAGCTTTGATCATGTGGCAGTAGCTTTGATCATGGGGCGGTAGCTTTGATCATGAGGCGGTAGCTTTGATCATGGGGCAGTAGCTTTGATCATGTGGCAGTAGCTTTGATCATGAGGCAGTAGCTTTGATCATGGGGCAGTAGCTTTGATCATGTGGCAGTAGCTTTGATCATGAGGCAGTAGCTTTGATCATGTGGCAGTAGCTTTGATCATGTGGCAGTAGCTTTGATCATGAGGCAGTAGCTTTGATCATGGGGCAGTAGCTTTGATCATGTGGCAGTAGCTTTGATCATGGGGCAGTAGCTTTGATCATGGGGCAGTAGCTTTGATCATGTGGCAGTAGCTTTGATCATGTGGCAGTAGCTTTGATCATGAGGCAGTAGCTTTGATCATGTGGCAGTAGCTTTGATCATGTGGCAGTAGCTTTGATCATGAGGCAGTAGCTTTGATCATGAGGCAGTAGCTTTGGTCATGGGGCAGTAGCTTTGATCATGGGGCAGTAGCTTTGATCATGAGGCAGTAGCTTTGATCATGAGGCAGTAGCTTTGATCATGAGGCAGTAGCTTTGATCATGGGGCAGTAGCTTTGATCATGAGGCAGTAGCTTTGATCACTTGGCAGTAGCTTTGATCATGGGGCAGTAGCTTTGATCATGAGGCAGTAGCTTTGATCATGTGGCAGTAGCTTTGATCATGTGGCAGTAGCTTTGATCATGAGGCAGTAGCTTTGATCATGTGGCAGTAGCTTTGATCATGGGGCAGTAGCTTTGATCATGAGGCAGTAGCTTTGATCATGGGGCAGTAGCTTTGATCATGAGGCAGTAGCTTTGATCATGGGGCAGTAGCTTTGATCATGTGGCAGTAGCTTTGATCATGTGGCAGTAGCTTTGATCATGAGGCAGTAGCTTTGATCATGGGGCAGTAGCTTTGATCATGAGGCAGTAGCTTTGATCATGGGGCAGTAGCTTTGATCATGTGGCAGTAGCTTTGATCATGAGGCAGTAGCTTTGATCATGGGGCAGTAGCTTTGATCATGTGGCAGTAGCTTTGATCATGAGGCAGTAGCTTTGATCATGTGGCAGTAGCTTTGATCATGTGGCAGTAGCTTTGATCATGAGGCAGTAGCTTTGATCATGGGGCAGTAGCTTTGATCATGTGGCAGTAGGTTTGATCATGGGGCAGTAGCTTTGATCATGGGGCAGTAGCTTTGATCATGTGGCAGTAGCTTTGATCATGTGGCAGTAGCTTTGATCATGTGGCAGTAGCTTTGATCATGAGGCAGTAGCTTTGATCATGTGGCAGTAGCTTTGATCATGGGGCAGTAGCTTTGATCATGAGGCAGTAGCTTTGATCATGGGGCAGTAGCTTTGATCATGGGGCAGTAGCTTTGATCATGAGGCAGTAGCTTTGATCATGAGGCAGTAGCTTTGATCATGAGGCAGTAGCTTTGATCATGAGGCAGTAGCTTTGATCATGGGGCAGTAGCTTTGATGATGAGGCAGTAGCTTTGATGATGAGGCAGTAGCTTTGATCATGTGGCAGTAGCTTTGATCATGAGGCAGTAGCTTTGATCATGGGGCAGTAGCTTTGATCATGGGGCAGTAGCTATGATCATGTGGCAGTAGCTTTGATCATGGGGCAGTAGCTTTGATCATGGGGCAGTAGCTTTGATCATGGAGCAGTAGCTTTGATCATGGGACAGTAGCTTTGATCATGTGGCAGTAGCTTTGATCATGAGGCAGTAGCTTTGATCATGAGGCAGTAGCTTTGATCATGGGGCAGTAGCTTTGATCATGAGGCAGTAGCTTTGATCATGAGGCAGTAGCTTTGATCATGGGGCAGTAGCTTTGATCATGTGGCAGTAGCTTTGATCATGAGGCAGTAGCTTTGATCATGAGGCAGTAGCTTTGATCATGTGGCAGTAGCTTTGATCATGTGGCAGTAGCTTTGATCATGTGGCAGTAGCTTTGATCATGTGGCAGTAGCTTTGATCATGAGGCAGTAGCTTTGATCATGTGGCAGTAGCTTTGATCATGTGGCAGTAGCTTTGATCATGAGGCAGTAGCTTTGATCATGTGGCAGTAGCTTTGATCATGAGGCAGTAGCTTTGATCATGAGGCAGTAGCTTTGATCATGGGGCAGTAGCTTTGATCATGTGGCAGTAGCTTTAATCATGGGGCAGTAGCTTTGATCATGGGGCAGTAGCTTTGATCATGGGGCAGTAGCTTTGATCATGGGGCAGTAGCTTTAATCATGGGGCAGTAGCTTTAATCATGGGGCAGTAGCTTTAATCATGGGGCAGTAGCTTTAATCATGGGGCAGTAGCTTTAATCATGGGGCAGTAGCTTTAATCATGGGGCAGTAGCTTTAATCATGGGGCAGTAGCTTTAATCATGGGGCAGTAACTTTGATCATGAGGCAGTAACTTTGATGATATGGGAGTAACTTTGATCATGGGGCAGTGACTTTGATCATGAGGCAGTAACTTTGATCATGGGGCAGTGACTTTGATCATGAGGCAGTAACTTTGATCATGGGGCAGTAACTTTGATCATGAGGCAGTAACTTTGATGATGGGGGAGTAACTTTAATCATGGGGCAGTAACTTTGATCATGGGGCAGTAACTTTGATGATGGGGCAGTAACTTTGATCATGGGGCAGTGACTTTGATCATGGGGCAGTAACTCAACTCATTCATGCTAACCATACCACGGGCGGGATTGAACCCGCGGTCAGAGTGTCTCAAAACTCCAGACCGTCGCGTTAGCCACTGGACCAGCTAGCCACAATAAGATTCGTCCAACTAGGTATATTTCTACACCATAGGAAGGTTAGCATAGGCACCACTGTGACCACAAATGCAAGTTTTAACAGACGACGGTCTGGAGTTTTGAGACTCTCTGACCGCGGGTTCAATCCCGCCCGTGGGATGGTTTGTTTGCAATCGTGTCATTACGATTTCGTGACTCATTCATTCTGTTAGTGTGATTTATTGTTCTGTTAAGGTTTCCTGACCTTTGATGTTTGCTTTGTCTCGTTTATTTTAAATTTAATAAATATTAACCCAGAATTGACAAGGTAGATTACTTTATGTATTTTAGTGCATTTTTTTTTTCAAATCTTTCTTCTTTATATTTCAGACTGAAGCATTGAAAAAGGTGCCTGTGACACCCTACTCTGGTAAGTGCCAAGCAGATCACTACCTGTGATGCTGTACTCTGGTAAGTGCCAGGCAGATCACTACCTGTGATGCTGTACTCTGGTAAGTGCCAAGCAGATCACTACCTGTGATGCTGTACTCTGGTAAGTGCCAGGCAGTCACTGTGATGCTGTACTCTGGTAAGTGCCAAGCAGATCACTACCTGTGATGCTGTACTCTGGTAAGTGCCAAGCAGATCACTACCTGTGATGCTGTACTCTGGTAAGTGCCAAGCAGATCACTACCTGTGATGCTGTACTCTGGTAAGTGCCAAGCAGATCACTACCTGTGATGCTGTACTCTGGTAAGTGCCAAGCAGTCACTGTGATGCTGTACTCTGGTAAGTGCCAAGCAGATCACTACCTGTGATGCTGTACTCTGGTAAGTGCCAGGCAGTCACTGTGATGCTGTACTCTGGTAAGTGCCAAGCAGATCACTACCTGTGATGCTGTACTCTGGTAAGTGCCAAGCAGATCACTACCTGTGATGCTGTACTCTGGTAAGTGCCAGGCAGTCACTGTGATGCTGTACTCTGGTAAGTGCCAAGCAGATCACTACCTGTGATGCTGTACTCTGGTAAGTGCCAAGCAGATCACTTCCTATGATGCTGTACTCTGGTAAGTGCCAGGCAGATCACTACCTATGATACTGTACTCTGGTAAGTGCCAGGCAGATCACTACCTATGATGCTGTACTCTGGTAAGTGCCAGGCAGATCACTTCCTATGATGCTGTACTCTGGTAAGTGCCAGGCAGATCACTTCCTATGATGCTGTACTCTGGTAAGTGCCAGGCAGATCACTTCCTATGATGCTGTACTCTGGTAAGTGCCAGGCAGATCACTACCTATGATGCTGTACTCTGGTAAGTGCCAAGCAGATCACTACCTATGATGCTGTACTCTGGTAAGTGCCAAGCAGATCACTACCTATGATGCTGTACTCTGGTAAGTGCCAGGCAGATCACTTCCTATGATGCTGTACTCTGGTAAGTGCCAGGCAGATCACTACCTATGATGCTGTACTCTGGTAAGTGCCAGGCAGATCACTTCCTATGATGCTGTACTCTGGTAAGTGCCAGGCAGATCACTACCTATGATACTGTACTCTTGTAAGTGCCAGGCAGATCACTACCTATGATGCTGTACTCTGGTAAGTGCCAGGCAGATCACTACCTATGATGCTGTACTCTGGTAAGTGCCAAGCAGATCACTACCTATGATGATGTACTCTGGTAAGTGTCAAGCAGATCACTACCTGTGATGCTGTACTCTGGTAAGTGCCAGGCAGATCGCTTCCTATGATGCTGTACTCTGGTAAGTGCCAGGCAGATCACTACCTATGATGCTGTACTCTGGTAAGTGCCAGGCAGATCAGTGCCCATGACGTCCCTACTCTGGTGGTAAGTGCCAGGCGGATCAGTGTCCATGATGTACACTGGCAAGTGCCAGGCAGATCAATTCACGGAAGATCAAGACGAGACCTCAGATCATTACCCTGTGTATTTCTAGTTTGAGTATTCAGGGACCAGTAAGTTGTCTGGCCATTTTCTAGATATCACCACTCAGGATAGCGCTGGATAATCCAGCTCTTAGCAAACTACCCAGCTTCCCACATGATGGAAGTGAGAAGTATATATAATGAACATTGAACCAAACATGAACGCTATAACCATACAAACATTATGATTTTTTTTTTTAGTGATAGCGGAATAGAATGGTAAGAATGTGTCACCGCCTAGGAGCTCTGCTGGAATGGAAACAAAGCCAGTGACCGGCTCATCAGAGTCACACATCAAGTCGAATCTAAAAAGCCCATAAACCGTTTATCATTTATTTGCCAGCGGACAATGTTTAAAGTATGAGATGTTGGCAGCTTTTGTTAGTACTCGGGTAAACGACTCCACTAACAACGAAATACCTTGATGCTACCGGAAGAACAGGCAGCAAGAGATGATTAGTTTTTGTTAGTCGGTTGTATGCATTGACCTACATAGTCAGAATTTTGGCAGTTAAAATTGAAAAAATCTAGTTTTTATACTCGTATATAAACTTCACCAGATGTAACTTCCCTGCAGTTGACACACTACAAACCCAGACCAAAATATATTGCTTCGTGACTTTGAAGCGCCTAATAAGTGTGGATAATATTATATTAGCAAGAGTGAATTTGGAGAGTCTCTCTCGCAGTCAGATTATTAATCTTCTACTATAAATTTGCCTTGAACTATCAGAACGTACTAGACTAGGAAATAACTTTGATTATATATATATTCATGCGTAATGAGGACCTTGTCTGTGGCGTAATGGTGTGGAAGACTGCAAACTCAGACCACATCCTAATGGAGGTTCAGACGTGTATACACTGGTCTGCAAGGCTAAAATGATCATCAGAGGGGGAACAACCAATGCAATTAAAAAGGAACATCAACTAGCACCAAAAAGTCATGACTTCACTGAAATATGCTGGGAAGACCATATAACTAACATGGATCTCAACAATTATTGTTATGATGAGCTTATTGAAGTATGCGCCAGACACATACCTTTATGATAGAAGAAGAGAAGATGCAAATTCAAGAGAATCTCTCTCTCTGTGAATATGAAGGATGACAGAGCTTCTGAACAATGATAGCCACACTAGTAAGAGAAATGGGCAAAGTCGAGCTCAAGCTGAATGTGTCATGTGCAGTCCAGGAGAGGCGGAGGGAACAATGTACCAGAAATAAAATTAGAAGATATCCCAAATACTTTTCTCATACGCAAAGTCCAGGACAAAAATATCATTAGGATCGGGACTTGCCTTAAAATACACTGATGATGATAAAGAAATAAGTGAAACACTGAAGTCACAGTGCTACTCGGTGTTCGGTTCACTAACACAGTCATACTGCAACTAAAGTATTTTACTCATTTCTTTGCTGTCAACAGTGTAGATTTAATATATCCTTTAAGCAAGGGTCCGATACTGGATTATTTTTTTTTTTTGCCAAGGATTCTGCATACGAGAAGAAATATTTAGAATTTCTCTCAATTTCGTATAAGGCTTTTTGTTACCTCTGCCTCTCTTGGGCCTTGTATGGTGCAGTCATCTTGAATTTAGTGTTTTCCATTTCCTTTGTTAGTGTTTCTTTTCGTTCTTTAGAAAGGCTACAGCTACTGAAAAATTCTGTCTTCATGTGTAGGAGTGCCTCTGTCTTGCTACCTTGCATCTTGTTCTGTTGTCTTGATGGTACGTGCCCGAGAATACTTCTACTGTCATTGAGCTCATTCTCTCCAGATGTTGCTTCATCTCATGTTAGTCATATTTTATTCCCAGCATATTTCACCTAAGTCATGATTTATTTGCTCCTAGTCGTGACTTTGCTGCTCAAGACTAGTTAGTGTGTATGGAAGTTTGTACCTCGATTAGCTTGTGATCTGAATTAGTTGTTTTAGAGACCATTATATTCGTCGTCATTGTTTATGAATATAATGTCAAGGATATTTTCTAGTCTGGTCTCCTCTGTTACTTGCTGGCTTAGGACGAATTTATTGCAATCTTAACAATCCTATTTCAATGCTATTACAATCTGTTACATTCCTTCATTTTAGATCTAAATTGAAATCAAGCAACAAGATATTTGGAGCTGGGTTTGAAAGATTTGGTGGCTTATAGACAAGTACAATAACTAATTTTTATTTTTAATTTTAAGTGCCAAATTTTCAACTACATCATTTGTTGTTAGTAACTCAGTGCAAATGAGCGACTCTCTGACGTACAAGTCAACCCCTCGCCTCTCCTTTTATGATTTTTCTGTGGCGTCTAAGCAGATTGTACCCAGAGATTCATATTTCATTCTTAAAATACTTTTTTTACATGTGTATCTGTGAAAGCTACAAAATGCATTTGATTCGGTGAGGAGTTCACTAGTAAATAGTAGTTTGTTACTCATTTTAAGACCTTGTATATTTGTAAACATAAATGGTTTTATTTGTTGTGCTGGGGACTGTCTGTGGCTCTGAGCCACCTACACGCTTTGTTTCCAGTCCAGCATGACTCCACGGTGTTGTGCTGGGGACTGTCTGTGGCTCTGAGCCACCTACACGCTTTGTTTCCAGTCCAGCATGACTCCACGGTGTTGTGCTGGGGACTGTCTGTGGCTCTGAGCCACCTACACGCTTTGTTTCCAGTCCAGCATGGCTCCACGGTGTTGTGCTGGGGACTGTCTGTGGCTCTGAGCCACCTACACGCTTTGTTTCCAGTCCAGCATGGCTCCACGGTGCTGCTACATTCTCTTCATTGCTAACCATTGTCTTTTTTTTTTTTATTTCCTGGCACAAAAAAATATCACGTGTGTGTGTGTGTGTGTAACTGCCTTGTAGCTGGCCCATCACCAGGTCTTACTTGCCTCGTTCTTTTATTATGGAGTGCAAGACTAGTTGTATCACAACACTTTTTTCCTGTTGAACTGTAACATAATTTTTGGAAGCACTTATAAGTCTTGAATTGACATACACCATTATTTAGGAGATGGCGGCATTTCTATAGATGGTTGAATTGATATCTTCCATTTGTTGTACCACTCAGTCCTTGTGTTGACTGGCCAGTGGCCTTTCATTAACCACAATTTCAGTTTCACTACTTGCAACCTGGACTGTGCTCTTTGTGACTTGGTCAGGAAAGGTTGTGTACATTATAATATACACCTGGAGGGTCTGGTCTCAGACCTGCACACCGACATCGCACTCCAGCAAGAGACTTAGGACATTGTACAGCGTACCTCCAGGTGAAAGCAGCGGCTCGCGGGTGTGGGTATCGCCATTGTTACACTGGGTGAGCACACACAACAGTGTTACACTGTGTGAGCACACAACAGAATTACACTGTGTGAGCACACACAACAGTGTTAACACTGTGTGAACACACACAACAGTGTTACACTGTGTGAGCACACACAACAGTGTTACACTGTGTGAGCACACACAACAGTGTTAGACTGTGTGAGCACACACAACAGTGTTAGACTGTGTGAGCACACACAACAGTGTTAGACTGTGTGAGCACACACAACAGTGTTACACTGTGTGAGCACACACAACAGTTACACTGTGTGAGCACACACAACAGTGTTACACTGTGTGAGCACACACAACAGTGTTACACTGTGTGAGCACACACAACAGTGTTACACTGTGTGAGCACACACAACAGTGTTACACTGTGTGAGCACACACAACAGTGTTACACTGTGTGAGCACACACAACAGTGTTACACTGTGTGAGCACACCCAACATTGTTACACTGAACACACGCAACATTGTTACACTGCGTGAGCACACCCAACATTGTTACACTGCGTGAGCACACCCAGCATTGTTACACTGCGTGAGCACACCCAACATTGTTACACTGCGTGAGCACATCCAACATTATTACACTGCGTGAGCACACCCAACATTGTTACACTGCGTGAGCACACCCAACATTGTTTCACTGCGTGAGCACATCCAACATTGTTACACTGCGTGAGCACATCCAGCATTGTTACACTGCGTGAGCACACCCAACATTGTTACACTGCGTGAGCACACCCAACATTGTTACACTGCGTGAGCACACCCAACATTGTTACACTGCGTGAGCACATCCAACATTGTTTCACTGCGTGAGCACATCCAACATTGTTACACTGCGTGAGCACACCCAGCATTGTTACACTGCGTGAGCACGCCCAACATTGTTACACTGCGTGAGCACACCCAACATTGTTACACTGCGTGAGCACATCCAACATTGTTTCACTGCGTGAGCACACCCAACATTGTTACACTGCGTGAGCACACCCAGCATTGTTACACTGCGTGAGCACATCCAACACTGTTTCACTGCGTGAGCACACCCAGCATTGTTACACTGCGTGAGCACACCCAACATTGTTACACTGCGTGAGCACACCCAACATTGTTACACTGCGTGAGCACACCCAACATTGTTACACTGCGTGAGCACATCCAACATTGTTACACTGCGTGAGCACATCCAACATTGTTACACTGCGTGAGCACATCCAACATTGTTACACTGCGTGAGCACACCCAACATTGTTACACTGCGTGAGCACATCCAACATTGTTACACTGCGTGTGGCATGGGTTGTAGCCTGGGTACTAGTGTAGGCGTGGGTATGGCAGAGGTTGTAGCCTGGGTACTAGTGTAGGCGTGGGTGTGGCAGGGTTTGTTGCCTGTGTACTAGTGTAGGCATGGATGTGGCAAGGGTTGTAGCCTGGGTACTAGTATAGACGTGGGTGTGGCAGAGGTACTAGTGTAAGCGTTTGTGTGGCAGGGGTTGTAGTCTGGGTACTAGTGTAGGCGTAGGTGTGGCAGGGGTTGCAGCTTAGGTACTAGTGTAGGCGTGGGTGTAGCAGGGGTTGTAGCTTAGGTTCTAGTGTAGGCGTGAGTGTGGCAGGGGTTGTAGCTTAGTACTAGTGTAGGCGTGGGTGTGGGTTTACGGGCTGGGAAAGAGACGTTGGGTGGGTGGGCGTGGATATGATTGAGCAGAGTGGTGGTGGTTGTGGTGTGGGTGTTGGTCGGGGTATGAGGGAGGTTTGGAGTGACAGGGTGTGAATGGGGTGAGGATATGATCTAGGGTGTGTGTAGGTCTGAGTGAGGGGTGTGCGCGATGATACGAGCGAGGGTGTGAGCAATGATACGAGCGAGGGTGTGAGCAATGATACGAGCGAGGGTGTGAGTGATACGAGCGAGGGTGTGTGTGATGATACGAGCGAGGGTGTGAGTGATGATACGAGCAAGGGTGTGAGTGATGATACGAGCGAGGGTGTGAGTGATGATACGAGCGAGGGTGTGAGTGATGATACGAGCGAGGGTGTGAGTGATACGAGCGAGGGTGTGAGTGATGATACGAGCGAGGGTGTGAGTGATGATACGAGCGAGGGTGTGAGTGATGATACGAGCGAGGGTGTGAGTGATGATACGAGCGAGGGTGTGAGTAATGATACGAGCGAGGGTGTGAGTGATACGAGCGAGGGTGTGAGTAATGATACGAGCGAGGGTGTGAGTGAGGGGTGTGCGTGATGATACGAGCGAGGGTGTGAGTGATGATACGAGCGAGGGTGTGAGGATACGAGCGATGGGTATGAGCTAGGGGTCTGAGCGAGAGGGGTGAGCTAGGGATCTGAGCGAGGGGGGTGAGCTAGGGGTCTGAGCGAGGGGGGTGAGCTAGGGGTCTGAGTGAGGGGGGTGAGCTAGGGGTCTAAGCGAGGGGGGTGAGCTAGGGATCTGAGCGAGGGGGGTGAGCTAGGGGTCTGAGCGAGGGGGGTGAGCTAGGGGTCTGAGCTAGGGGGTGAGCTAGGGGTCTGAGCGAGGGGGGTGAGCTAGGGATCTGAGCGAGGGGGGTGAGCTAGGGGTCTGAGCGAGGGGGGTGAGCTAGGGGTCTGAGCGAGGGGGGTGATCTAGGAGTCTGAGCGAGGGGGGGTGAGCTAGGAGATCTGAGCGAGGGGGGGGGGTGAGCTAGGGATCTGAGCGAGGGGGGTGAGCGAGGGGTCTGCGCGAGGGGGGTGATCTAGGGATCTGAGCGAGAGGGGTGAGCTAGGGGTCTGAGCGAGGGGGGGAGCTGAGCTAGGGGATCTGAGCTGAGCGATGGGGTGAGCTAGGGATCTGAGCGAGAGGGGTGAGCTAGGGGATCTCTGAGCGAGCGGGGGGTGAGCTAGGGGTCTGAGCGAGGGGGGGGTGAGCTAGGGGTCTGAGCGAGGGGGGGTGAGCTAGGGGTCTGAGCGACGGGGGTGAGCTAGGGGTCTGAGCGACGGGGGTGAGCTAGGGGTCTGAGCGACGGGGGTGAGCTAGGGGTCTGAGCGACGGGGGTGAGCTAGGGGTGAGAGCGACGGGGTGTGAGCGAAAGGTGAGAGCTAGGGGTCTGAGCGACGGGGTGTGAGCTAGGGGTGAGAGCTAGGGGTGAGAGCTAGGAGTGAGAGCTAGGGGTGTGAGCGAGGGGGGTGAGCTAGGGGTGTGAGCTAGGGGTGTGAGCGAGTGGTGTGAGCGAAGGGGTGAAAGCGAGGGGTGTGAGCGAGGGGTGTGAGCGAGGGGTACACCTTTGATATAACTTTGAAAGCTTTTAAGAGTTTTCCTACTCAGGCAGTCTGGTCCTGGTGGGGCAGTCTGGTCCTGGTGGGGCAGTCTGGTCCTGGTGGGGCAGTCTGGTCCTGGTGCGGCAGTCTGGTCCTGGTGGGGCAGTCTGGTCCTGGTGCGGCAGTCTGGTCCTGATGGGGCAGTCTGTCCTAGTGGGGCAGTCTGGTCCTAGTGGGGCAGTCTGGTCCTGGTGCGGCAGTCTGGTCCTGGTGAGGCAGTCTGGTCCTGGTGCGGCAGTCTGGTCCTGGTGGGGCAGTCTGGTCGTGGTGTTGCAGTCTGGTCGTGGTGTTGCAGTCTGGTCGTGGTGGGGCAGTCTGGTCCTGGTGCGACAGTCTGGTCCTGGTGCGACAGTCTGGTCCTGGTGGGGCAGTCTGGTCCTGGTGCGACAGTCTGGTCGTGGTGGGGCAGTCTGGTCGTGGTGGGGCAGTCTGGTCGTGGTGGGGCAGTCTGGTCGTGGTGGGGCAGTCTGGTCCTGGTGCGGCAGGCTGTCCTGGTACTTACCTGATAAACCAGACTTGTTATTGCTGGCGGCTTGCTGGCCCCCATATCCATCACAGCCTGGGTGATCCTGAATGATCCAGTGATGTCTAATTTCCTCTTGAAAACTTGTACACATGTTCTGGTAATGTTTGTAACATCTGTGCACCACATATGTTGATAGTGTTCTTTTATTGTGTTCAAGGCACCTTGGTTTTTCTCTGTTTTTTTTTCTATATTTTGTCTAAGATCTCTCACTGCAGTATGTCGTTATGGTAGTGTGCAGGTCTGACACCAGGTATATATTATCATGCATGATAATATAGACTATCCAGGTATATATTACCATACTTCACTCTTCTCCGCTCCAGTTAGCGCATATTAAGGATTTGAAGGAGTTTACCACGAATTTAAATACTTTTGTTGGTTCTATGCCGGTAAATGATCTCTGTTTCAGCTCTATTATCTCTCCTGCTCTAAAAGGAGCCGTCTACCTACCAGGAGGGTGTTCCAGGAGTCAACGCTCCCGCGGCCCGTTCCTTGATCAGGCCTCCCTGTGGATCACGACCTGATCAACCAGGCTGGTACTGCTCACTTATCCATCCTATTATTTTCTTGGCATATGTGAAGGGAATATTGTGAGCTGTGAAGGTGAGATCTGACATTAGCACTCCCAAGTCCTTCACACCATTATTCCGCTTTGTTGTGTGATTAGAGTTTGTAGTATATCAGTTCTAGTTATTATTTCCTCCAGTTTTCCATAACGGAGTAGTTAAAATTTGTCCTTATTGAACATCATATTTCTTTCTATTTCCCATTGGAAAACTTGGTTTATATCTGCTTAGAGATTTGCCGTGTCCTCGCTGGGTGACAGTCGTATTCAGATTCTGGTATCGTCTGCAAAGAATGGCACTGTGCTATAGTTTTCATCTCTGTCTGATATGAGGATGAGGAACAGGATAAGGGCGAGTACTGTGCTGTGGCAGCCTCCAACCTAACTCTGTTTACCACTCTTGTTTGTGTTCAGTTGGTTAGAAAGTTGAAGATCCATCTGCCCACTTTGCCAGTTATCCCTTTAGCACGCATTTTGTGTGCTATTACACCATGATCGCACTGGTCAAAGGCTTTTATAAAATCTGTGTATAATCTGCATTCTGTTTGTCTTCCAGTGCATGCAAGACCATATAAATAATCCAGTAGTTGCTAGAGGCAGGATCGACCTGCTGTAAACCCATGCTACCCTGGAATGTGCGATTGTTGGGAATCCAAGTGATTTGCGATCATAACTCTTTCAAAGATTTTTATGATGTGGGACATTAGAACTATTGGTCTATAGTTCTTTGCTATTGCTTTGCTGCCACCTTTATGGAGTGGGGCTGTATCTGTTGTTTGTAGTGACTGTGGGATTACACCCGTGTCTCTGCTCCCTCTCCATAGCATATTTAAGGCACGCGAAAGGGGTTTCTTGTATTTTCTCGAGTCTGGGCCTGGCATGGGCATATTGTCGCTGACTTTTTCAAAGTCCAGTAGAATGTGGGTTATATCAGAAATTTGGCATACATTACAGTATTTTGAGGCTCATTCATGAAAAAAATAATTTGGAGTGTCGATCTTTAGACTGATTAGCGGCTCACTAAACAGAGTCGTATTGAGACTTCAGTACCTAACTCATTTCTTTGTTGTCATCTGTGTAAGTTCCATCTTGTTTGAACAAGGTCCCGATACTAGATGTGGTTTTTGCCTTGTTTTTGACATACGAGAAGAAGTATTTTTTTTCTTTCGATTTCACTAATTACTTTTAACTCCTGTCTCTTCGGGATCCTGTATGAATCATTTAACTTAAGCTCAGTATTTTCTACTTCCCTGGTGAGTGCTTCCTTCCGTTCTTCAGATAATCTAGCTCCCTTGAGGAGCTCAGTGATTCTTCGCCTTCTGTAGAGGAAGCGTCTCTCTCTCTCCAGTTTACTTCTCTTCTTTTGCTTTGAGAAATATACCTTGAGCATACTTCAGCTGCCAGAAAGTTGATCCTTTCAAGGCACTGGTTTGGATCCATGTTATTTGAGATATCTTCCCAACATGTTTCATTTAGGTCATGGTTTGATGATCCCAGTTGATGTTCTTGTTCTTGAATTTAGTGAAGGCACCCTCATAGCTGTATGCATATTGCTGGTCAGGTCCCCTTTGCATGCAAGTCTGGACTTCGATTAAACTGTGATCCGAATTAGTTGTTTTTTTATGTTCTGTTTCTTACCAGTTAATCATTATTTGTGAAAATAATGTCAAGTGTGTTTTCCAGTCTTGTTGTGTCCTCTGTTGACTTTGGGTGTATTTATTGCGGAGATTCAGCAACTCGTTTGTGTGTGTGTGTGTGTGTGTGTGTGTGTGTGTGTGTGTGTGTGTGTGTGTGTGTGTGTGTGTTAGACTTTTCATCTGAGCTACCTCCAGTGATAGTCTCTGCTATAACATTATTTGCTACAGTTTCTATGTCTCATATTAAAATCACCACGCAGCAAGATGTTTTGGGATGGAGTTGGAAAGTTTTCCAGGCAATAAATTTTCAGTAGCTGTTCCATGAACTGCTGGGAAGTTGCATCTGGCGGCTTATGTACAACCACAGTGACTATGTTTTGGCTCTCGATCTTTATTGTTGGAACTTCAGCTACATCATTTGTGGTGTTCAACAACTCTGCATATGAGTAACTCTTACATACAGGCCAGCCCACCCTTATTGCCTGTTCTTTGTGTCGCGTCTAAAAAAGTTGTACCCTGCTATCCATATCCCGCTGTCAAAGTGGTCTTTTGTGTGGGGGGTCTGTGAAATCTGCAAACATCGCATTTGACTCCTCTAGAAGTCCACTGATGAAAGGTATTTTGTTGCTGATGGATGGCTTAAGGCCCTGTATTTTAGCAAATGTAAATGAAGTCGTGCAAGAAAGGTATGCAATACCGACAAGATGAAAGTTAAGACACGTCTAGCAGTTCTTTCGTGTCTACCGATGTGATTCTCATACTTGGTGTCCTCTGCAGGTGATAGGTAATTATGGCGACTGTTTCTCTGTTAGTTATGAGGATAAGAAACAGTAAAGATGCCAGGAGTGTGCACTGGAGTACTGAGATTTTTACTTCGTTAATGCTGAAGGTTTGCTCTCTACTGCTGTGTTCTGTTTGTCAAAGTTGAAAATCCACTTACCTACTTCTTCTGATAGATCCGACGCCATTAATTTGTTCACTCCATCATCACGTTGGTCAAATGCCTTAGACAAACCTGTATATCACATCTGTGTTGTGTTCTCCACGCTTCCCTAATTCTGCCATAGTAGCTTAGAGCGGGGAAGGGGGAGGGGTGAATGGGGGCGTAAGAGTGAGAGCTAGAAAACTGTGTGAGCGGGGATGTGGCGAGAGGGTGTGGGAGAGTGTGAGCGGGTGTGGGGAAGAGGGTGTGAGGGTGTTAGAGGGGCGGGTTGGGGGGGGGGTGCTGGTAGACACATCAGTACAGTTGTGAGTTTGAAGCATTGTCCTACCCTCACCCCCACGGTACACTGGTACCTTAACCCCCACGGTACACTGCTCTGGTACAGTACTGCCCTCCATGATTCAGTGCTGCTCTGGTACAGTACTACCCTCCATGGTACACTGCTGCCCTGGTACAGTACTGTCCTCCATGATTCAGTGCTGCTCTGGTACAGTACTACCCTCCATGGTACACTGCTGCCCTGGTACAGTACTGTCCTCCATGGTACACTGCTGCCCTGGTACAGTACTGTCCTCCATGGTACACTGCTGCCCTGGTACAGTACTGTCCTCCATGGTACACTGCTGCCCTGGTACAGTACTGTCCTCCATGGTACGCTGCTGCCCTGGTACAGTGCTGTCCTCCATGGTACACTGCTGCCCTGGTAAAGTACTGTCCTCCATGGTACACTGCTGCCCTGGTACAGTACTGTCCTCCATGGTACACTGCTGCCCTGGTACAGTACTGTCCTCCATGGTACACTGCTGCCCTGGTACAGTACTGTCCTCCATGGTACACTGCTGCCCTGGTACAGTACTGTCCTCCATGGTACACTGCTGCCCTGGTACAGTACTGTCCTCCATGGTACACTGCTACCCTGGTACAGTACTGTCCTCCATGATACAGTGCTGCTCTGGTACAGTACTGTCCTCCATCGTACACTGCTGCTCTGGTACAGTGCTGTTCTCCGTGGTACACTGCTGCCCTGGTACAGTACTGTTCTCCATGGTACACTGCTGCCCTTGTACAGTACTGTCCTCCATGGTACACTGCTGTCCTGGTACAGTACTGTCCTCCATGGTACACTGCTGTCCTGGTACAGTACTGTCATCCACGGTACACTGCTGCCCTGGTACAGTACTGTCCTCCACGGTACACTGCTGCCCTGGTACAGTACTGTCCTCCATGGTACACTGCTGCCCTGGTACAGTACTGTCCTCCATCGTACATTGCTGCTCTGGTACAGTACTGTCCTCCATGGTACACTGCTGCTCTGGTACAGTACTGTCCTCCATGGTACACTGCTGCCCTGGTACAGTACTGTCCTTCATGGTACACTGCTGCCCTGGTACAGTGCTGTCCTCCATGGTACACTGCTGCTCTGGTACAGTACTGTCCTCCATGGTACACTGATGCCCTGGTACAGTACTATCCTCCATGGTACACTGCTACCCGGGTACAGTGCTGTCCTCCATGGTACACTGCTGCCCTGGTACAGTACTGTCCTCCATGTTACACTGCTGCCCTGGCACAGTACTATCCTCCATGGTACACTGCTACCCTGGTACAGTGCTGTCCTCCATGGTACAGTGCTGTCCTCCATGGTACACTGCTGCCCTGGTACAGTACTGTCCTCCATGGTACACTGTTGCCCTGGTACAGTACTGTCCTCCATGGTACACTGCTGCCCTGGTACAGTACTGTCCTCCATGGTATACTGCTGCCCTGGTACAGTACTGTCCTCCATGGTACACTGTTGCCCTGGTACAGTACTGCCCTCCATGGTACACTGCTGCCCTGGTACAGTAGTATCCTCCATGGTACACTGCTGCCCTGGTACAGTACTATCCTCCATGGTACACTGCTGTCCTGGTACAGTACTGTCCTCCATGGTACACTGCTGCCCTGGTATAGTGCTGTCCTCCATGGTACACTGCTGCCCTGGTACAGTACTGTCCTCCATGTTACACTGCTGCCCTGGCACAATACTATCCTCCATGGTACACTGCTACCCTGGTACAGTGCTGTCCTCCATGGTACAGTGCTGTCCTCCATGGTACACTGCTGCCCTGGTACAGTACTGTCCTCCATGGTACACTGTTGCCCTGGTACAGTGCTGTCCTCCATGGTACACTGCTGCCCTGGTACAGTGCTGTTCTCCATGGTACTCTGCTACTCTGGTACAGTACTGTCCTCCATGGTACACTGCTGCCCTGGTACAGTACTCTCCTCCATGATACACTGCTGCCCTGGTACAGTACTGTCCTCCATGGTACACTGCTGCCCTGGTACAGTGCTGTTCTCCATGGTACACTGCTGCCCTGGTACAGTACTGTCCTCCATGGTACACTGCTGCTCTGGTACAGTGCTGTTCTCCATGGTACACTGCTGCCCTGGTACAGTACTGTCCTCCATGGTACACTGCTACTCTGGTACAGTACTGTCTTCCATGGTACACTGCTACTCTGGTACAGTACTGTCCTCCATGGTACACTGCTGCCCTGGTACAGTACTGTCCTCCATGGTACACTGCTACTCTGGTACAGTACTGTCCTCCATGGTACACTGCTACTCTGGTACAGTACTGTCCTCCATGATACACTGCTGCACTGGTACAGTACTGTCCTCCATGGTACACTGCTACTCTGGTACAGTACTGTCCTCCATGGTACACTGCTACTCTGGTACAGTACTGTCCTCCATGGTACACTGCTGCACTGGTACAGTACTGTCCTCCATGGTACACTGCTACTCTGGTACAGTACTGTCCTCCATGGTACACTGCTGCACTGGTACAGTACTGTCCTCCATGGTACACTGCTGCCCTGGTACAGTGCTGTCCTCCATGGTACACTGCTGCCCTGGTACAGTACTGTCCTCCATGGTACACTGCTGCCCTGGTACAGTACTGTCCTCCATGGTACACTGCTGCCCTGGTACAGCGCTGTCCTCCATGGTATGCTGCTGCCCTGGTACAGTACTGTCCTC
Organism: Cherax quadricarinatus; assembly: GCF_038502225.1. Taxonomy (NCBI): domain Eukaryota; kingdom Metazoa; phylum Arthropoda; class Malacostraca; order Decapoda; family Parastacidae; genus Cherax; species Cherax quadricarinatus. The sequence goes on from NC_091305.1 coordinate 32,475,805, forward strand.
CATGGTACACTGCTGCCCTGGTACAGTACTGTCCTCCATGGTACACTGCTACCCTGATACAGTGCTGTCCTCCATGGTACACTGCTGCCCTGGTACAGCGCTGTCCTCCATGGTACACTGCTGCACTGGTACAGTACTGTCCTCCATGGTACACTGCTGCCCTGGTACAGTACTGTCCTCCATGGTACACTGCTACCCTGGTACAGTGCTGTCCTCCATGGTACACTGCTGCACTGGTACAGTACTGTCCTCCATGGTACACTGCTGCCCTGGTACAGTACTGTCCTCCATGATACACTGCTGCCCTGGTACAGTACTGTCCTCCATGGTACACTGCTGCCCTGGTACAGTGCTGTCCTCCATGGTACACTGCTGCCCTTGTATAGTTCTGTCATACATGGTACACTGCTGCCATGGTACAGTACTGTCCTCCATGGTACACTGCTGCCCTGGTACAGTGCTGTCCTCCATGGTACACTGCTGCCCTGGTAAAGTACTGTCCTCCATGGTACACTGCTGCCCTGGTACAGTACTGTCCTCCATGGTACACTGCTGCCCTGGTACAGTACTGTCCTCCATGGTACACTGCTGCCCTGGTACAGTACTGTCCTCCATGGTACACTGCTACCCCTGGTACAGTACGGTCCTCCATGATACAGTGCTGCTCTGGTACAGTACTGTCCACCATAGTACACTGCTGCTCTGGTACAGTGCTGTTCTCCGTGGTACACTGCTGCCCTGGTACAGTACTGTCCTCTATGGTACACTGCTGTCCTGGTACAGTACTGTCCTCCATGGTACACTGCTGTACTGGTACAGTACTGTCCTCCACGGTACACTGCTGCCCTGGTACAGTACTGTCTCCATGGTACACTGCTGCCCTGGTACAGTACTGTCCTCCATCGTACACTGCTGCTCTGGTACAGTACTGTCCTCCATGGTACACTGCTGCCCTGGTACAGTACTGTCCTCCATCGTACACTGCTGCCCTGGTATAGTGCTGTCCTCCATGGTACACTGATGCCCTGGTACAGTACTATCCTCCATGGTACACTGCTACCCGGGTACAGTGCTGTCCTCCATGGTACACTGCTGCCCTGGTACAGTAGTGTCCTCCATGGTACACTGCTGCCCTGGTACAGTACTGTCCTCCATGTTACACTGCTGCCCTGGCACAGTACTATCCTCCATGGTACACTGCTACCCTGGTACAGTGCTGTCCTCCATGGTACACTGCTGTCCTCCATGGTACACTTCTGCCCTGGTACAGTACTGTCCTCCATGGTACACTGTTGCCCTGGTACAGTACTGTCCTCCATGGTACACTGCTGCCCTGGTACAGTACTGTCCTCCATGGTACACTGTTGCCCTGGTACAGTACTGTCCTCCCTGGTATACTGCTGCCCTGGTACAGTACTGTCCTCCATGGTACACTGTTGCCCTGGTACAGTACTGCCCTCCATGGTACACTGCTGCCCTGGTACAGTACTGCCCTCCATGGTACACTGCTGCCCTGGTACAGTAGTATCCTCCATGGTACACTGCTGCCCTGGTACAGTACTATCCTCCATGGTACACTGCTGCCCTGGTACAGTACTGTCTTCCATGGTACACTGCTGCCCTGTTACAGTACTGTCCTCCATGGTACACTGCTGCTCTGGTACAGTACTGTCCTCCATGGTACACTGCTTCCCTGGTACAGTACTGTCCTCCATGGTACACTGCTGCCCTGGTACAGTATTGTCCTCCATGGTACACTGCTGCCCTGGTACAGTACTGTCCTCCATGGTACACTGCTGCCCTGGTACAGTGCTGTCCTCCATGGTACACTGCTACCCTGGTACAGTACTGTCCTCCATGATACAGTGCTGCTCTGGTACAGTACTGTCCACCATGGTACACTGCTACCCCTGGTACAGTACTGTTCTCCATGGTACACTGCTGCCCTGGTACAGTACTGTCTCCATGGTACACTGCTGCCCTGGTACAGTACTGTTCTCCATGGTACACTGCTGCCCTGGTACAGTACTGTCCTCCATGGTACACTGCTGCCCTGGTACAGTACTGTCCTTCATGGTACACTGCTGCCCTGGTACAGTGCTGTCCTCCATGGTAGACTGATGCCCTGGTACAGTACTGTCCTGCATGGTACACTGCTGCCCTGGTACAGTACTATCCTCCATGGTACACTGCTGCCCTGGTACAGTGCTGTCCTCCATGGTACACTGCTGCCCTGGTACAGTACTGTCCTCCATGGTACACTGCTGCCCTGGTACAGTACTGTCCTTCATGGTACACTGCTGCCCTGGTACAGTACTACCCTCCATGGTACACTGCTGCCCTGGTCCAGTACTATCCTTCATGGTACACTGCTGCCCTGGTACAGTGCTGTCCTCCATGGTACACTGCTGCCCTGGTACAGTACTGTCTTCCATGGTACACTGCTGCCCTGGTACAGTACTGTCCTCCATGGTACACTGCTGCCCTGGTACAGTACTGTCTCCATGGTACACTGCTGCCCTGGTACAGTACTGTCCTCCATGGTACACTGCTGCCCTGGTACAGTACTACCCTCCATGGTACACTGCTGCCCTGGTACAGTACTGTCCTTCATGGTACACTGCTGCCCTGGTCCAGTACTATCCTTCATGGTACACTGCTGCCCTGGTACAGTGCTGTCCTCCATGGTACACTGCTGCCCTGGTACAGTACTGTCGTCCATGGTACACTGCTGCCCTGGTACAGTACTGTCCTCCATGGTACACTGCTGCCCTGGTACAGTACTGTCTTCCATGGTACACTGCTGCCCTGGTACAGTACTGTCCTCCATGGTACACTGCTGCCCTGGTACAGTACTGTCTTCCATGGTACACTGCTGCCCTGGTACAGTGCTGTCCTCCATGGTACACTGCTGCCCTGGTACAGTACTATCCTTCATGGTACACTGCTGCCCTGGTACAGTGCTGCCCTCCATGATACACTGCTGCCCTGGTACAGTGCTGTCCTCCATGATACACTGCTGCCCTGGTACAGTGCTGCCCTCCATGATACACTGCTGCCCTGGTACAGTGCTGTCCTCCATGATACACTGCTGCCCTGGTACAGTGCTGCCCTCCATGATACACTGCTGCCCTGGTACAGTGCTGTCCTCCATGGTACACTGCTGCCCTGGTACAGTGCTGTCCTCCATGGTACACTGCTGTCCTGGTACAGTGCTGTCCTCCATGGTACACTGCTGCCCTGGTACAGTACTGTCCTCCATGGTACACTGCTGCCCTGGTACAGTACTGTCCTCCATGGTACACTGCTGCCCTGGTACAGTACTGTCCTCCATGATACACTGCTGCCCTGGTACAGTGCTGTCCTCCATGGTACACTGCTGCCCTGGTACAGTACTGTCCTCCACGATACACTGCTGCCCTGGTACAGTGCTGTCCTCCATGGTACACTGCTGCTCTGTTACATGGTAGTCAACAAGAGACTGGTCATGAGGGTATACTCAACTAATTTAACTTCAGTTCATACATTAGCTGGGATCAAATAAATCATGAACTTGTCGAGATATGCTGGGAACATAAGCTGTGTAACATGACTTTAAAACAATGTGTAGCGTGGATGTGCTCAGTGACCCTAGAAGCTCACTCTACACACATCATTATCAGAGTGAAAATAGAAAAAAATAATGAATAAAGAGAGAACAGCTCGAGATAAAACTGAATGCATCAGAGAGAGAGAGGGAGAGAGAGAGAGAGAGAGAGAGGGGGGGAGGGGGGGTGGAGGAGGCAGAGGGAGGGAGGAGGAGGCAGAGGGAGGGAGGACGAGTGGTGGGAGGGAGGGAGAGGGAGAGATAGAGAGTGGGCTGTTAATAAATACATGGTATGTAGTCTCGAACAGAAGAGAGATAATTTACACTAAATACAATTTAATAGTGAGAAATATGGGAAGAATTGGAGACTTAACACAGTAAATAAGGAAAGAAGCCGTAAAACATGTCCCTGCTTGATTCACGACTCAGCCTGCTGGCAGGAAGATAAGAACCAAGCTCCATGTTCCAGACTTGGGAGTAATGATGTGAGAAGATCTCACATTCATGGATCACAACAATATTACTATCGCTACTGCAAGGAAAATGATAGGCTGGATAATTAGAAGTCTGAAGACACGAGATGCTGAGCCGGTGATGTTACTCTTTGTCATTAGTTCTCCCCAGGCTGGAATACTTCTGTATACTGACGCTTCCTTCCAGGCAGGTGAGACTGCTGAGCTGGAAAGCATGCAAACAACTTTCACTGCTCGTATACATTCAGTCAAGCATCTGAACTATTTGGAACGCTTGACCTACCTTCAGTTGTATTCTCTGCAATGAAGGCGAGAGAGTTGCATCAAATGTACACTTGGAGGAAAATCCTGAAGGAACTGGTCTCAAACCTGAACTCTGAAATCACTCTGTATGGTAAGAGACTTGGCAGATGTTGTTAAATATCCCCAATGAAAAAACACGGGCTCGAGTACACCAAGAGAGAACTTAATATCAGAGATCCTCGACATTTCTACGCTTTCCTTCTGTGCACGAGGGGAATTTATCAACAAATATCTAGCGTTCTTCCAGTGGAAACTTGGCTTGGTCACTTACTGACCAGCTGAACTGTGGTTCATGCATTGAACTGCCTACAGCCAGTAGTAACAGACTGGTTGATCAGATCTTGATCCACCAGGAAGTGTTGGTCCCAGGAAAATTTATTCAGGTATCCACCCTACAAGATTTAGGAACATAAGAAAGAAGGAACACTGCAACAGGCCTATTGGCCTTTGCCAGGCAGGTCCAATTCTCCCATCGGCTTAAGCCAATGCTTTGACCTAGCGAGGTCAGACACGTCACTTAAGGGAGGAACATGGCGTCCGACCTAGTAGCACAAGCTAGTCAGGTCTAACTTACACCCACCCACACTCATGTATTTATCCAACCTGTTTTTTAAAACTATACAACGTCTTAGCGTCTATGACGGTACTCGGGAGTTTGTTCCACTCATCCACAATTCTATTACCAAACCAGTGCTTTCCTATATACTTTCTGAATCTGATTTTTTCCAATTTAAAGTCATTGCTGCGAGTCCTGTCTGTTGGATATTTTTAGCATGCTATTTACATCCCCTTTATTAATTCCTGTTTTCCATTTATACACCTCAATCATATATTCCCTAATTCTACGCCTTTCTAGAGAGTGCAGATTCAGGGCACTCAGTCGATCCTCATAGGGAAGATTTCTGATATATGGGATCAACTTTGTCATCCTCCTGTGTACGTTTTTCCAGTGCATTTGTATCCAATCTGTAATACGGTGACCAAAACTGCTCAGCATAATCTAAATAAAGCCTACCCAAAGATATATAGAGTTGAAGAACAACCTGAGGACTTCTATTATTTATACTTCTTGCTATGAAGCCAAGGATTCTGTCAGCTTTATTTCGAACACTAATGCACTGTTTTCTTGGTTTTAGATTACTGCTTACGAGAACTCCTAAATCCTTTTCACAGTCCGTAATATTAAGATCTACATTATTTAGTTTCTATGTCATGGTTATTTTTCCTGTGCAACATTTAGGACTTTGCATTTGTCTGTATTAAACTGCCTCTGCCACTTCTCCGACCACTGCATTGGTCTATTCAAATCATCCTGGAGTGCTCTAATGTCCACATTAGAATGTATTGGGCGGCCTATTTTGGTGTCAGCAAATTTGCTTATGTCGCTATTTACTCCCTCATCTATGTTGTTTATGTAGATTGTGAACAACAAGGGGCCCAACACTGACCCCAACACCGCTTGTGACGTGCCCCCATTCTAATTTCTCCCCATTTATGCAAACTCTCTGCTGCCTATTTGCCAACCATGCCTCTACCCAGGGAAAAATTTCTCCTTCTATTCCGTGTGCCTTAAGTTTTCTCAGTAGCCTCTGATGTGGAACTCAATCGAAAGCCTTACTGAAGTCCATATACACAATATCCATTCACACAATATCATATTCAATACCATGATCTACCTCCTCAAATACCTTAGTGAATTAAGGTAGTAAATTCGTAAGACAGGAACGACCCTTTGTAAAACCGTGCTTAGATTCAATAATCAATTTATGCCTGTCAAGATGGCTACGAATTGCCTCGGCAATTGTTGATTCCATAAATTTTCCCACTATGGAGGTAAGGCTTATTGGTGTATAGTTCGAAGCTAAGGACCTATCACCTGCCATTTCCCACTTATCAGGCACTATGCCAGTTTGTAGTGATATGTTGTAAAGATTAGCCAAAGTTATGCTAAGTTCCTCTTTACATTCCTTTAACACCCTTGCAAACAGTTCATCAGGACCTGGGGATTTGTTAGGTTTTAATTTCCCTGTTTGTCTGAGGACCATGTCACTAGTTACCGCAATCGTGCATAATTTATTATCGTCCTGTTCTACATAATCTATTATTTCTGGAATTTCGCTAGTATTTTCCTGGGTAAAAACTGAGAGGAAGTAAGTATTGAAAATTTCAGACATATCCTTATCACTGTCAGTGATCTGACTCAAGTTACTCTTAATTAAGTGGGCCAGTCTGGTCCCTGATCTTACTTCTGTTTACCTGAAAGAACCCTTTTGGGTTAGTCTTCGAATCCCTTGCGACCTTAGTCTCATAATCCCTTTTTGCTCTTCTTGTTCCTTTATTTCTTTCTTTAATTGAATATATTGATTTCTTAACTGCTCATCCCCTCTATTGGTACGTCTATATATGCCTTTCTTTTGACCAATGAGATGTTTTAATCTATTGTTAATTCATTTGGGATCATTTTTGTTAGATCTAATTTCCCTACTCGGAACAGAAGTTGTCTGGGCAACTAGAACTATGCTCTGAAAAACGTCATATTGGCAACCAAGATCACCTACCTGACCCATAGTCAGAACATCCCAATTTAGCCCACCCAGGTAATTTTTCAGTCCCATGAAATCGGCCAAACGAAAATGTGGGACAGAGATTTGATTGCAGTTATCTGGGTAATTCCGTGATATGTTGAAACTAAGTGATGTGTGATCACTTTCCCCAAGCTCATCATTAACCTCAAGATTATTAATTAATGATTCTTTGTTGGCAAGAACCAAGTCAAGTAGATTGTTTCCTCTAGTTGGTTCTGTCACAAACTGTTCTAAAAAGCAATCCTGAACCGTATCAAGAAAGTCACTAGACTCAAGATTTCCTGTCACATTGTTCCAATCAATTTGTCTAAGATTGTGGGCCTCAGGCACTAACAGGTTAGTTGACCAGGCAGTCAGAGGGAATGTCTAGCCCCTAAGTAATTTTTTCTTTCGAAGTCAGTCACCGGTATCCAACTGTAATGAATTTAACGTAGCTGTCTTTAATCACTTTTGAATCATTGTTTATACCCTCATGTTACATTATAAGAAAGAAGGATCACTGCAGCAGGCCTACTGGCCCATGTGGAGCAGGTCCATGTCAACCCCGGCTCAGACCAATGGCCCACCCGGTCAGGTCACCTTCACTTAAGGAAGGAGCACGGCACCTGACCCAGTAGCACCAGCTAGTCAGGTCCAACTCGCACCCACTCACACCCACTCATGTATTGATCTAATCCATTGTTAAAACTGCACAACGTCTTAGCTTCTATAACGGTACTCGGGAGTTTGTTCCAATTATCCACAACTCGATTACCAAACTCCTATTCCGTGTGCCTTAAGTTTCCTCAATAGCCTCTGATGTGGAACTATCGAAAGCCTTACTGAAGTCCATATACACAATATCATATTCAATACCATGATCTACCTTCTTAGATACCTTAGTGAAAGAAGTTAGTAAATTCGTAAGACAAGAACGCCCCTTTGTAAAACCGTGCTGAGATTCATTAATCAATTTATGCCTTTCAAGATGGCTACGAATTGCCTCGGCAATTATTGATTCCATAAATTTTCCCACTATGGAAGTAAGGCTTATTGTTCTATAGTTCGAAGCTAAGGACCTGTCACCTTGTAAATAGGTATTACATTTACCATTTTCCACGTATGTGGCACTATGCTAGTTTGTAGTGATATGTTGGAAAGATTATGTGATTAATATAATATCAATATCACATAGTATTAAGGAGATGACTTAAGGTTTCATAACTTGTCAGGATGATCGTAGTTGTGTTAATGGTGTCTTGGCCTTGGTTATCTGTAGTTACAAGAGCCCTATAAGTGTGTACTGAGCTCGGAATAAGTTGGAGACGATAGTGCCTGAGTAGTGTGTTACAAGGTGTGAGGTGACCCACAGTTATAGGAGCCCAGCAGGAGTGCACACACCACTAGGAAAATTGGTGGTTGATAGTGTTTAAGTAATGTGTTACGTGAGAGGATGCTAGCACCACGAGAGTCTTGTACTTGTTATGATCCGGGAGCTCACTACACTACACTTTGTCTCCTGTACACACTTTCAACGACGTCTTAGTCGCTTTCAGACGAGCCACACTCCTGCCGAGGTTGTTCATTTTGTTGTTATTGTTGTTGTTGATGATTCTGTTGCTGTCGTCGTCACTATTATTGAGGTTCTTGGTACTGCTGTTTCTGTGGCTGCATTTACTTCCACCACCTTCATTACACATACTGGTGATTTCTGTGCTTCAAGATGGAACTTACACTGATGACAACAAAGAAGTGAGTGAAATACTGAAGCTACAATATGGCTGTGTTCAGTGAGCCCTTAATGAGTCTTAAGATTATAAGTCCAAACGAGTTTTCATGGCTGACACTCAGAACTCTGAGGGAGAGTCCGGACACAGGAATCATCCAACAGTTTTCAAAAACTACTGGCATAGCCCCACTCAACATAGGTAGCAGTAAAACAGTCCAAACTATACACTAATAACGTTGACTTCCCACATTATTTAACTCTCTAAGAGAATCTTAAGAAACGAGATTGCTAATCACGTGGAATCGCAACATTTGCAACAACATTCTTCATTGTTACCAATCAGGCTTTAGGAGATCTTACTCAACCAACACCTTCCTAATTAATCAGATGGATTACATGGGAACTGAAATGTCAATAGGGAACCTCGTAGGAAAAAGGTCTTCGATACCTTCAACCACAGTATAATATGTTAGAAACTTCAAGCTATCGACATAGGATCCGTAGCCTTAGCAACAGGACACACATTGTCAAAATCAGCAGAACAGAATCAGTACCCCTGCCGATAACATGTGGAGTTCCCCCAGTTTAGTATACTGGATCCCCTATTATACCTATGGTATGTAAACGACATGCCCATCAGTGCCATGTGCAGACTCCTACTGTATGCAGATGACAGTGCTCTGTTAGTGTCAGGTAAAGACCCACAAGATATAGCTAATGTATTAACACTGGAACTGGAGTCCTGCAGCATATGGTTAGTAGACAACAAACTATCGTTACACCTCGGGAAAACGGAAGCCATACTCTTTGGCACGAAACATAAACTGAGAAGGGTAAATAATTTTAATGTCCGGTGTAATGGGGAACTCATCGCTTCAGTTTCCTCAGTAAAATATCTGGGAATCCCCTTTGACCTATCCATGTCAGGAGAACTGATAAGAAACAGTGTAGTAAGGAAAGCGAATGCCAGACTGAAGTTCCTCTACAGACAAGCACAGTGTCTACCTACTGAGGCTCGCAGGACCCTTATACAACGTCATATGAACTACGCTTACTCTTCATAGTACTCTGCCTTGACAAAAAAAAAAATACTGAAAGATAGACTACAAATCACCCAGAACAAAATGGAAAGATTCATCCTGGTCCTGTGTCCAAGAGAGCATGTAGGACAGGATGAATTACAACAATTGTATATGCTGAATGCTGAAGACCGAGTAAAGCAACTGAAATTAAATCAAGTTTATAAAATTGCTCACAGTGTCCAGAATATCTTGCTGCCATTTTTGTAAAGGCTGAGAACCAAAGCAATCATAGGGGGGAAAGAGCATAACTTTGTAGTACCCACAGTCAGCAGCCAGGCTTCAAACACCTTTTATTGTACAGCAATAAAGGAATGGAGCAGAGTGTCCGCACATGTCAAAACTAGTCATAACATGAACCAGTTCAAGAAGAGAGCCAAAAGGTGCCTAATGAATGTAGCGACAGAAAGGGAGGAGAATTATTTTTATTTTTTTTTAGCTAACACATATAAATATAAATAACTCATTTTACCATATTCCTAGTATATCTCCTTTATAGTATAATAAGATATTATCTCCTTTATAGTATAATAATAAGATATTAAAAGGACTCCAATGGAAATAAGTCACTTTGTCTGACCTTTTTTTTGGGGTTACCCTACGTTCTCTACACATATGTTGCTATGTATGATAATCTATGTAACTGTATTTGTGTATACCTGAATAAACTTACAAAACCCAAGGAAACATTGGTTTAGAACAGGTTACTCCTGCCTCTCTCAGTTGCTTGATCATTGCTACATGGTCTTGGATGCAGTGGAGGTCAAGCAAAAGTTGGATGTAGTTCACACTGACTTGCCAAAAGCTTTTGATAAGTGCCACTAACAATATGATATTCAATAAAGACAAGTTTCAGCTACTCACCTATGGAAAGACAGGAAATAAAAACTGGAACGGGAGAATAACACAAACTCGAATCACTTAGAGCGTAAGACTAATGTGGGAGACTTAAAAGTGACTATGTTGGATCAGAACAGTAATTATTACAACTACAAGGAGAATGATAGGATGAATAATTAGCTTTAAGTTTACGTGTTTTCTCAAGGCTGGAATAATGCTGCATGCTAACAGATACATTCAAGGAAGGCAAAGTTGCAGACCTGCAGAATGTACGGAGAACCTTCACTGCTAGCATAGCGTAGATGTTGTCAAGCACCTTGTAATGTAGGCGAAAAACATTCATTATTATCAACACCTAGAAAATTCTAGAGGTAATGGATCCAAATCTGCACACATAAATCATTTCCCATGGAAGCAAAAGGCTCAGCAGGCGGCGCAAAAAAATCAGTGAAAAGCAAGGGGCAAGAGGAAACTTGATAAATGTGAAAGGGCCAAGACTTATCAAAACTCTCTTCATAAATAAGGGAGATTACCAACAAACTCCTGGCTGTTTTCAAGAAGAAACTGGAAACGTTTCTCACGTCAGTTCCTGGTTAACCAGCCTGTAGCTCATACGTTGAGCTTTGTGCGGTTAGCACCAACAACCTGGTTAATCAGATCATCCACCAGGAGGCTTGGTCTGGGACCGGGTCGCGGGGGTATTAACCCTCGGAACACCTTGTAGGTAGACATCAGGCATACTTGAATTCTTGTCTGGTATAATAAACCCAGTGAGGAGCAGGGGTGCGGTGGGGACAATAAGGAAACACTGTATCAACATCCGGGGTCCCAGACTTTTCAACATCTTACAAGATATCAGAAACACGGCTGGAACAAGTGTAGAAGCCTTCAAGAGGAAACTGGACAAGTATCTTCACCGGGTGCCAGATCAACCAGGCTGTGATGGATATGTGGGGCAGCGGACCTCCAGCAGCAACAGCCTGGTTGACCAGGCAAGCACCAGACGAGCTTGGCCCATGGCCGGGCTCCGAGAGTACTGAAAAATGTCGAAGCTCCTCAAAGGTATACCAAAGGTTAGGTAGTGGGTGGGTGGTGACTTCCTACTGGTCCTGGTCTTGCCCTTGCGAGCAATTATGTTCCAGCACAGCATAACTAATACTTGATGTGTTCCAGCACTCATCATCCACCGCAGTGATATTAAGAGACCGGGAGTAGGAACACTCCCAGCTGCGGGAGTGTTCCGGCTGCTGACCCACATATCCATCACAGCCTGGTTGATCCGGCACTTCTCCCGGCAGTATTTCTGATATCTTAGTAAGATATTAAATGATCTGGATTCACGGATATTGGTACAGTGTTCTCTTATTGGGCCCACGATTCTCCTGATTTTTACCTGGTACCTGAAGGATACATAAAAGACTGGAGTCAATTCCCTCCGGGGCTTGATCCCAGACCAGGCCTCCTGGAAAATCAAGGCGTGATCAACCAGGCTGTTCCTGCTGGGCACAGCCCTACTGGTCAGACACTGATGTGAGGAAGTTTTCCAGTTCCATCTTGAAAACAGTCAGAGGTTTGTTGGTAATTCCCTGTATGCATGGAGGGAGGGCGTTGAAGAGTCGGGAACCTCTGACACTCATCGAGCTCTCTCTTATTGTACTCGCCGTGTCTGTTGTTTACTGAAGGTATTTTGGTACTGTCTGCCAAGTTTCTTTTTGTCATATGAAACGAGTTCGGTGTTCAGGATTGGGATCAGTCCCTCCAAGATTTTCCAGGTGTAAATTAGTATACGAGCAGTGAAATTTCTCTATTTTCCAACTCAGCAATCTTGTTTGCTTTGACTGGCCTTCAGTATTCAGCAGTACTCAAACCTGGAGATCACATTCTCTCCCACTCTGGTATGTTGTTATTTCACTGTGCAGATTTGGGACTTACGAGTTCAAGGACCTTCCACGTATATTTTTCTCTCTTTTACACAGGGTTTGACAAGGTTAGGTTAAGGATCCCTAACTTTATTGGCAAGCTAAGAGCTGTTACCTACATCAGCTCATTGGAAAGCATTTTTGTTATGAAACATACAAGTAGGGAACAGGATGAGGTTGGAGCTATCTGTGGGCCAGCATTTTCATCTGACCAATTGACTTTATCTCGTTGACATCATATTGCTGTACGAATGTGTTCCAGCCTCGAGTCATCCTGGGGATAAATGATCTCAGATGAAGTGATGTTCTGGAGAAGGGTACAGCCAGAATGAAGTTGCTGCTTTCTGCCCATCTTGTGGCATAAAAGCTTGTTTCACGCTGTCCTCGAAGTGGATCCAAGTGTGGTACTTTGACAATATTGGCCTTGTACATAACAGTGAGGCCACCCACATCCTGTGTTAAAGGCTCTGCTGAAATGACAGATCTATCCAGGATTGGTCCAGGCGAGAGATGAGACGTCTTGCTCTGTTCTCTACTCTGTCAAACAGTCGCAGATGAGAAGGGGGGCAGGCGAACCAAGAAAGTGGAGCATACTCAAGGTGTGAGCGTAAATGTGCCTCGTACAAAATCTTGCAACCTCTGCTGTCAAGCAGATGCAGGATACGGCGAAGTGCTGTAAGCTTCCTGGCTGCCTTGTTTGCAAGATTTACAACGTGATTTTTCATGGTCAGTTTGGAGTCAGATTTCACCCCAGGGATATCAACTTCTTCCCCAGATGCCAACACCCTCCCATTCATCCTTACTACTGCACCGGCATTACCATCATGGTGCCTAGAGATCATCATTTGTGTTTTCTCAGGTGCAAATGTTACTTGCCAACTGGTGATTGATGTAGCTTAGAGCAGCTGGCATTTCTTCTCTTGGATAAGTGAATGTTAGTGTACAGTCGTCTGCAAATGCATGGGATTCTGGGATGAGATGAAGAAGGTCATTGAAGTAGACATTCCATAACAATGGTCCCAGCACGCTACCTTGTGGAACACTTGCCCCAATAAGATGTCTTGCTGATTCTGTTCCATTGAGAACTACCCTTAGAGATCTACCATGAAGGTAATCACTGAGGAGTCATAGCATAGAGCCTACAGTTCCCAGAGATTGCAGTTTTGCTAAGAGGCCCTGGTGCCACACCTGGTCGAAAGCACCAGCAATGTCCAGTGCTACCACACAGCTGACTTTGGATTCATCCAGTGACTGGTGCTACTTAGTGGAGAGGTTTAACAACAGATCAGCCGCAGAGTAGCCTTTCTTGAAGCCATATTGAAGGTCATAAAGTAGTGAGTGGTAGTCAAAAAACTGTCATTTGTCTTGAGATTATTGTCTCAAGGAGCTTGCCAGTGATTGACAGGAGTGACACTGGTCTGTAGTTGCTGATTTCTGCTCTGCTCTTCTTTTTGTGAACAGGGACTACATTTGCCTCTTTCCACAGAGAAGGCTATTTACACTGTACTAGGCAATGCTGAAAGATGTGAGTTAGAGGTGCTGCTAGCTGGTCTGCACATCTCGGCAATCTTGGGCTCAACTTGTCTGGGCCCACAGCCTTTTCGTGGTCAAGCGATTTAAGATGGAAATACACCTCTTCCTGCCCTATTGTCACCACTGACAGTTTTGACACAGTTCTTGCAGCTAGCCAAGGAGTATCCCTTGCTGGATCAGGAACTTGTATTTTGGTAGCAAAGTGTTCGCCAAAGAGGTCCGCTTTCTCTTCACCACTAGTAGAGGTGGTCCCATCCTGTCGATTTAGAGGTGGAATGAGTTCATCAGGCAGATAATCTTGTCTGTCTTTGACCAGGGACCACCAGGTTTTGGAGCCTACCTTACCTGATGCTAGCTTTCTTTTCGTGTCCATCTCGTATTTAGCGATGGCCCACTTTTGAACGTCACCCATATGCCTACAGGCTTGCCTGTGCAAGTTCCTGTTATAGGTGGTAGGATGTCTCTTATACCTTCGCCATGCCTTGTACTTAGCAGTAGCAGCCTCTCTACAACGAAAGGCAAACCAAGGCTGATCTGTGGGCTTCGTCACATATTGCCGGTGAGGAATGTGTTCTTGTTGTAGATTAAGTATGTGTCCAGTGAAGGCTTTCACTTGGTTGTCAACATCCCTCTGGAGAAGAGCATTCCAATTGGTGGTGGCGAGCTCAGAGCAAAGGGCTGGCCAATTACCTCTTTCCCATAGCCAGGTTGTGCGTGTGGATTCCTCACCTCGTTCTGTTGGGATCTTAAGTGTCGTAAAAACAGCCTTGTGGTCAGATGATCCAACGTAGCCGAGGGGTTGACAAGTGGCTATACCTTCTGCTAGATCACTCACAACTGGGTCAAGGGAGGAGCCAGAGATGCGAGTAGGGAAATCAACAAAGTTTCTCATGTCAAATACTGCAAGAAGGTCATCCAAGTCCCTCTGTATAAGGTGTTGGTTGAGGTCACCAACAATTATGACATGTTGACAGTTGTGTTGCAGCAGAAGGGAGTCCACATTTTCCATTAGGAAGTTGATGGGGTCTCCATGTTGCCACTGAGGTCTGTACAATGCACATGCTAGTACAGAGATACTAGTGTTTATGCATAGCTTGAAGAACATTTCAAGATGAGTAGGGATGGCAGCATCAATGTGCTAGGCATGTACACTTTTAGAGAAGTACACAGCAACACCTCCTCCTTGCCCCTGCCTGTCTCTTCTCATCCATGAGGTGTAGCCAGCAATTCTTGCAAAATTTTTTGGAGTCCTGTCGTCCAAAAATGTTTCAACAACAGCTACCACGTCGGGACGTCGAGTGTTCACAAAACTGTGAGAGATCTCTCCAACATTAGTAATGAAACCTTTAATGTTAGCCGACAGGATGCTGATAGACTGGCTCCTCGTGATGTGGTCAGGTTGAGGTGGTGGGTGTGTAAGGCATGTAAGTTGCCTGTCCTCGAGAGAGGTAGGGCACTGAGGCAGCTGCAGGGATGTAGGTCTGTGGTCTTGTATAAGGCACAATACCACCTGCGGGGCTGAGTGGGTGACGTGTGAGTGTGTTCACCAGTTCAGAGATCCTGCTGGTTTGTTCCGAGAACAGGTCTCTGAACAGGTGGTCCTATCTGTCAAGTTCCTTTTTCTTCCGACACTGGTCCTCCTGTTGACCTTTCTTGTGGCAGTAATTGCACCTGGTATCTCGCAGGCAGTTGTTAGCGGTGTGCCCCTTCCGGTGACAGTGAGTGCACTGCCTAGGTGCCTGGGGGGGGGGGGTGGACTATTTGTCGCACCTCCTGTATTTTGCTGATTTGTCTGCAGGTTCTGCCATTGGGACTGTGTTGGTGGAAGGTGAGACGGCTGTACATGTCTTCCTCTTCCACGTCCTCTGCCACGTCCTCTACCACGCCCCTGTGCAGTTCTGACAGATGTCTCTCTGCTGTTCGTACTTTGGTGCAGTAGGTGTTCAGGTGCAGTGATACTGCCCTGATTATTAACTGCACCAATCTCTGGTGGAGAAAATCCTGACTCGCTCCCCCCCTCTCTCTCTCTCTCTCTCTCTCTCCCCTCTCTTTCTCTCCCCCTCTCTCTCTTTCTCTCCCCCCTCTCTCTTTCTCTCCCCCCTCTCTCTCTTTCTCTCCCCCCTCTCTCTCTTTCTCTCCCCCCCTCTCTCTCTTTCTCTCCCCCCTCTCTCTCCCTCTCCCCCCCTCTCTCTCTCTCCCCTCTACCCCCTCCTCCTCTCTCTCCCCCTCCCCCTCTCTCCCTCTCTCTACCCTTCTCCCCCTCTGTCTCCCCCTCTCTCCCTCCGCTCTCCCCCTCTCTCCCTCCTCTCCCTTCTCTTTTTTTTTTTTTTTTTTTTTTCTTTACACAGGGTTTGACAAGGTTAAGGATTCCTAGCTTTATTGACAAGCTATTTACAGGTTAAGGATTTCTAACTTTATTGGCAAGCTAAAAGCTGTTACCTACATCAGCTCATTTGAAAGCATTTTTATTGTTATGAGACATACAAGTAAGGAACAGGATGAAGTTGGAGCCATCTGTGGGCCAGCATTTTCATTTGATCAACTGACTTTATCTCATTGACGTTATGCTGTACGAATGTGTTCCATACTCGAGTCATCCTGGGTATATATGATCTCAGATGGAGTGATGTTCTGGAGAAGGGTACAGCCAGAGTGAAGTTGCTGCTTTCTGCCCGTCTTGTGGCATAAAAGCTTGTTTCACGCTGTCCTCGAAGTGGATCCAAGTGTGGTACTTGGACAATATTGGCCTTGTACATAACAGTGAGGCCACCCACATCCCTCCTGTGTTGAAGGCTCTGCTGAAATGACATATCTATCCAGGATGGGTCCAGGCGAGAGATGAGACGTCTTGCTCTGTTCTCTACTCTGTCAAGCAGTCGCAGATGAGAGGGGGGGGGGCAGGCAAACCAAGAAAGTGGAGCATACTCAAGGTGTGAGCGTACTTGTGCCTCGTACAGAATCTTGCAACCCCTACTGTCAAGCAGATGCGAGATACGGCGAAGTGCTGTAAGATTCCTGGCTGCCTTGCTTGCAAGATTTGCAACATGGTTCTTCATGCTCAGTTTGGAGTCGAATTTCACCCCAAGGATATCAACTTCTTCTCCAGGTGCCAGCACCCTCCCATTCATCCTTACTACTGCACCAGCATTACCATCATGGTGCCTAGAGACCATCATCATTTGCATTTTCTCAGGTGCAAATGTTACTTGCCATCTGTTTCCCCAAGCTGATATAGCTCTTAGCTGGTGATTGATGTAGCTTAGAGCAGCTGGCATTTCTTCTCTTGGATATGTGAATGTCAGTGTACAGTCGTCTGCATATGCATGGGATTCTGGGATGAGATGAAGAAGGTCATTGAAGTAGACATTCCATAACAATGGTCCCAGCACGCTACCTTGTGGAACGCTTGCCCCAATAGGATGTCTTGCTGATTTTGTTCCATTGAGAACTACCCTTAGAGATCTATCATGAAGGTAATCACTGAGGAGACATAGCGTAGAGCCTGCAATTCCCAGTGCTCGAAGTTTTGCTAAGGGGCCCTGGTGCCACACCCGGTCGAAAGCACCAGCAATGTCCAGTGCTACCACACAGCTGACTTTGGATTCATCCAGGGACTGGTGCCACTTAGTGGAGAGGTTTAACAACAGATCAGCAGCAGAGTAACCTTTCCTGAAGCCATATTGACGATCACAAAGTAGTGAGTGATAGTCAAAAAAAAAACTGTCATTTGTCTTGAGATTATTGTCTCAAGGAGCTTGCCAGTGATTGACAGGAGTGACACTGGTCTGTAGTTGCTGATTTCTGCTCTGCTCTTCTTTTTGTGAACAGGGACTACATTTGCCTCTTTCCACAGAGAAGGCTATTTACACTGTACTAGGCAGTGCTGAAAGATGTGAGTTAGAGGTGCTGCTAGCTGGTCTGCACATCTCAGCAATCTTGGGCTCAACTTGTCTGGGCCCACAGCCATTTCGTGGTCTCTCCCCTCTCCCTCCTCTCTCTCTCCCCTCTCCCTCCTCTCTCTCTCCCCTCTCCCTCCTCTCTCCCCCTCTCCCCCCTCTCCCTCCTCTCTCTCCCCCCTCTCCCCCTCTCTCTCCCCCCTCTCTCCCCCCTCTCTCCCCCTCTCCCTCCCCCTCTCCCTCCCCTCTCTCCCCCCTCTCCCCTCCCCCCTCTATATCTCTCCCCTCTCCCCCCTCTATATCTTTCCCCCTCTCTATATTTACTTACTTTTTTTTGCCTTTTCTGTAGCCTCATCAGAGACACTTCATGTCTCTTCCTAAACTGGTTTATACTGAGACTTACCTTGACACGATCAAGCAACCTATTATTCTCCATTATTACCGTGTAATAGAAGGTGCTTGAAGCCTGACCACTTACTGTACGTACTAAAAAAATGGTTTTACTTCCCTCAGTACCATTGGCCTTGGTACAGCAAGATATTCTGGACACTAGTTGTTAGTAGTTTTGTATACATGGTTCGTTAACGTTGCTTTACTCTGCCACATAAAGCATTCCATTTAGTGGAATACAACCTGGTCTATATATGTAGTCTTGAAGACAGGACCAGGATGAATCTCACTATCTTATTCTCAGTCATTTGTAGTTTTTTTATTATTTTTTGTTAGAGCAAAGTACCCTGGAGAGCAAGAATAGCTTTCATAACTTAATGTAAGAGGTAGTTTTCCTACATTGTTTACTGTCATTTCCAGTGACATGGATTAAAGGGAATTTTAGATATTTCACTAAGTACTGTTGAGTTTCCCGTTACACATTGTAGCGAAAGTTCCCTTTTCAGTTTACTTTTTTATGCTACAATAGTATGGCTTCTGTTTATCTTAAGTGTAGTGATATACCTTTGATGATACCCGAGAGTTTTTCTACTCCTGAAGCCCGGTTCAAGTGATGGTACATTAGCTATATTCTTTTGATCTTTCCTGAGACTAGCAGAGCTTTGTTATATACATTAAGAATGTGCATTTCACACTCATTAACATATTATTTACGTAACAGAAATAGGAAACCAAAATATTCCCAGGGAAAGACATGTTATTTCCAGGGTTCTGATTCTGTATTATCGACCCTGACATTTTTTTCTTGTTCAGGAAAGACTCGTCATTCTACAGAGCCTCTGCCGACAGTTTTTAATTTCTTACATTTTTTTTTTATGATTTACTGCATCAAATGTCGTTTGTAAGTGTAAAGTCGTCATACCTGTGAGATTCCCTGATGATATTTGGGTTGTCGGACAATCCATCATGTGAAACAGTTGGGTGTCTTTATTGATGTAAAGTGTCGCCTACGCAGCAGTAGTAATGAAATAAAAATGATATCAGCCCATCAGCCTGAGAGAAAAAGTTCAACTCGTCGGTATTTTATACCATTTTAAACAGTCCATCAGGTTAATTAAGTAGGTATCCGTTGAGGTAGTTCTCCTGAGACTTGATTGTAACTATGAATATGTTGTCATTAGATACTTGACTAATGCTTTCTATAGAATTTTGAGAATCTCGGTGAATATGGTAACAGACCTTAAATTACTGACATCCGATCCACTGCTTTTCTTGAAAATAGGAATGACTGTGGCCTCCTTGAGTCCATCAGGCACGACATTGATTGTGATGGTTAAATTTATGTGATCTATGGGAACTGTCAGCTCGGAGGCGCCATCTTTTAGGAGTTTGACTAGAATGTTATCAGGTTCGATTCCTTTAGTTAAGTTTAACTTTTTTTTTTTTTCCACAAAAAATCAGTTCCTTGGGTGATGCATTTGTTATTGGAGTCTGCGTTGAAGTTATTTGATGTGCCTGGTAGTTTACTGACTAATGATAATGTAACAGTTGTGTAGTATCAACTGAAACTTGCCGCTTTAGCTCCTTCGTGGCATACCTCGTTAACAATGTTACACTTTTAGATCTGCTGGTTCGTGGGTATATCCAAGTGCATTTCACTGTTGCCAGAGCTTTCCAGGATTCTTCTTGCCTTTACTCCTGTTTTACGCCTCTACACTTTTTTCTTACCATGTGAAATAAATGTATACTGCAACATCCTATCCAGGTACACTCCAGGTATCTATTTGACCAAACATTTTTTAAGCAGTTGGTGTGAGTTTGATACTGTTTAATATATCTTTAATTGTTCAGGGTTCAGATCTTGGTTTAAACTCCTTCATTGGTAGATGGGTGAGGGACCTGGTCTATGACAGGGCTCGGGGAGTAGGAAGACTCTCGAAACTCATCATTAGAGGTATATGGGGGCTTGGGAAGGGATGGGGAGACGTTCATATGTAGAGGAAGGTAGAGAAGGGGTTTGTTATTGTGTGGGGGAAGGAAGCTGGTAGACGGTGTGTGGGGAGGAAGTAGACTGTTTATTGGGGAGGATTTTTTTTTTTTTTTTACAAATGTGGAATATTAGAGCAGCAGCAATGTGCTGCTGCTGCTCTAACATTACTCATCATAAAAGTCTTGGAAACAAATTACAAATTTTATGGGACAGTTAAATCTGTGTAGCCCAAACCAGGATGGTTTTAGAGAAGCCTAGAATCATTCTTGTCGCGACTGCTGAACCACTGAACAGAATTACAGAGGCTTTGGATGAAAACCAAATCACAGATGTGGTATACACAGATTTTGTAAAGGTGTTTGACAGATGTGATCATGGGGTGATTGTGCACAAAATTAGAGCCATGTGCATAACGGGGAAGGTAGACAGATTGATTTCGAACTTAATGACAGAACACATACGTTAATAGTAAACAGAGCCAAATCCAGCATTAGCGAGGTAAAAAGTTCAGTACCCCATGGCACTGTCCTAGCACCTCTGCTGTTCATCTTCATAGACACATAAAAACTCTCGCCACAATTTTGTATCATATTTGGATGACAAAATAAATGTGACAGTAACTTCACCAGAAGACACTGAAAAATTGCAGGAAGATATAAGCATGGATTTCCAGTGGGCAGAGTGGAGAACATGACGTTCAGTGTTTATAAGTTCCAGCTGCTTAGGTGTGGAAAGAATGAAGACCCCAGAAGGGACACTGTGTATAGAACTCAAGAGGACTCAAATAGAACGAAAGGAACACATAAAAGACCTGGACGTAAGAAACTCTGCCGACCTTGCATTCAAAGAACAAAATAAGGCAAATATCACGACAGCCAGTAAAATGACGGGGTGAATAATGGAGACTTTCAAAACAAGGGAAATTGTGATAGTGGTGACACTATTCAGATCACTTGTCCACTCTGAGTATTGTTCAGTATTGACGGCCCCTTTCAGGGCAGGAGAAATATTAGAGCTGGAACAGACATAGAGATCAGTTATGGCCTTCATAGAGCCAATAAAGCATTTCAGTTACTGAGAACTTCTCAGTCCTAAATGTGTGCTCACTGGAACGGAGAAGAAAGATGCATGATTATATATACCTGGGAAGTACTTGAGGGTCTGGTCCCAAATCTACGCACTGCCATAACATACTGGAGTGAGAGATATTGGAGGAAGTGCAAAATAAACCCAGTGAAAAGCAGGGGTGCAGTGGGCACTATAAGGTAAAACTGTATTAATGTCCGTGGTCCCAGATTATTCAACATCTTGCCAGAGGATATTAGAAACACTGCTGGACAAGTATCGTCACCAGGTGCTAGATCAACCAGGCTGTGGATCAGCGGATCTCCAGCAGCAACAGCCTGGTTAAGCCGGCAAGCACCAGGTGAGCCTGGTCCAAGACCGGGCTCCAGGAGTAGGAAAACTCTATTCCATAATGCAGGATGCGTCACATATATACACTTGTGTTGAACTGCGTGATCCTGGGCTGGGAGGCTTCTGTAGGGCAGTGAGGATATCCTTAAGTATTCCATTAAAGGTTCATCAACTGATGTAGACATAGTATAATAACCTATGTGACAAAATAAGATACCAGATATATTAAACAAATTTCCTAAATTTGCTTGTAACAGATAAGAGAACTGTAGATATAAATCCAGATGTACTCATGTAAATCCTTTTGAAGCCTAGTTCCTAGGCCTATTGTGTATCTATGCTTTTGCGCTGCCCTCCACGGGATGGATATAGGGCGCACAATAAACCAGCCCAGGGGTTCCCAACCTGGGGGTGCACGCACCCCCAAGGGGTGCGAGATGGCATTTCAGGGAGTGCGACAGAGAGTTCAATTTGTTTACCCGCAGTACTGTATTTGGTTCAATTTGTGATTCAAAAATTAGAAATTTGACTTCCATCTTCAAACGTGATATTACTCTTGGTGGTGGTGGTGCAGCAGTAATCAAACGTTTCGTAGGGGTGCTTAGATTTAGATTTTGCTACTTCGGTGATAAAATCTAAACCTACGAAAGTGGAGGATTAATGGTTTGTAGGAGGGAGGGTCCTAGCCTGCGTGTGTGTGTGTGGGAGGGGGGGGGGGAGGTTGTCTTTCCCAGGGGCGCTGCAGCGACCTTGGCCGTGACCAACCGGAATTTCCGCCACCTCTCCACTGGAGGCTACACTTGACGCTGCACCTCAAATAAAGGTAGGCGAATGGATATTCAACTACCTAACTGCCTGGAGTGTACTTAGTATTTGTTCCGAAGGTCAAGACCCTCGCGGCCTGCCCCCAGACTAAGCCTTCTGGTGGATGGCCTAATCAACTAGGCTGTTGGTGCTATCTGCACGAAGTCCAACATATACATCACAACCCTGCTAAATAGGGATTAACTTGAAAAACTTGTCCAGTTATTTCTTGAAGAGTCAGGGGTGTGTTGGTACTGCCCCGTGTGAAAGACAGCAGGACTTGTGCGACATATAGATATCTTTATTCTGGATACGTTTCCAGAATAAAGATAAGTGTCTCATATATCAACATGTCGGGTTTATAAACCATTTATTCGAACAACAGGAGGAGGACGTTGAAAAGTTTTAGTCCTTGACACTGACTAAGTGTAGTCATTGTATCCCTGGTTTACATTTGGGGCCCCTGAATGAAAGTAGAGCACAGAGGAATAGTAAACAGCAAAATCTAGCATTAACAAGGTAAACCGCTGAGTATCCCAAGGCAAGGTCTTGGTACTTTTACTGTTTATTAGCCTTATTAGTGCACATAAATACACTTTCCACAGTTTCATATCATTTGTTGATGATACCAAAATAAGCAAGAAAAACAACTCGGTAGAAGACGCGGCAAAATTGCTGTGCGCGCGCGAGTAAAATATATGTCGTGCCGAATAGGTAAAATTTGCCATTTTGGCTTAAATAGCAACGCTCTTCTTGCCGAATAAAGCAAGCGAAAATTTGTGCATCCAATAATTTCGTAAAAATCATTCTGAACCTAACGAGAAAAAAAATGTAATTCATTGTGTTTTATTATTAAAATATTGTAAACTTATCTAAAATATATTTAGTAGGATTACGCTAAATTTAATTGAGCTTGTTATAAGGTTAGATAAGTTTTCTTAGGTTATTTTGGTTCAAAATTATTAATTTTTGCATTAACACAAATGAAAAAAATATGTCTTTAAACGTATAAGAGAAAATTTTAGAAAGGACTTAATTTTAAATAAATTCTTGTTAATTGACCAGTTTTACCTATTTGGCACGATATATATATATATACATTATATATATATATAAATATATATAATGTCGTGCCGAATAGGCAGAACTTGCGATCTTGGCTTAAATAGCAACGCTCATCTTGTCATATAGGACAAGTGAAAATTTGTGTATGCAATAATTTCGCCAAAATCATTCTGAACTTAACGAAAAAGATATATTTCACTGTGTTTGTTTAGTATTAAATTACTGTAAGCAAATCTAAAATATATTTAGTTGGGTTAGGTTAAAATAAATTTCTCTTGTTATAATAAGGTTAGGTAAGTTTTCTAAGATTCTTTTGGTGCAAAATTAAATTTTTTTACATTAACATTAATGAAAAATATATATCTTTAAACGTATAAAAGAAAATTTCAGAAAGGACTTAATTTTAATTGAGTGTTATCATTGGTAATATTCCTGTTTTGAAAGTTCTCATTATCCACCCCAACATTTGTCTAGCTTTCATAAGATTTGCTTGATGATATTCTCTAAACAACAGGTCAGCAGACATTATTACATCCAGGTCTTTTACATTTTGTGTTCTATTTGGTGGTCTTCCTGTGTTTAGCATGTTATGTCCTTGAGGTTCTCATTTTTTTTCATATCTGAAATTTAGCGACTTGGTAGAGCAGTGACCGTTAGTGTGTAACACTCCAACATGGTCCTGATGATGTGTGACATATTTAGAGAACATGTGTAAAGCGTGCACTTAACACCTCAAGCTCCCGTAGTTGAGAAGGGACACCCGAGTGTGCAGGCTCTGTGTTTCACTTACATTCTCATCAGTAAATATTATAGGACTGTGCTATAGTTTATCTCAACACCCCTGCCACAGGATGAACCTAAGAGTTGCCTGTCTTAGGGCAGTAAAAACTTAACTCATAATTTATTATTTACACTTAAAAGCAGATCAATGGCAGTTGATAGCTTCGCTTCTGGGCAATTCCTGTTGATCTCATGTCTTTTTTAGAGCAGAAAATTTTCTGCGATAATGTTGCACTACATACGTAGTGAATTTAATAATATTGTAAATTAAGTAGGACATAAATTACACATCACAGAATCACTTAATTATACTTATAGAATACTTGCAGAAGCAATAGCTCTAGTGTATGGAACCATGAATGAGTTTAGATCTGGTGGGTGTGGCATGCAAAGAGTATGTTACAATTTATTCGGCATATGTCTCACTCCCATATGGGCTGCCTCCCAACCAACAAACCGGTGCTAAATGTTAAACAATCAGTAGGGTACCCATCGTTAAATCAGTACCTTGATTCATTGGCCAGTCACATATAAGCCTTCCAAAGCTGAAGCAACGTGGTTCACTTGCGGTAAGCGTTGGCAGACTTGCCTAGCTGCTGGTTGAGTACAGTGCACTCTCTCAGGCTTCTGCTCTGCCATCTGTCACTTGGTGTACACTTTTCCATTTGTACATATTATACATTTATATATCTAGTGAAGGCAAATATACTTTATGGTCTACTGTTGAATTTTGTCGATCCATTTCCCATTATGACCAGGTCTCACAGGCCATTCTTTACCTGTGTCTGTAATATGGTGACCCGAACACCCAGCCTTCTGGGTGCATTGGAACATTTTGAAGTATACTTGGGGGAGTCGTCCCAGGTGGTCACAGCCTACGGCGATCACAATCCTCTAGTCTATCTCAACACCATGAAAAACCACAACACACGTCTAATGAGATGGAAGCTCAGGCTACAACCCTGCTGTCTGCTCTCTCTATGATAGTTTGACTTTGAGTCTAGAGAAAAAGTTGGATGGTTGAGAGGAAAGGCAGCTCCTTTATTGTTCAGTGTCATGGCTGCATGCTATCCATGGAGGTGGAGGCCTAGTGCTGGCTATTAGAGTCCTTTTTGAGGTGGGGATGAAGTATGCATAGAGTATGTTACAATTTATTCAGTGTATGTAATACTCCCATATAGGCTGCCTCCCAACCAACGAACCGGATGCTAAAGATTTAACGATCAATAGGGTACCTATCGTTGATTCAGTACCTTGGTTCATTGGCCAATCACAGGCAAGCCTGCCAAAGCTGAAGCAACATGGTTCACTTGCGGTAAGCATTGGCATTGAGTATGGTGCACTCTCTCTGGCTTCTGCTTTGTCATCTGTCACCATGGTGTACACTTACTATTCCATCTGTACATAGTATACATGTATATATTATCTGGTGAAGGCAAATATACTTTATAGTCTACTGTTGAGTTTTGTTTACTCCATTTCCCATTACGACCAGGTCTCACAGGCCCTTTACCTGTGTTCGTAATAGTAGGGCACTATGGTTATATTTCCTGCCTTAGCCCGAGCCAAGAAACCTTTTCTGTCATTTCCAGATGTACTTTATATTCTCCCTCCTTTTAAGACGCTGAGTCATGTGTGTGTATTCTGAAGTACATAAATAAGAGAATATCCAAGAGTCCCTCACAATATCTCAGTCCATCACCTCACTTTGCCAGGCCAAGTCGAGGCTGACTTATACAACCTAACGTTGACTCTTAGTTGATTTATCTCAACCAGTAGGAACTCTTCGTCACTATACCAATGAATTTTCCCAAGAACAAGAACTGCCATGTTCATAATGGCTAGAATTCACTTCTAGGACTCTGCTGCTCTCCAGAAAGGTTCTTTGATGCCGCCCAGTGGTTCTTCATTCATGGAATGAAACCTGTTTTTCCATGTATCAAACCTGAGTGCCTCCCATTCCTCCAGACACACTATGACCTGTACGGGTTTAAACTCCCCCCCCCAAACCTTCCTTTATGAATAACAGTAATTTAAGTCATAATTTAATTATTCTCAAAATGCACTTTTTGAGAAATGTTCACGTTTCAGCCAATGAATAAATACTGTAAGCATGTCACTGCTGTGAGTCCTACCTTCATCTGCTGCTGTCATGATGGTTAATGACTTGTTTTCCAAGGAATTATACCTTCCCTTTTTCCCTCCCCTTCAGACTAATCCTGATTATCCTTCCCCCCTTCCCGTTCAGCAGGTGCTGTATGAACTACGGGTTTAGCGCGCTTCCATAAATTTATTAGCAATATCTAGGTGCCCTAGTCCTTGCCTAAATGTTAAGTGCAGGGAAGAGGTGTAACTAGACAGTGGGAATGACCACTAGTGTTCAGTCAAAACACTTCTGGCCATGGATTGAGCCGGGGGGGGCGTTGACCCCCGGAGTCACCTCTAGGTAGACCTATTTGCGACATGATACTGATACATCAGTGTTATGTTGATAGAATTACCCACAAATTATTATTTAAGAGAAATGTGTAACTAATGTGATATTTTATTGTGGCAACGTTTTGCTCTCCAGGAGCTTTGTCAAGCTAGGCAGCAGCTTGACAGTTCCGGGAGAGCGAAACGTTGCCGCAACAAAAGTCAAATTAATTGCACATGTCCTTTTACTCGTGGATTATTACCCATTGAGGGTTTTATGAGTGTACTTCTTGATCCTTGTATTTGTGTTAACATAAGGTTGATTATTTTTTGTTGTTGCAGGGGATGGTGGGTGAGTGATGTTGGGGGAGAGCGTGGTGGTGAGCGGGGGAGGGGGCGCCACCCTCCTCCGCCCACGCTCTGCAGACAACCTGGCCTGCCTAGCACCCGTCTCCTCCCTTCCCACCCTCGACGACCTCGCCGAGTCTGAGGTCTTTGTAGGTAAGTGTCCACTACGTGGTTACTTCTTGTTAACCAGTCTTAAGGGGAGATATAGGTGAGGGACAGTTGTATGGACTCATCCCTGTGCGTCTTGTTCCTCCATTCTTATGTTCTTATAACTGCAGTGTCCTGATAACTACCGCACCATCCCAAAGAAACTGAACCATCTGCTGGCATAAGTAGTACAATAGGAAGAATTAATAAATGCTACAGGCTTTAGAAATTTAAAACATATTGCATGATAAATACTGAGGAAGAGTCACCAGGAGCGTAGCTCTGCTGCTGTAGTAACAGATACAATAATTATAAATACTGAAAATGTGTAAAAGATATACATAGGTTCCAGGCAGTCACCTAGGAGCTTAATGATCTAGGAGTAAGTTTACATCTATCTGGAGTGTGTTTCAAGGGTCAATGCTCTATCAGCCCGGTCCCAAACCAAGCCTTCCGGTGGATGGCCTGATCAACTAACCTATAGGTGCTAGCTGCATAAAGCCCAGCATAGGCACCACAGCCTGGCTGGTTAGGCACTGACTTAGGAAACTTGTTCATTTCTTTCTTGAAGACATCCAGGGATCCGTTGGTAATCCCCTTTATGTATGGAGGACGCTGAAAAGTCTTGGCCCCTTCAAACTTAATTCTTTTCATTGGAGGTATTTTACACCGTCTGTTAAGCCTCTTACGTTAATGGGGGAATTATTTATGTGAAATTTGGAATCAGTCCTGATAAGATTTTCAAGGTGTAAATTATGATGCATCTCTTTCGCCTCTGTTCCAAAGAGTACAGATCAAGGGACTTGAAACGTTCTTAGTAATTTAAGTGCTTAAGTGAATCTGTGCGAGTAGTGAAGGTTCTTTACATATTTTCAAGGTCTGCAATTTCGCCTGCCTTGAATGGAAATGTTAAGAGTTTAACAGTACTCCAGCCTAGAGTGAACAAGTGAACATTGCCTTGGCATCCCTTGTTTTGAAGGCTCTGGTTATGCAGCCTGTCATTTTGAAGGCTCTGGTTATGCAGCCTGTCATTTTCTTTGCGGTTGTAATGGTGACAATTGTGATTCTTGAAGGTGAGACCCCACATGATCACTACCAGGTCTCTCGCATTAGTTTTATGCTCTGTTAAGTGATTTATGTTTGTATTATACTCCATTCCAGTCTTTATTACACCAGTCTTTCCACTACGGGATAACTGAAGCTTGTCCCCATTGAACATATTATCTTTGATATACCTTTAGTGAGTTTTGAGAGTTTTTATACCCCCAGAGTCTGGCCTTGGCATTTGATGCATTTCCAGTAATTTAAATGCTTCAGTGGCGCTGATATTTCTCCTGCTTTGAACGAGGCCGGAAGCTCAAATGATTTGAAGTGTCACCACTGACACTATTTACCTTGTTTTGAAAGTTCTCATTATCCATCCCGTCATCTCCCTGGCTGTCATGACATTTTCCTTGTGTTCTTTAAAAGAAAGGTCAGCCAACATAATTACTCCCATGTCTTTCACGTGTTCCTTTCGTTTTATTTGACGATCCTCTTGAGTTTTGTATACAGTATCCCTATTGAGCTCTTCATTGTTTCCATACTTAAGCAGCTGGAACTTATCACCATTGAACGTCATATTGTTCTCCACTGCCCACTGGAAACCCCTCCTTATATCTTTCCGCAATTTTTCAGTGTCTTCTACCGAGGTGACTTTCATGTTTATATTAGTGTCGTCTGTAAATGATGACACAAAACTGTGATGGATGTTTTTATCTATGCTGTAAGGATAAAAAAGAGTAGAGGTGCCAGGACGGTACTTTGGGGTACTCAGCTTTTTGCCTCAGTAATTTTGGATTTTGCTGTTTACTACTATTTGTGTTTTGTTACAATCCATCTGCATGTTTTTTTCCGTTATGGTTATGATCCTCATTCTGTGTGCAATCACCCCATTATTTTTATCAGTGCCCCACGAGAAGGCTGTTTATTTCAGCTTAGAGGCTTTCTGTAACTTAGATGGATGCCAAGGATGATAGTATGCTATGATTTATGTCAAGATCTATGTCGCATATGAGAATGCACAAGAGAACAGGGGCCAGTTCTCTACCTTGGGGAACAGTTTTTCATTATGGCAGCCTCTGATTTCACACCGTTCATTATTCCACTTTGGGTTCTGTTCGTTTAAAAATGTATATTTATCTGCCTTTTTTTACTTATTAATTTTATATGCATTTTGTGAGCTATTACACCATGATCACACTTGTTAAAGGCTTTTGCAAAGTTAGTTTAAACTGCATCTGCATTTTGCTTGTTTTCTACTGCATCTTAGACATTGTCGTAATGGTCAAGCATTTGGGAGAGGCAGAAGCGACCTACTGTAAACCCATGCTTCCCTGAGTTGGGTAATTTTTGAGATTCGATGTGATAAGCACATCAACACCCTCTCACTGACCCAGTTTGAATCCATTATTTCGAGTTATCTATTGCAGTGATATCCTCTGGACCTTGTTTATATCTCCTTTGTTTATGATCATCTTCCACTTGTACACTTCACTCATGTCTCCCCTCATTCTTCGTCTTGCACAAGAGAATGTAGTTTAAGGGATTTCAGTATTTCTTCGTATGGAAGATTTCTTATACAGTGGGTTAATTTTGTAATTTTTCTCTGAGAGTGTTTTAAGCAAGTTCGACAAATAGTCGTAGTGCTAGGAATAAGATGGACGAGTTGAGACTAGTTGCTAGTGCAGGTAACATTGATGCATTTGCCTTAACTGAGACGTGGTTCAATACGAAAAATCGGGACATGCCTGCTGAATGTCACATACAGGGATTTAAATTGTTCTAAGTAGACAAAAGTATCGGGAAGGGGGGTGGGGTGGCACTGTATGTCCGAGATCGATTAAACTGTTGCATAAAAACGGGTATTAAGTCTGAAGTAACACACAGAGTCTGTTTGGATAGAATTTTCAGAGGGACATGAAAAATTGATTTTAGATGTGATATACCATCCCCCAAACTTAGATAGGGACCAAGGGAGACTACTATGGGAGGAAATTGTTAAGGCCACAAGGCACGATAATGTAGTAATTCTAGGAGACTTTAACTTTAGTCATATTGATTGGAATTTCTTGACTGGGAATTTAGAATCAAACGACTTCTTAGAAGTAGTTAATGATTTTTTTTTTTAGCAGTTTGTGATACAGCCTACAAGGGGAAATAACCTTCTTGACTTGGTTTTGGCAAACAAGGAAACTCGTGTTAATAATTTAGAAATTACAGAGGAACTCGGCACAAGCGATCACAAATCAATTACCTTTAGCATTGAATGGAAGTATGACAGTAGGGATAATTCAGTACTGGTCCCAGATTTTCGCTTAGCATATTACAATGGGCTTAGAGAACACATCATCTGTGGACTGGAGTAACGAAGAGAGCTATCAGCATGACAGCTTTCTTAACACAATACATGCTGCCCAAAGGACATTTATCCCATATAAGGAAATTAGATCGAATAGAAATGACCCTAGATGGATGAATAATAGGCTCAGATATCTTTTAGGACAGAAGAAAAGAATTTATAGGCGCATCAAAAGAGGTGAGGGTCATCTTATGAATCAGTATATTGACATTAAGAGGGACGTTAAAAAGGGGATAAGAAAACCTAAAAGGGACTATGAAATTAAAGTTGCTAGGGATTCGAAAACTAACCCAAAAAGTTTTTTCCAGGTTTATAGAACAAAAGTTAGAGATAAGATAGGTCCCCTTAAAAATAACTCTGGGTAGTTAGGTAAGACACATATGCAACAGTTAGACAACTTTATTCCGAAACGTTTCGCCTACACAGTAGGCTTCTTCAGTCGAATACAGAAAGTAGGCAGGAACAGAAGAGATGTGAAGACGATGTAATCAGTCCATCACCCTTAAAGTCGTAGAATTTGAGGTTGTCAGTCCCTCGGCCCCTCGGGTATCTCACTGACAAGGAGAATGAAATGTGCTCTATTCTTAATAATTATTTTCTCTCGGTTTTCACTGAGGAAGACACTAACAATATTCCAGTAATTAATTTTTACAGTGGGCCTGATGATGATAAATTATGCAATATCACAGTCACTACCGAATTGGTTATCAAACAGATAGACCGGTTAAAGCAAAATAAATCCCCGGACCCTGATGAACTTTTTTCAAGGGTTCTTAAAGAGTGTAAAATGGAACTTTGTGAACCATTGACTAATATTTTTAATATTTCTCTTCAAGCAGGTGTAGTGTCTGATATGTGGAAGATGGCTAATGTAATTCCTATTTTTAAAGCAGGGGACAAGTCGTTACCGTCAAATTACCGCCCAATAAGCCTGACTTCAATTGTAGGCAAATTACTAGAGTCAATTATAGCCGATAATATAAGAAGCCATCTGGATAAGCACAGCTTGATTAATGATACTCAGGTAAGACACATATGCAACAGTTAGGTATCTTTATTTCGAAACGTTTCGCCTACACAGTAGGCTTCTTCAGTCGAGTACAGAAAAGTTGATAGAAGCAGAAGATACTTGAAGACGATGTAATCAGTCCATCACCCTTAAAGTTTTGAGGTGGTCAGTCCCTCAGTCTGGAGAAGAGCATTGTTCCGTTGTCTGAAACAATATCGTTGTCTGAAACAATATTGTTTCAGACAACGGAACAATGCTCTTCTCCAGACTGAGGGACTGACCACCTCAAAACTTTAAGGGTGATGGACTGATTACATCGTCTTCAAGTATCTTCTGCTTCTATCAACTTTTCTGTACTCGACTGAAGAAGCCTACTGTGTAGGCGAAACGTTTCGAAATAAAGATACCTAACTGTTGCATATGTGTCTTACCTAACAATCTGTCGGTATTTTATACCATTTTAATGTTCATAATGATACTCAGCATGGATTCACGAGGGGCCGTTCCTGCCTAACTAATTTATTAACCTTTTTCAGTAAGGCTTTTGAGGCCGTTGATCATGATAAAGAATAAGAACATAAGAACATAAGAAAGGAGGAACACTGCAGCAGGCCCGCTGGCCCACACTAGGCAGGTCCTTTACAATTCATCCCACTAACAAACATTTGACCTTCCCAATTTTCAATGCTACCCAAGAAATAAGCTCTGATGTGCAAGTCCCACTCAAATCCAAC
The DNA here is from genome assembly GCF_038502225.1 of Cherax quadricarinatus. NCBI lineage: Eukaryota > Metazoa > Arthropoda > Malacostraca > Decapoda > Parastacidae > Cherax > Cherax quadricarinatus. Next base: position 32,508,225 of record NC_091305.1, read on the forward strand.
CCATCCCACTCATGTATTTATCCAACCTAAATTTGAAACTACCCAAAGTTCTAGCCTCAATAACCCAAGTAGGTAGACTGTTCCACTCATCTACTACCCTATTTCCAAGCCAATACTTTCCTATGTCCTTTCTAAATCTAAACTTATCTAATTTAAATCCATTACTGCGGGTTCTCTCTTGGAGAGATATCCTCAAGACCTTGTTAATATCCCCTTTATTAATACCTATCTTCCACTTATGCACTTCGATCAGGTCTCCCCTCATTCTTCATCTAACAAGTGAATGTAACTTAAGAGTCTTCAATCTTTCTTCATAAGGAAGATTTCTAATGAACATTAAAATGGTATAAAATACCGACAGATTTCTAATGCTATGTATTAATTTAGTCATCCTACGCTGAATGTTTTCTAACGAATTTATGTCCATTCTGTAATATGGAGACCAGAATTGAGCTGCATAATCTAGGTGAGGCCTTACTAATGATGTAAAGCTGCAGTATGACCTCTGGACTTCTGTTGCTTACACTTCTTGATATAAATCCCAGTAATCTATTTGCCTTATTACGTACGCTTAGGCATTGCTGTCTTGGTTTAAGGTTGCTGCTTACCATAACCCCCAAGTCCTTTTCGCAATCTGTATGGTTAAGTTCTACATTATTTAACTTATAAGTGCTAGGGTTATGGACACTCCCGAGCTTCAGAACCTTGCATTTATCTACATTGAACTGCATCTGCCACTTTTCTGACCAAGAGTAGAGTTTGTCTAAATCCTGAATGAACATTAAAATGGTATAAAATACCGACAGATTGTTAGGTAAGACACATATGCAACAGTTAGGTATCTTTATTTCGAAACGTTTCGCCTACACAGTAGGCTTCTTCAGTCGAGTACAGAAAAGTTGATAGAAGCAGAAGATACTTGAAGACGATGTAATCAGTCCATCACCCTTAAAGTTTTGAGGTGGTCAGTCCCTCAGTCTGGAGAAGAGCATTGTTCCGTTGTCTGAAACTGTTGCATATGTGTCTTACCTAACAATTGTCTAAATCCTCCTGAAGTTCCCTAACATCTACGTTTGAATCAATTATCCTACCTATCTTCGTGTCATCGGCGAATTTGCTCATATCACTAGTAATTCCTTCATCAAGATCATTGATATATATTATAAACAACAATGGGCCCAAGACTGATCCCTGTGGAACGCCACTCGTTACTGATCCCCACTCGGATTTAACCCCATTTATGGACACTCTTTGCTTCCTGTCTGTGAGCCATGATTCGATCCACGAGAGCACCCTTCCCCCAATGCCATGAGCTGCTACTTTCTTCAACAGTCTTTGGTGCGGAACTCTATCAAATGCCTTACTAAAATCTAAGTAAATAATATCAAATTCTTTATCGTGGTCAACAGCCTCAAAAGCTTTACTGAAGAAAGTTAATAAATTAGTTAGACAAGACCGGCCTCTTGTGAATCCATGCTGAGTGTCATTAATCAAGCTATGCTTATCGAGATGGCTTCTTATAATCTCAGCTATAATTGACTCTAGTAATTTGCCTACAATTGAGGTCAGGCTTATTGGGCGGTAATTTGACGGTAACGACTTGTCCCCTGTTTTAAAAATAGGAATTACATTAGCCATCTTCCACATATCAGACACTGCACCTGTTTGAAGAGATAAATTAAAAATATTAGTTAATGGTTCACAGACTTCCATTTTGCATTCCTTTAGAACCCTTGAAAAAACCTCATCAGGACCCGGTGACTTATTTTGCTTCAGTCTGTCTATCTGCTTCACAACCATTTCAGTAGTGACTGTGATGTTACATAATTTATCTTCTTCTGATCCACTATAAAAATTAATTACCGGAATATTATTAGTGTCTTGTAATAAAGTTGGTAGAATTACCGACAATATGTAAAGTAAAAGGACACAAGTGCAACTAATGTGACATTTATTGTGGCAACGTTTCGCTCTCCAGGAGCTTTATCAAGCCATTACAAACAATACATGGACACAGAGGGTATATAAAGGCTCAGAGTGAGGTGAATACTAGTGAGGTACCATTTCGATGTTCACTAGTGGTAGTAGTAGTAGTAGTAGTAGTGGTAGTGACAAAAGTAATACAATATGGTAGAGCAATTAATTCGTACATGAGTAAAAGGATATAAAAGCTATTACTTGGGTAACATAAAAATAGGTTGGACAAATATAAACTGGAATGAGGCAGCTTGTTTCAGTGTTCACTCTCTGTGCTTTGTGTAGTATAACAGGAGAGACTATGTGATGGCAAGGTTTACTGTTTTCAGGAGGATTCTTGCTAAGACTTCGGAGATGGTGAAGCAAGAATCCTCCTGAAAACAGTAAACCCTGCCATCACATAGTCTCTCCTGTTATACTACACAAAGCACAGAGAGTGAACACTGAAACAAGCTGCCTCATTCCAGTTTATATTTGTCCAACCTATTTTTATGTTACCCAAGTAATAGCTTTTATATCCTTTTACTCATGTACGAATTAATTGCTCTACCATATTGTATTACTTTTGTCACTACCACTACTACTACTACTACTACTACCACTAGTGAACATCGAAATGGTACCTCACTAGTATTCACCTCACTCTGAGCCTTTATATACCCTCTGTGTCCATGTATTGTTTGGGAGTAAGACACATGTGCAACATCTGGGTATCTTTATTGTAGACGTTTCGCCATCCAGTGGCTTTATCAATACAAATTCCAGGACATAACTTGAAGACAGTAGAACTATGTACAGAAGATGAGGTAATCAGTCCCTCAACCTAGGAGTAGGTGCGAACAGCACCATAGTCGTGGAGATTCTTCTGTACATAGTTCTACTGTCTTCAAGTTATGTCCTGGAATTTGTATTGATAAAGCCACTGGATGGCGAAACGTCTACAATAAAGATTCCCAGATGTTGCACATGTGTCTTACTCTCATCTTGTCGGTATTATATACCATTCGTACACATGTATTGTTTGTAATGGCTTGATAAAGCTCCTGGAGAGCGAAACGTTGCCACAATAAATGTCACATTAGTTGCACTTGTGTCCTTTTACTTTACATATTAGTGTCTTCCTGTGTAAAAACCGAGAGAAAATAATTATTTAAAATCGAGCACATTTCATTCTCTTTGTCAGTAAGATGCCCATAGTTATTTTTAAGGGGACCTATCTTATCTCTGACTTTTGTTCTATAGACCTGGAAAAAACTTTTTGGGTTAGTTTTAGAATCCCTAGCAACTTTAATTTCATAGTCCCTTTTAGCTTTTCTTATCCCCTTTTTAATGTCCCTCTTAATGTCAATATACTGATTCATAAGATGACCCTCGCCTCTTTTGATACGCCTATAAATTCCTTTCTTATGCCCTAGTAGATATTTCAGCCTATTATTCATCCATTTTGGGTCATTTCTATTTGATCTAATTTCCTTATAAGGGATAAACGTTCTTTGAGCAGCATGTATTGTGTTCAGAAAACTGTCATATTGATAGCTCTCTTCGTTACCCCAGTCAACAGATGATAAGTGTTCTCTAAGCCCATCGTAATCTGCTAAGCGAAAATCTAGGACTGTTACTGAGTTATCCCTACTATCATACTTCCATTCAATTCTACATGTAATTGATTTGTGGTCGCTAGCACCCAGTTCCTCTGAAACTTCTAAATTATTAACAAGGGATTCATTGTTTGCCAGAACTAAGTCAAGCAGGTTATTACCCCTTGTAGGTTCTGTCACAAACTGCTTCAAAAAACAATCCTGAACTACTTCTAAGAAATCGTATGATTCTAAATTCCCAGTCAAGAAATTCCAATCAATATGACTAAAGTTAAAGTCTCCTAGAATTACTACATTATCGTGCCTTGTGGCCCTAACAATTTCCTCCCATAGTAATCTCCCCTGGGCCCTATCTAAATTTGGGGGACGGTATATCACACCTAAAATTAATTTTTCATGCCCCTCTGAAAATTCTATCCAAACAGACTCTGTATGTGTTACTTCAGACTTAATACCCGTTTTTATGCAACAGTTCAAGCGATCTCGGACATACAATGCCACCCCACCCCCCTTCCCGATACTTCTATCTACTTGGAACAATTTAAAACCCTGAATGTGACATTCTGCAGGCATGTCCCGACTTTTTGAATTAAACCACGTCTCAGTAATGGCAAATACATCTATGTTACCTGCACTAGCAACTAGTCTCAACTCGTCCATCTTATTCCTAGCACTGCGATATTGTTTATTTAGATTTAAGTACGGAGGAAATAAATGGTATAAAATACCGACACAATGGAAATATAAACATATGCAGTATAATGTGATCCTTTATTGACTACGTTTCGCCCACACAGTGGGCTTTTTCAAATCACAAACAGAACTGTTTGTGACTTAACATAAGAAAGGAGGAACACTGCAGCAGGCCTGTTGGCCCATACTAGGCAGGTCCTTTACAATTCATCCCACTAACAAACATTTGACCAACCCAATTTTCAGTGCCACCCAAGAAACAAGCTCCGATGTGCAAGTCCCACTCAAATCCAACCCCTCCCACTCATGTACTTATCCAACCTAAATTTGAAACTACTCAAGGTCCTAGCCTCAATAACCCAACTAGGTAGACTGTTCCACTCATCAACTACCCTATTTCCAAACCAATACTTTCCTATGTCCTTTCTAAATCTAAACTTATCTAATTTAAATCCATTACTGCGGGTTCTCTCTTGGAGAGATATCCTCAAGACCTTGTTAATATCCCCTTTATTAATACCTATCTTCCACTTATACACTTCGATCAGGTCTCCCCTCATTCTTCGTCTAACAAGTGAATGTAACTTAAGAGTCTTCAATCTTTCTTCATAAGGAAGATTTCTAATGCTATGTATTAATTTAGTCATCCTACGCTGAATGTTTTCTAACGAATTTATGTCCATTCTGTAATATGGAGACCAGAATTGAGCTGCATAATCTAGGTGAGGCCTTACTAATGATGTATAAAGCTGCAGTATGACCTCTGCACTTCTGTTGCTTACACTTCTTGATATAAATCCCAGTAATCTATTTGCCTTATTACGTACGCTTAGGCATTGCTGTCTTGGTTTAAGGTTGCTGCTTACCATAACCCCTAAGTCCTTTTCGCAATCTGTATGGCTAAGTTCTACTTAATTCAACTTATAAGTGCTAGGGTTATGGACACTCCCGAGCTTCAGAACCTTGCATTTATCTACATTGAACTGCATCTGCCACTTTTCTAACCAAGAGTAGAGTTTGTCTAAATCCTCCTGAAGTTCCCTAACATCTACGTTTGAATCAATTATCCTATCTTCGTGTCATCGGCGAATTTGCTCATATCACTAGTAATTCCTTCATCAAGATCATTGATATATATTATAAACAACAACGGGCCCAAGACTGATCCCTGTGGAACGCCACTTGTTACTGATCCCCACTCGGATTTAACCCCATTTATGGACACACACTGCTTCCTGTCTGTGAGCCATGATTCGATCCACGAGAGCACTCTTTCCCCAATGCCATGAGCTGCTACTTTCTTCAACAGTCTTTGGTGCGGAACTCTATCAGATGCCTTACTAAAATCTAAGTAAATAATATCAAATTCTTTATCGTGGTCAACAGCCTCAAAAGCTTTACTGAAGAAAGTTAATAAATTAGTTAGACAAGACCGGCCTCTTGTGAATCCATGCTGAGTATCATTAATCAAGCTATGCTTATCGAGATGGCTTCTGATAATTTGAGCTATAATTGACTCTAGTAATTTGCCTACAATTGAGGTCAGGCTTATTGGGCGGTAATTTGACGGTAACGACTTGTCCCCTGTTTTAAAAATAGGAATTACATTAGCCATCTTCCACATATCAGACACTACACCTGTTTGAAGAGATAAATTAAAAATATTAGTTAATGGTTCACAGACTTCCATTTTGCATTCCTTTAGAACCCTTGAAAAAACCTCATCAGGCCCTGGTGACTTATTTTGCTTTAGTTTGTCTATCTGCTTCACAACCATTTCACTAGTGACTGTGATGTTACATAATTTATCTTCTTCTGGCCCACTATAAAAATTAATTACTGGAATATTATTAGTGTCTTCCTGTGTAAAAACCGAGAGAAAATAATTATTTAAAATCGAGCACATTTCATTCTCTTTGTCAGTAAGATGCCCATAGTTATTTTTAAGGGGACCTATCGTATCTCTGACTTTTGTTCTATATACCTGGAAAAAACTTTTTGGGTTAGTTTTAGAATCCCTAGCAACTTTAATTTCATAGTCCCTTTTAGCTTTTCTTATCCCCTTTTTAATGTCCCTCTTAATGTCAATATACTGATTCATAAGATGACCCTCGCCTCTTTTGATACGCCTATAAATTCCTTTCTTATGCCCTAGTAGATATTTCAGCCTATTATTCATCCATTTTGGGCCATTTCTATTTGATCTAATTTCTTTATACGGGATAAATGTTCTTTGAGCAGCATGTATTGTGTTCAGAAAACTGTCATATTGATAGCTCTCTTCGTTACCCCAGTCAACAGATGATAAGTGTTCTCTAAGCCCATCGTAATCTGCTAAGCGAAAATCTGGGACTGTTACTGAGTTATCCCTACTATCATACTTCCATTCAATTCTAAATGTAATTGATTTGTGGTCGCTAGCACCCAGTTCCTCTGAAACTTCTAAATTATTAACAAAGGATTCATTGTTTGCCATAACTAAGTCAAGCAGGTTATTACCCCTTGTAGTTTCTGTCACAAACTGCTTCAAAAAACAATCCTGAACTACTTCTAAGAAGTCGTATGATTCTAAATTTCCAGTCAAGAAATTCCAATCAATATGACTAAAGTTAAAGTCTCCTAGAATTACTACATTATCGTGCCTTGTGGCCCTAACAATTTCCTCCCATAGTAGTCTCCCCTGATCCCTTTCTAAATTTGGGGGACGGTATATCACACCTAAAATTAATTTTTCATTCCCCTCTGAAAATTCTATCCACACACTGTATGTGTTACTTCAGACTTAATACCTGTTTTTATGCAACAGTTCAAGCGATCTCGGACATACAATGCCACCCCACCCCCCTTCCCGACACTTCTATCTACTTGGAACAATTTAAAACCCTGAATGTGACATTCTGCAGGCATGTCCCGACTTTTTGAATTAAACCACGTCTCAGTTATGGCAAATACATCAATGTTACCTGCTCTAGCAACTAGTCTCAACTCGTCCATCTTGTTCCTAGCACTGCAACTATTTGCGTAATAAATATTTCAAGTACCCTCCTCTCTCTTTACCCTTCCTGCTCCTTTCTGTTATTCCACTAAACCTATTACTGTCCTTGTCAATTAGTGCCACTGGCTTTCCAATATCCACCTCATTTTGCCTGTTACTAGTTCTCCTAGTACTCATATTACTACCCTGCGACTTCACAGTTTTCCCGCCAAAACCCATACCACTAACTATTCCTAGTTTAAAGACCTAACAGCTCCCTCCACTGCGTTGGCCAGTGCTCCTACCCCACACCTAGATAAGTGAACCCTATCCCTGGCATACATGTCATTTCTGCCATAGAAGAGGTCCCAGTTGTCAATGAATGTTACCACATTTTCCTTACAGTATTTGTCCAGCCAGCAATTGACACCAATTGCTCTGGACAACCATTCGTTTCCAACTCCTCTCCTTGGCAAAATGCCACATTTGACAGGTTTTCCACCCTTCCTCCTAATTATCTCTATAGCTGATCTATACCTTCTAATCAGGTCCTCACTCCTACATCTGCCAACATCGTTGCCTCCAGCACTGAGACAGATAATAGGATTGCTCCCATTACCTCTCATGATGTCATCCAGATGGCTAACAATATCCTTCATCCCAGCCCCAGGAAAACACACTCTCTGCCTCCTACTCCTGTCCTTCAAGCGGAATGCCCTATCCATGTACCTAATCTGGCTATCCCCAACAACAATGTTTTTACCTTCCTTGGCGTCGTCCTTCGTGATGCTCCCAGTAGTCGACTCACATTCGTCAGGTAGCATTACACCACTTGTGGAATTCGTCAAGACGTTCTCGATGGTCTTCGTTGGGGTTTCTAGGGATGTCTCACTCACGTCTGCTAATGCTTCCTTGGTGCTCGTTGTGGCATTCCTAGTAGAACACTCACATTCGTCGGGTAGCATGGAGAATGGGTTGGAAGTTTCCACGGTAGTCTTCTGGTTTCTCGTTGTTTCTGCCTCTCCAACCGTTTTCTTGATCCTCAGCTTGGTTCCATGTTGCCCGGCCACTGACCAAGCTCCCCTCTTAACCTGGGGACTCACAACAGTAGGATTACTACGAATCCTCTTGTTCTCCTCCGTTAATCGCCGTATCTCCATCTTAGCAACTCTGAGCTCTTCTCTCAGCTGCTGGTAAAGTTGCTCAAGAGAGGGCATCCTGGTTCAGATTCAGAGAGAGCACACAAACAGGTCTTCACAGAGCTAAGTACACGTCACCATACTGACAGGTTGGTAGGTAAGACACATAGGCAACAGTTAGGCAACTTTATTCTGAAACTTTTCGCCTACACATATACAAGGGAGATATTAATAAAGTACTGAGGGTGTCGAACCAGGTAAGAACCAGAAATAATGGATTTAAGTTGGATAAATTTAGATTTAAAAAGGACATAGGTAAGTACTGGTTTTCTAACAGAGTTGTAGATGTGTGGAACAGTCTTCCCAGTGGGGTGATAGAGGCTAGGACCTTGGGTAGTGTGAAGGGTTACTCAGCCCTGTAATAACTTCAGACAGTATTACCAAGGCTGGCTCCTACTCAGGAAAATTAATGAATAGAAAAAGAAATAACAGACAAACATAAACACTTTATTATATAGAAATTTAAAATATAAAACACTTAAATATGAAATATTAATCCTACATTAAAGAAAAATGAAAAATGAAAAATATAAATGATAACTTAATTCAACGCTAATATATATAGGGGTGTCTGGTGTTGGTGACACTTGTTGAAATCGTAGCCGTTGCTGATGACGGGGGGGGGGTCGCAGGTGTTGGTTATGACCCACTGGCTAGTTCTTCACAGTAGATAGAGCCTTGAGTATTCTATCCCGATGACAGGAAAGCAGGTTCTTTACCGCTGCAATGATGTGGGGTTATGTCCTGCAATTTCATACAGGTGCACAGGTAATTAAATCCAAAATGGGGAAGTCTCTGGACGTTAGTCCTTCTCCATCATTTCTTCTCATTGATTGACAGGTGACCCTCTCTGTCATCCAAGCTGAAAAGATAGACAGGTTACCCACTGCTTAAGTAATCACTCTCCATAAGTACAATACTTAAAAGACGTGGTGATTATTACAACAATCAACTTAGAGCAAGGCTGAAAAGACTAAGTTTATTATTGGTCAAAAGTGAAGCTTTCAACCAATAAATCCACTAGAATACAAGGCAGGCATGTACTTACAGTAGTGTTGGGAACTGTGAGTCGAGTGATTTACTGTTTGACCAGAGCCTCACACGTCACCTTTCGGGGGGGGGGGGGGGAAGAAGGAGGGGAAGGGATAGCGGGAGCTAGACTGACCCTACCTTAACAAGCAGCCGGCAATGAAACTATTGTTAATGTATACTCCCTCGCTACTCCTATCTATTGAACTTTTCCCTCACAGGTAGCTTTAAGAAGAGACTGGACAAATATATGAGTGGGAGGGGCTGGGTTTGATTGGTGTCATTGGGTACGGGAGTTATTTCTAGGGAAGCTTTAGGTAGTAGTCGTTTTGATAAGGACCTGCCTCGCATGGGCCAGTAGGCCTTCTGCAGTGTTCCTCCATTCTTATGTTCTTAACACGACTATCAGAGGTCTCAGACTCTTCAACTCCGTCCCTCCGTGCATAAGGGGAAATTACCAACAAATCTCTGGCTGTCTTCAAGAGGGAGCTGGACTAGTTGTTCATTTCAGTCTCTGGTCAGCTGAATTGTGGTTCGTACGTTGAATTGCCTGTGGCCAGTAATAACAGCCTGATTTATCAGGCCTTGAACCACCGGGAGGCCTGATCAGGGACCGGCATTGACCCCCGGAAGCCTGGACAAATATATGAGTGGGAGGGGCTGGGTTTGATTGGTGTCATGGGGTACGGGAGTTATTTCTTGGGTAGCTTTAGGTAGAGGTCGTTTTGATAAGGACCTGCCTCGTATGGGCCAGTAGGCCTTCTGCAGTGTTCCTACATTCTTATGTTCTTAAATTCAGATAGTTGAGGCTTGAGATGACATCCGGCCGGTAGGTTTGCAGATGGTTTAGAAAGACACGTAAGCAAACACTATGACATATTTATTAGAAAACGTTTCGGTCCTGGGACCTTGATCACTTCTAACATACAGAGGTAGAAAGGCATTTTATGTATATAGGCGGAGAGTGTGGTGTGACGCACGTGACCTGAGGAATGTCACGTGCGTCACACCTCACTCTCCGCCTATATATATAAAATGCCTTTCTACCTCTGTATGTTCGTAGAACACTTCGACAGTGAGAAGCGATCAAGCGACTTAGCTCGAGTGGTGACGTGTGCTTACCTAACACATCGACGATCTCGCCTCTCTCGAAATTACCCCGTGTTGAGTAGTGCTTTGAGTAGCGCTTGCTGGACCTTCGTCTTCCTCTCCACCATCAGGATTGGTGCGTCGGTGGTTGCCGACCGAAGGGCAGGAAGCCTCTTGCTGCCTGAATTCTCTTCGCCTGTTGACTGCACGCCATACAGCCAGTCTCGCCACCACTCAGGATATACAGTGCTCCATCAAGCTACAGTTCACCTCCTCAGTGTCCTGCGCCAGGCAAGTACGTGTGTCTACTTACACGTACTTGCCTAGCTGAGTACTCTCACTTTTTGGCCGATTGTCACCTCCAATTACATCTTTTCGTAATTAGACGATGCCTTCGTTGCCTTCCACCTCCCACCCCCCTTCCACTCTCCCCCAACCTCCCACACCTGCCTCTGCTTCTACTAAATCCAATTCCTTCTCGCTAAACCTCAAATTTTCTAATCCTGATGCCACTATCTGTCCGGAAAATTTATTATATCAGATCACTGGTGCACCTCAACTTAAAGTCTTCAAAACCAACTTAGGCTTCAAACTCCTTCTTGACAAACATTCCTACGAAGCGTACACCTCAAGCGATACCAGACAAAAACTTCTCAACGCAGGCTTCACCATTATTTGGACTCCTGAGCACCGTGCCAAAAGCACAGTCATTGCTAAACACGTAGACTACTCTCTCCTGACAGCCTATGACACAGACAAAGAAGACTTAATAAAAGATATCAGTACTAAGAACAAAGTCTCTGTTGACGATATTTACAGACCAGAAAACTCTACCATTCTCAAAATACGCTGTTCTACTCCTGCTGACGCCTCTACACTCTTCAGTCAAGGAATCTTTGCCAAGACCATCCGCATTCCTCCAAACGCTCTCTTCACTCCGAACTTCCACCCAATCACACAATGTCTTAAATGCTACAAATTCGGCCACGACAAAAACACATGCACATCTACACAAGTCTGCTCCAGATGTTCAGCAACTGGCCACTTCTGGAATACTTGCAACCTCCCCCTTAAATGTTCTAACTGCGGCGGGTCACACACTGCAGTTGCAAATTCCTGCCCTTCTAGAAAGCACATTCTCTCCTCCCTCAGAGCAAACCAACCTCCCTCCCTACCCAACCCCTTCCCTGCTCCTCCCTCCCCTTCCTTACCTCCCTCCCCTTCCACACCTCCCTCCCCTACCCCCAATGCCTGGGCCTCCCCTCGCACTTGGTCTACCTCTTCTACTCTACACACATCAAACACCAACACACAGACTACAAGCACTTCTTCTACACCCACACTAGACTACAAAACTAACTGTCAACTTGCCACTGCTGCCCACTCTGCGATGGTAATCTCACAAGCTTACCAATCAGACTACTCGCATGTCCTTAACCTAATCTTGTCTGCTAACAATCTTCCCTCTTTAATTATCCCTCCTTCCTGCTTCTCTTCCAAGCCTCCTACAACCTCTCCCTCCTTCCTCTCTCCCACCCCCCCACTTCCTACTCCCACCAGCTCTCCTCCTCCACTACCTCTCTTCACTACTTCTTCACCTCCCACCAACACCCCTACTGCTACTGCTACGACCACCCCTCCCCCCCCTTCCTTACCCACTTCATCCCCTTCCAAAGCTTCCACTTCCTCACAGCTTACCAAAACTTCCACTTCCTCTGCATCCACCTTCGCCCACTCCACCACAACCAAAACCTCATCCAGGTCCAACTCCACCTCCTCCAGACAAAATCCACTCAAACCTAAACCTACCCCAACTTCTAACGGACAGACCAAAGAACATAAAAACAGATCCATCTCTTCCTCCCCCTCCAGGAAACGGGTCCGTAGCACCTACAAACACACATCCACTGATGGCACCACTATCACGGGCTTTAATCCAAACTCCTCCCCCGACATTAACTTTGCTAAGACGAAACCATTAAATCACGTTTAAGGCGATTCAGTTCAACGTACTTTCTTACTTTACAATTAGACACCTACTGGCCGAGCTCCTTGAAGCAGAGAGGCCAGATATTGTTTTGCTAAACAGTACCTGCCTCAAAGCCCCTCAATGTATCCGCCATTATGGTTATACTGCACTACAGTCCCCCTATGATCCCCACGATGGGGTTGCCATCCTTGTCAATTCCAACATAAAACATGAATTTCTCCCAATCCCTTTTATTCACCAACACTGTCTTGCGGTCAGAATACACACCCACCTTGGCCCCTTTATCTTTTTCACCACCTATGCTCGCCCAAACACTACTCTCAACATACACGACCTCTCCTTAGTCTTCAACTACACCAACACACCAACTTACCTACTAGCTGACATGAATGCCAAACACACTGCCTTTCATCACACCAGTAACAACCAACTTGGTCACCAATTACTCAACTTCACAAACCATAAACACCTAATTCATCTTGGCCCAGACTTCAATACCTTCTTCAACCACACGGGCCAAGGCAAACCAGACATCATTCTGGCAAACCGAGCCAGCTCTCTATTTCAACATTACATCTCACCTGGCCCTATTACAGGCTCTGATCACATCCCAGTCATCTTACACATCTCCTCCAACCCTATCCTCATTCCAACCACACCTTCATTCTCCTACAAGAACGCTGACTGGGATGCTTTCAAACAACACATAGACAATATTAACCTCACCTATGACTACAACAACAAACCTATCTCTGACATCGATACTCAACTTGATCTCATCCAGGACACCATTACACAAGCAGCCAACATCGCAATACCAAAGAAAACTCACACCACTCGTTATTCCTTCAAACCGTCACTCAGAACAAGAAGACTAATTATCTGCTACCACAACCGCTTCCTCTACAACACACACAGATTTAATCAAGTCCGATTAGATCTCACTTACCTTAGAAACAACATTTTACACAGCCTAGACCAAGACCACAACAATCACTGGTCACGACTAATACAACAAGCGGACAGGCAGCGTGTTAAAAACACTAAAGCCTTCTGGAACTTTATCAAAAAAATCAGAGGCACTACTCCCACCAACAAATTCAAACACATCACCCACAACAACACACACATCTCAGACCCACAGGCTGCTACCAACATCTTCAAACACATCTGGGAGAACATCTTCCACGCTCACCCACCTCACCCTAACGTTATTCAACACATTCAGAACATAGAACACTGGAACACTGCACACACACAAGAAACAACACCAGACAGCCACATACATCTAGACACTCTTACCTCCTCCCAAGAACTCGACACTCCTTTCACCAACACAGACATTAAAACTCTCCTCAGACACCTTCCTCCAAAGGCTCCTGGTGCCTCTGGCCTAAACCATATTATCCTGAAACACCTTCCTGACTCTATCATTACTGCCTACACAAACCTCCTCAATGCCTCCCTTGCCTCTGGATACTTCCCTTCCCTCTTCAAAGCTGCTACTGCTATCCTCCTTCCTAAACCCAATAAAGACCACTCTGACCCTAGAAACTATCGCCCTATCAGCCTCCTCGAAACTTTAGGAAAACTCTTTGAAAAACTCATTAATCATCGCCTTCGCAGATACCTGGAACATAATTCTCTACTTTCAGATGGTCAGTTTGGCTTCAGAACACACAGATCCACACAGGATGCCATTAACATCATTCTCAACTACATCCACATAAACACAAAACAAAGAAACAGGACAGCCCTGGTTGCAAAAGACGTTGAAAAAGCTTTTGACACTGTGTGGCACGAGGGGCTCAAGTACAAACTCTGCACTAACTTCAACCAGCCTCTCAATACTCGTAAACTCCTCTGCAACTTCCTAGACGGCCGTACCATGAGAATCAAATTCCAAGGCTGTTACTCTGACTACTTCACACTAAATGCTGGAGTACCCCAGGGATCTGTCCTTTCCCCTACCCTCTACATTTTATACACTAACGACATTCCAACACCTATATACCACAACTCCATCACACTAGCCTATGCAGACGACATTACACAACTTATCACTCATGCCAATATAGATACACTCACACACAAAACACAAAATGAGGTTGACAGGATAGCCATCTGGGAACAAAAATGGAGGATCAAAACCAATGCAGCAAAATCCAGCATTACGTATTTTAACTACAGGAAACGTGATCCTCCATTACCTGTTGAACTCAGAACAGCTGACACCCGCACTTACTTCCCTATCACACAATCTGTCACTGTCCTTGGCGTTAATCTTGACTACCTTCTTCGTTTACACGGACACATTCACTCAAGGCATGCAATAGCTAGTAAGGCCCTTGCGGGCCTCTACAAGCTGAAACATGCCTCTCAACGCACCAAACTACACCTCTACAAATCCCTAATACGTCCTCTGATAACTTACTCTCCTCTAGCCCTCTCTCTTGCAGCAAAAACAAACTTACTTAAACTGCAGCGTGTCCAGAACAAGGCGCTGCGCTGGGTGCTTGATGTCAGATGGGAGGACTTCGCCACAAGCGAGTCTCTCCATACCCAGTTAGACGTCCCTGCGCTGAATCTGTACTGGAAGAGGCTCAGTGACAGACAGATAGACAAACTTGAGACACGACATGACTACTGGACCTCTCTCCTTGACGAAGACATTCGCAGACCCACAAACCAACACAACCTTTTCTACTCCTTGCATGATCCTGCTCCTAACCCTACTTACAAATAACCTTGGATCCGCTGACAGGTACCTTCTAAGACAGGTACCATTCTCTGACCCACGTTCGCCTTAGCTTTTTTGGGTTAAGACATGACTCAGTTCTGCACTCCTCTCTAGCTCTAAAGGTCGCAAGTCCCTTACTCCCAGCTCACCCCACCGGAGTCCCAACAGAAGAACCGGAATTTCTCTTTTCAATATCTGTCCCACGATCGCCTTTGCTGCTGGGTTAAGCCCTGGCTCTATTTCTACGACTAAGAACACTCCTCTCCAGCACTATTCTTCGTCTGTCCCGTCTTCCCCGCTCATCCCATTTGGGATCTTACCTGAACTTTCGTTCGTTCGTTCTGTATGTTAGAAGTGATCAAGGTCCCAGGACCGAAACGTTTTCTAATAAATATGTCATAGTGTTTGCTTACGTGTCTTTCTAAACCAACTTGTCGGTTTTTCAAACCATTCATCACAACTTGTCGGTATTTATTACCAAGGTTTATACCAGGTTTGTAGATGAATGGTTCAGAGAACCGACATGTTGATAAATTAGACACATGTGCAACTCTTGGGTATATTGAGGAAACGTTTCGCCACACAGTGGCTTCATCAGTCCATACAAAGTAGAATTTTGAAGAACAGGAGGAGAATGAGGTAATCAGTCCCTCAACCTTGAGTCTATGTGGTCAGTCCATCAATCTTGAATAGAATACGGCATACGTGCGGAGAAGGAGCTTATAAACCATTGGTAGGAGAGGTGCAGCAGTCATAGGTGGTGTCACATTTGTTTAATGTGGAAGTAGGTCGTGCCCAAGAATTAGGCAAGCGAAGAATTCCCAAGTATTAAGATCCCAAGAAGTTGCAGTTCTTCAAGATTCTCCTTTGTATGGACTGATGAAGCCACTGTGTGGCGAAACGTTTCCTCATAAAGATACCCAAGAGTTGCACATGTGTCTAATTTATCAACATGTCAGTTCTCTGAACCATTCATCTACAAACATGTTCAGACAATGAAGCAAGTGGGAGTAGGGTAATCCCTTTCCTCGTCACTGCAGAACATTACCGCAGGACAAAATCCATCGTGATAAAAAAAAACCACTGGAATACTCCTCTAGGATAAAAACCACTTGGAGGAAAACCCTACTGATCAGTCAACTGCCCTTGAACACTGATGTACCATACGCTTATTTTGCAAAAGCCTTTGACAAGTGCGAGCATGATGCATGCAATGTGTGCAAAAGTAATATCTGTCAGACACTGCAACACAAGGGTATCTTGGTACAGACCTACAATCAACTTAGACAACCTCTACTAGTGAGAACGGCTGGATTTGAGAGGGACCTGACCTCCCAACATCTGAGTTCTTACCTCTTCTAGTGACCTACGTCTCGCCTCTTGGCGCTATATAAGGCTCCATCCTGTCACTTCATCTCCATATTGTTTCATACTATGGAACAATGCTCTTCTCCAGACTGAGGGACTGACCACCTCAAAACTTTAAGGGTGATGGACTGATTACATCGTCTTCAAGTATCTTCTGCTTCTATCAACTTTTCTGTACTTGACTGAAGAAGCCTACTGTGTAGGCGAAACGTTTCGAAATAAAGATACCTAACTGTTGCATATGTGTCTTACCTAACAATACCTGGAAATGTAGGCAGATGGACATTTTTAACTTCTCAACAAATACTGTAGAAGACATTAAGACACATGTGCAACGTCTGGGTATCTTTATTGTAGACGTTTCGCCATCCAGTGGCTTTATCAATACAAATTCTAGGACATAACTTGAAGACAGTAGAACTATGTACAG
This sequence comes from Cherax quadricarinatus, assembly GCF_038502225.1. Taxonomy (NCBI): domain Eukaryota; kingdom Metazoa; phylum Arthropoda; class Malacostraca; order Decapoda; family Parastacidae; genus Cherax; species Cherax quadricarinatus. The sequence continues at coordinate 32,525,312 of NC_091305.1, forward strand.
AAGATGAGGTAATCAGTCCCTCAACCTAGGAGTAGGTGCGAAGAGCACCATAGTCGTGGAGATTTGTATTGATAAAGCCACTGGATGGCGAAACGTCTACAATAAAGATACCCAGATGTTGCACATGTGTCTTAATGTCATCTTGTCGGTATTATATACCATTCGTACACAAATACTGTAGAACCCAGAGAGTAGCGAACAGGATGAAGTCGAAAACTGCCACGGTGAAAAGCTCTGCCTTTCTTCTAATTCTCATGCTTATATCCGACATAGACACTGACATTAACCGTAGTACCGTAACATCTTTTGCTGATAAGAATATAAGAACATAAGAAAGGAGTAACACTGCAGCAGGCCTGTTGGCCTACACTAGACAGGACCTTCACAAATCCATCACACTAACAGAACATTTGCCCAACCCAATTTCAACGTTACCCAAGCAAAAAGAACTTTTAAGGATTCTTTATCAGACACTGCAGCATCATGAGATCTTGATACAAAGAATCCTTCAAAACTTGTGCAATATATGGGAATCTTTACTGACACCAGAATTTCTCTGAATCTTCAAGCAGATGTAAATCAAGTCTTCCAGTGGGCCATCTGACAACAGTTTGACGTTCAGTGAGGTCAAGTCTCGTTTACTCTACGGAAGAATGGAGGAAATTAAGACAAACTCCCAAGCGAGGCTTGGGAGTGATTGCAGAATATTTCGCACTCAAGAATCACAACAATTGAGACACTTATGCAGCATATGGGAATCTTTATTCAGGAAACGTTTCGCCACACAGTGGCTTCATCAGTCCAATACAAAGAGGAAGGCGTAAGGAGAGGGGGAGTATGAGGTAATCAGTCCCTCAGCCTGGAGTCGATGTGGGACTGAGGGACTGATTACCTCATACTCCTCCTCTCCTTACGCCTTCCTCTTTGTATTGGACTGATGAAGCCACTGTGTGGCGAAACGTTTCCTGAATAAAGATTCCCATATACTGCATAAGTGTCTCAATCTTCAACTTGTCGGTTTTTCAAACCATTCATCACGATCACAACAATGTTGCTATAACTACAGCAAGAAAAATGATAGGCTGGATAGCTAGGACTTCCAAGACAAAGATGATGAACTAGGTTACTTGTTCTCTTCAAGTTGTTCTCTCCAGGCTATAAGACTGCTGTATACTAACTGCCCCCTTCAAGGCAGGCGAGATTGCTCAGCTAGAAAACGTACAGAGAGCTGTCACTGCTCGTATATATTGTCAAATATTTGAACTACTGGGGATGCTTAAAGTCCCTTCAACTGTATTCGAACGTAAACGAGAAAGATGCATCATGATTTACACCTGAGAGACTGGTCACACACTTGCATACCGAAATCATTCTATATGACAGCAAGCCAGTACGACCATCCAACCACTACGACCATCCAGCCACTACCACCACCATCCAGCCACTACCACCACCATCCAGCCACTACCACCACCATCCAGCCACTACCACCACCGTCCAGCCACTACCACCACCGTCCAGCCACTACCACCACCGTCCAGCCACTACCACCACCGTCCAGCCACTACCACCACCGTCCAGCCACTACCACCACCGTCCAGCCACTACCACCACCAGCCAGCCACTACCACCACCACCAGCCAGCCACTACCACCACCACCAGCCAGCCACTACCACCACCACCAGCCAGCCACTACCATGTCCTAAACGAAACATGTTGGGAAGATATCTTAAATGACATGGATCCAAACCAGTGCCTTGAAAGGATCAACTTCCTGGCAGCTGAAGCATGTTCTAGGCATATTCCCCTAAGAAAGAAGAAGAGCAGGAGTAAACTGGAGAGAGAAAGACGCTCCCTCTACAGAAGATGACGAAGAGTCACTGAGCTCCTCTGGAGTGCTAGAATATCTGATACACGAAAGGAGGCACTGACCAGGGAAGTGGAAACTATCGAACTTAAGTTAAATGACTCTTACAGGAACCAGGAGAGACAGGAGGAGCTTAAAGCTATTAGTGAAATTGAAAGAAATTCAAAATATTTCTTTTCATATGCCAAAAACAAGGCAAATACCACATCTAGTATCGGGCCCTTACTCAGACAGGATGGGACTTACACAGATGACAACAAGGAAATGAGTGAAATATTGAAATCCCAGTACGACTCTGTGTTTAGTGAAACACTAATCGGTCTGAGGATCGACGACCCAAAAGATTTCTTCATGAATGAGCCTCAAAACTCCATAAATGTATGCCAGATTTCCGACATTACCCTAACTCCGATAGATTTCGAAAAAGCCATTGACAACATTCCCATGCACTCAGCCCCGGGCCCAGACTCGTGGAACTCTGTTTTCGTTAAGAACTGCAAGAAACCCCTCTTGCGTGCCCTAAGTACGCTATGGAGAAAGAGATTGGACATGGGTGAAATTCCAGTCACTTAAAATAACGGATATAGCCCCACTCCATAAAGGTGGCAGCAAAGCATTAGCTAAGAACTATAGACCAATAGCTCTGACGTCCCACATCATAAAAATCTTTGAAAGAGTGCAAAGAAGCAGGATTGCAAATCACCTGGATTCCCAAAATCTGCACAATCCAGGGCAACATGGGTTCAGGGCAGGTCGCTCCTGCCTCTCACAACTACTGGATCACTATGATATGGCCTTGGATGCACTGGAAGAAAATCAGAATGCAGATGTAATATACACAGACTGGCTGGATTTGAGAGGGACCTGACCTTCCAACGACAACATTCTTACCTCTACTACATCTCACCTCCTGGCGTAATATAAGGCTCCATCCTGTCACTTCAATTCCGTATTGTTTCAGACTATGGAACAATACTCATCTCCAGACTGAGGGACTGATTACATCGTCTTCAAGTATCTTGTGCTTCTATCAACTTTTCTGTACTCGACTGAAGAAGCCTACTGCGTAGGCGAAACGTTTCGAAATAAAGATACCTAACTGTTGCATGTGTGTCTTACCTAACAGATACAGATACTAGTGCCGGAAAAAAAAGTCCCTTCCCCCCCAGTACCACCAATACCACCAGTCCGATGACATTCTGTTTTGCAAATATACAGGGTCTAAAGCCAGCAACAAACAACAAAATACCTTTCATCCGTGGACTGCTTGCAGAGGCAAATGCAATGTTCGCGGCTTTCACTGAGACCCACATAAAGGATCACTTGGACAACGAAATATGGATCCCAGGTTACAACCTATACAGATGTGACAGAGTGAACAGGCAAATGGTGGGGGTGGGGGGGTTGGCCTGTATATCGCAGAGCCACTTATTTGCACAGAACTGCTTAATGCCTCAAATGATGTAGTGGAAGTTTTAGCAATAAAGATCGAGAACCAAAACCTAGTCATTGTGGTAGTCTACAAGCCTCCGGATGCAACGTCCCAGCAATTCCAGGAACAGCTGTTAAAAATTGACCACTGTCTGGAAAACCTTCCAGCTCCTGCACCCAACATCTTGCTCCTGGAGGATTTCAACTTGGGGCACCTAAAATGGAGGAATATAGCAAATAATATTGTTGCAGTGATAACACCAGGAGGCAGCTCTGATGAAAACTCACACTCACACGAGCTTTTAAATCTCTGCACAAAATTCAATTTAAACCAGCAAATAATAGAGCCTACTAGACTGGAGAATACACTAGACCTCATCTTCACTAACAATGATGATCTGATACGAAATGTCACCATATCAAAAACAATATACTCAGATCACAACATAATTGAGGTTCAGACATGTATGCGCTGAGCCCTAGACCGACATAATGAGATTAGTCACGAGGGAGCCTTCACCAAATTCAACTTCAATAACAAGAACATAAATTGGGACCAAGTAAACCAAGTCCTAAACGATATAAGCTGGGAAAATAGACTAAGCAACACAGACCCCAACTTATGCCTAGAACAGATTAACTCGGTGGCACTCGATGTATGCTCAAGGCTTATTTCTTTAAGAAAAAGGAGGAGTAGATGTAAAATAGAAAGAGACAGGCACTCCCTTTACAGTCGACGGAAAAGAATAACATATCTGAAATGCGTAGGGAGTCACTGGTCAGAGAAATAGCAAACATCGAACTTAAGCTAAAGGAATCTTATAGGAGCCAGGAATCGCGGGAAGAACTAAAAGCCATAAATGAAATCGAAAGAAACCCAAAGTATTTCTTTTCTTATGCCAAATCAAAGTCGAGAACAACATCCAGTATTGTGCCCCTACTTAAACAAGATGGGTCCTACACAGATGACAGCAAGGAAATGAGTGAGCCACTCAAGTCCCAATATGACTCAGTTTTTAGCAAGCCACTAACCAGACTGAGAGTCGAAGATCAAAATGAATTTTTTATGAGAGAGCCACAGAATTTGGTTAACAGAAGCCTATCTGATGTTATCCTGACGCCAAATGACTTCAAACAGGCGATAAATGACATGCCCATGCACTCTCCCCCAGGGCCAGACTCGTGGAACTCCGTGTTCATCAAGAACTGCAAGAAGCCCCTATCACGAGCTTTTACCATCCTATAGAGAGGGAGCATGGACACGGGGGTCGTCCCACAGTTACTAAAAACAACAGACATAGCCCCACTCCACAAAGGGGGGCAGTAAAGCAACAGCAAAGAACTATAGACCGATAGCACTAACATCCCATATCATAAAAATCTTTGAAAGGGTCCTAAGAAGCAAGATCGCCACCCATCTAGATAGCCATCAATTACATAACCCAGGGCAACATGGGTTTAGAGCAGGTCGCTCCTGTCTGTCTCCACTACTGGATCACTACGACAAGGTCCTAGATGCACTAGATGACACCCGAATCTGCATGACAGTGTCTTCCATTGCAGACACTGCAAGGCTCCAGGCGGACATCAACCAAATCTTTCAATGGGCTACAGAAAACAGTATGAAGTTCAACGATGAGAAATTTCAATTACTCCGATATGGCAAACATGAGGAAATTAAAACTCCATCAGAGTACAAAACAAATTTCGGCCACAAAATAGAGTGAAAAACCAACGTGAAAGACCTGGGAGTGATCATGTCGGAGGATATCACCTTCAAGGACCATAACATTGTACCAATCGCATCTGCTAGAAAAATGACAGGATGGATAATGAGAACCTTCAAAACTAGGGATACCAAGCCCATGATGACACTCTTCAGGTCGCTTGTTCTATCTAGGCTGGAATATTGCTGCACACTAACAGCACCTTTCAAGGCTGGTGAAATTGCTGACCTAGAAAATGTACAGAGAACCTTCACGGCGTGCATAACGGAGATAAAACACCTCAATTACTGGGAGCGCTTGAAGTTCCTGAACCTGTACTCCCTGGAACGCAGGCGGAAGAGATACATGATTATATACACCTGGAAAATCCTAGAGGGACTAGTACCGAACTTGCACACGAAAATCACTCACAAGGAAAGCAAAAGACTCGGCGGACGATGCAACATCCCCCCAGTGAAAACCAGGGGTGTCACTAGCACGTTAAGAGACAATACAATAAATGTCAGGGGCCCGAGACTGTTCAACTGCCTCCCAGCATACATAAGGGGGATTACCAATCGACCTCTGGCTGTCTTCAAGCAGGCACTGGACAAGCACCTAAAGTCGGTACCTGACCAGCCGGGCTGTGGCTCATACGTTGGATTGTGTGCAGCCAGCAGTAACAGCCTGGTTGATCAGGCTCTGATCCACCAGGAGGCCTGGTCACAGACGGGCTGCGGGGGCGTTGATCCCTGGAACTCTCTCCAGGTAAACTCCAGGTAAACACAAATTTTCGCTTGCTTTATTCGGTAAGAAGAGCGTTGCTATTGGAGTGTGAGCAGGGTAATATTTTGTGAAGGGATTCAGGGAAACCGGTTAGCCGGACTTAAGTACTGGAAATGGGAAGTACAATGCCTGCACTTTGAAGGAGAAGTTTGAGATATTGGCAGTTTGGAGGGAAATGTTGTGTATCTTTATAGTATATGCTTCTAAACTGTTGTATTCTTAACACCTCTGCAAAAACTGATTATGTGTAAGTGAGGTGAAAGTGTTGAATGGTGAAAGTATTTTCTTTTTGGGGATTTTCTTTCTTTTTGGGTCACCCTGCCTCGGTGGGAGACGACCGACGTGTTGATATATATATATATATATATATATATATATATATATATATATATATATATATATATATATATATATATATGCGCAAGGAATTCGCAAGAGCAGGCGAAATATACACAAACACTGATCTCTGGCCGAAGGAGACTCGAACCTACGAACCTTGGAACAAGGTACGCAGTGCTTTACCATTCTCACCACACTGGACCAATACTCCTGCTCTTGCGAATTCCTAGCATTGTTATAATCTCTAGTTGGTCGATGCATGCAGAGGATGAGATGAAAAGCTGTAAGCCTCCTTCCTGAAAGCTGACTGCCTTGGATCAAAACGTCTAGCGTGAGCTGGGCGCCAGGGTGTTTGTCCAGTGTGGCGAGAATGGTAAAGCACTGCGTACCTTGTTCCAAGGTTCGTAGGTTCGAGTCTCCTTCAGCCAGAGATCAGTGTATAGATATATATATATATATATATATATATATATATATATATATATATATATATATATATACACACACACACACACACACACACACACACACACACACACACACACACACACACACACGTACATACCACTACGCCACTGATCCCAGTAGGATCAATGGCGTAGTGGTAAGGTTATGCGTACATTGTGCTGTCTTTGGAGGTGGCACAAGGTTCGTAGGGTCGAGTCCTGGCCTGCCACAGTTTGGTAAACGATTTAAAATTACTTGTTTCGTGAGTTCATCTCTCTCTCTCTCTCTCTCTCTCTCTCTCTATAATATATATATATATATATATATATATATATATATATATATATATATATATATATATATATATATATATATATATATATATATATATGTCTTGCCGAATATGTAAAACTGGTCAATTAGCAAGAACTCATTTAAAATTAAGTTTTCTAAAAATTTCTCTTATACGTTTAAAGATATATTTTTTTTATTTATGTTAATGTAAAAAAATTTAATTTTGCTCCAAAAGAATCTTAGAAAACTTACCTAACCTTATTCTAACAAGTGCAATTTATTTTAGCCTAATCCTACTAAATATATTTTAAAAGCGTTTACAGTAATTTAATACTAAACAAACACAACGAAATATATTTTTTTCGTTAGGTTTAGAATGATTTTGACGAAATTATTGCATACACAAATTTTCGCTTGTCCTATATGGCAAGATGAGCTTTGCTATTTAAGCCAAGATCGCAAGTTCTGCCTATTCGGCACGACATATATATATATATATATATATATATATATATATATATATATATATATATATATATATATATATATACTATTATTATTATTATTATTATTATTATTATTATTATTTCCCTATGTACTATTTGTAACCGGTTTTGACATTTTCCCACATTAGATATCTCTGGCTCCCGATGACATAATGCGAGTTGTTTGAAGGGATAGTGACCTTAAATGGAAGACCTTATCTATTGCTCAGCAGTTTACCCATATCTCTTGTAATATAAATACCTGTTGTAGCTAAACTTTGTTAATTTCACCTGTTAATAAAAATCTTGTTTGTCTTTTCAGGGGATGAAGATGACGATGTTGCTATTAACCTTGAATCCAGGTATGTCGAGGACATATACTCCCGTCCGTCCACACTAGACCAAATGATGGCCCACTGTGTGTCACCTAGTGATAGTAGCTGTGATGTAACTTCACCTGATCTGCACTCACCAACTGGTCCCTTGCCTACTACCACCCTTTTGATTAATTACCATGATGAAGCTTTAAGATTGCCACTGGATGCTGTAAAAGAGGAGGTAGAAGCTGAAGCTCTTGAGGAAGCTATTATGATAATGTCTAGCGAGCCTGGATCTCTTAGTCATATTTCTCTCACTTCTTCAGTTATTTCAAACACTTCCCAGGACGATAGCACACTCTCGTCCCGCACTGACACCTTTGATACTGTGGTGGCGGTACCAACCGGTGAGTCTTCTCCCCCACCTGAGGTGTCAAGTATCAGCCCAACACCCAATAAAAGTACTCCAGGTCGCCCTGCTAACAGAGATACATCACGAGTGTCGGGTACACCTACCCGGACGTCCCCCACCTCGCCCCGTGGGTCGTCAGGTCGCAGTTCTCCCCGCACCTCCACGGACTCTCCCCGCACGCCTGAGAGACGACGCAAGGCAAGTGCTTCATCTTCCCCCAGAAGTGATAGCAGTAGAGGAAGCACTCCCAGGGCAGCAGCCATGCGGACAACTCCACGCGGAGTAGACAAAACCAAAGCTGAAGAGAAGAAAATAGTAAGAAATTCCGGACGCAGTGGAAGTACAGTTTCTGAACGGAAACATTGTGCTCGAATGCAGGATTCTGCAGGGAAAAGAGACACTGACAAGTCCTTTGGTTTTGTTCGTAGCAAACCAGCTGATAAAGATCACGTTGAGGATAAGAGTAGCGCTTTCGGACGTAAAAAGAAAACTGATGCCAAAGATATTAAATACGATACTGAATCCAAATTGTGTACAATAGGTCGAAGAAAGAAGGATGCCAAAAGCGAAAAGGATGAGGTTGCTGATAAATATGGTACATTATCTAGGCGTAAGAAAGCTAAGGAAAGCGGCGATAGCAAAGAAGAGTTCAAGGATAAGCCCTTGTCCAAAGATAATAAAAATACTCTGGATATGTATGCCACACTACCAAGGCGAAAAGCCCGTGAGATGAGCGCAAGATGGCGAGAACAAATGGCTGCAGAAGACGAGGCATCCAAGTGTTCCTTGAGACGCACTAAGTCAGTGGGTAAATCAGAAGCCATGAGTAGTGTCACTCGAGGACGAGCCTCGGTGATGACAGCAAGTTTCCCAGGGTCTTCTGCAACAGGTCTTAGCAGGCCACGAAGCCCGCGTTCCGTCCACCATGAAGCTAAATCTACCTCAACTTCCACTTTAAGTGCACGCAAAGAAAGGACCATAATATGCATGGAAATTGGTGTGCAAACTTCACTGACAGGAGGAGATCTTGTGAATGCTCTGAGAGCTCTCTCACGACAGAACTCTCTTGGTACAGAGGAGGATGAAGAGGATCCAGCCGAGACACGGCCACATGTTTCTATAATAAGGGAGATGAAACCACCAGTTGATCTACCAGATAGACGACATGTTGAGGTCCAGGTAAGTTATCAAGAAGCTGTACCAAATGTCACTCTCTTCCTCTCGAATAAATAAATTATATATATATATATATATATATATATATAATATATATATATATTATATATATATATATATTATATATTATATATAATATATAATATATAGATATATATATTATAATATAGATATATATATATTATTATATATAATATATATTTATATATATATATATATTATATTATATTATATATATAGTTATATATATATATATATCTATATATATTATATATATATATATTATATATATATCATATATATATATTATATATATATATTATATATTATATATAATATATAATATCTATATATATTATATATATATATATCTATATAATATATATATATATATATATCTATATATCTATATATATATATATATTATATATATATATATATATATATATATATATATATATATATATATATATATATATATATATATATATATATATATATATATATATATATATATATATATATATATATATATATATATATATATATATATATATATATATATATATATATATATATATATATATATATATATATATATATATATATATATATATATATATATATATATATATATATATTATATATATATATATATATATATATATATATATATATATATATATATATATATATATATATATATATATTATATATATATATATATTATATATATATATATATATATATATATATATATATATATATATATATATATATATATATATATATATATATATATATATATATATATATATATATATATATATATATATATATATATATATATATATATATATATATATATATATATATATATATATTATATATATATATTATATATATATATATATATATATATATATATATATATATATATATATATATATATATATATATATATATATATATATATATATATATATATATATATATATATATATATATATATATATATATATATATATATATATATATATATATATATATATATATATATATATATATATATATATATATATATATATATATATATATATATATATATATATATATATATATATATATATATATATATATATATATATATATATATATATATAAAATACCTATTCATGCTGAATATGTAAAACTGGTCAGTTAACAAGAACGCATTTAAAATTGAATCCTCTCTAAAATTTTCTCTTTTACGTTTTAAGACATATTTTCTTTATTTATGTTAAGGTAAAAATTAATAATTTTGTATCAAAAGAACCTTAGAAAACATACCTAACTTTATTATAACAAACACAAATTAATTTATCCTAATCCATCTAAATATATTTTCGACAAGCTTACAATAATTTGATAATGAACAAACACGATGAAATATATTTTCTTCGTTAGGTTTTGAATGATTTTTTGCGAAATTATTGCGTACACAAATTTTCGCTTGCCTTATTCGGCAAGAAGAGTATTACTATTTAAGCCAAAATCGCTAGCTTTACCTATTCGGCACGACATATATATATATATATATATATATTATATATATATATATATATATATATATATATATATATATATATATATATATATATATATATATATATATATATATATATGTATATATATATATAAGACATTTCCTGCATGTTAATAAGGTCTTTCACTCATTCTCATTCCATCTTCAGTAATGTCATGCGATCACAAATCACTTTGTTTCATTATATCATGGAATTGCCCAAATAACTGCAATCAAGTCTCTGTCCCAGGCTTCTGCTTGTCCGATTTCACGGGACTGAGAAATTACCTGGGTGGGCTGATAATGGGTCATGTAGGTGGTGTTGGTTGCGAAGATGACATTTTTCAGAGCATGGTTCTAGCTGCCCAGTCAACTTATGTTCCAAGTAGGGAAATTAGATCAATCAGAAATGATCCCAAATGGATAAACATTAGATTAACACATGTAATTTGTCAAAAGAGAGGCATATATAGACGTATATATAGTTAAGAAATCAATATAGTCGGTTAAAGAGAAAAAGGGGAATAAGAAAAACTAAAAGAGATTGAGGGTAAAGTGGCAATAGATTTGAAGACTAACCCAAAAGGGTTCTTTCAGGTATACAGAAGCAAGATTAGGGACAAGATAGGCCCACTCAAAAGTAACTCAGATCAAATCACTGACAGTGATAAGGAAATGTGTGAAATTTTTAACTCTTATTTTCTCTCAATTTTTATGCAGGAAAATGCTAGCAAAATTCCAGAAATGATAAATTATGTAGAACAGGATGATAAACTATGCATGATTAGGATAACTAGTGACATGGGAATGTAAAGAAGAGCTTAGCAAACCTTTGATTAGTCTTTTCAACATATCACTACAAACTGGCATAGTGCCAGACAAGTGGAAAATTGCAAATGCAGTACCTATTTACAAAGCTTCGAACTATAGACCACTAAGCCTTACCTCCATATTGGGAAAATTATGGAATCACTAATTGTCGAGGCAATTTGTAGCCCTCTTGAAAAGCATAAATTGATTAATGAATCTCAGCATGGTTTTACAAAGGGGCTTTCCTTTTTTCACCAAGGTACATGAGGAGGTAGATCATGGTAATGAACACGATATTGTGTATATGGACTTCAGTAAGGCTTTTGATAGAATTCCACATCAGAGGCTATTGAGGAAAATTAAGGCACCCGTAGTAGAAATTTTTTCCTGGGTAGAGGCATGGTTAACAGACAGCAGAGAGTTTGCACCAATGGGGAGAAATCAGAGTTGGGGCGCATCACAAGTGGTGTTCCACAGGGGTCAGTGTTGGGCCCCTTGTTGTTCACAATTTATATAAACGACATTGATGAGGGAATAAATAGCGACATAAGCAAATTTGCTGATGACGCCAAAATAGGTCCCCTAATTCATTCTAATATGAGTACATTAGAGCACTCCAAGAAGATTTGAATAGACTGATGCAGTGGTCGGAGATGTGGCAGATGCATTTTAATATAGACAAATGCAAAGTTCTAAACATTGGAGCAGCGCTGCATGACCCTTGTAGGTTTAGCACTTCTTTTTTATTATAATAATAAACATTGGACAAGAAAATAACCATGCCATATATAAACTAAATAATGTAGATCTTAATATTACTGATTGCGAAAAGGATTTGGGAGTTCTGGTTAGCAGTAATCTAAAACCAAGACAACAGTACATAAGTGTTTACAATAAAGTGAACAGAATCCTTGGCTTCACATCAAGAAGTATAAATAATAAAAGTCCTCAGGTTGTTCTTCAACTCTATATATCCTTGGTTAGGCCTCGTTTAGATTATGCTGCTCAGTTTTGGTCACCGTATTACAGAATGGATATTAATGCACTAGAAAACGTACAAAGGAGGATGACAAAGTTGATCCCACGTATCAGAAATCTTCCCTATGAGGATAGACTGAGGGCCCTGAATCTGTACTCTCTAGAAAGGCATAGAATTAGGGGGGATATGATTGAGGCACATAAATGGAAAACGGGAATAAATAAAAGGAACGTAAATAGCCTGCTAAAAATATATAGCCAAGACAAGACTCGAAGAAATGGTTTTTAGTTGGAAGAATTCAGATTCAGGGAGGATATAAGAAATCACTGGTTTGATAATAAGAGTTGTGAATGAGTGGAACAAACTCTCGAGTACCGTCATAGAAGTTAAGACGTTGTGTAGTTTTAAAAATTGGTTGGATAAATACGTGAGTGGGTGTGCGTGGGTGTGAGTTGGATTTGACTAGCTTGTGCTAATAGGTCTGATGCTATGCTCCTTAAGTGGATGTGATCTGACCTGACAAGATGGGTCGTTGGTTTAATCCGGGAGGTGTCTTGGACCTGCCTCACATGGGCCAATATGCCTGCTGCAGTGTTCCTTCTTTCTTATGTTCATGTGTGCCTAGCAAGGTTGCCAAATTGGGGGTTGAACCTCACGTTTGTAGAGAGGGGAAGATCAAAACCCTAAGATACGAGAGACGAGGGGAAAATGTTGCAAGGTGAATAAACTTGCCTCTGCCATGCTGATGTGACCTCTAACACCGCTTCATCGCTCTATTTCTTCACTCCATGCTTCTATTAGATTGAGAAAGTCTGGTGTGCAGGCGAAAAATCTTTCCAGTAAAGTTACCCTGGTGTTGCACATCTGTTTATTAATCATCTTGTGGGTACTGTATACCTTCGATGTAAAGCTCTTCCTTGCTTGATTTACTCCTCCACCTACGCTGACTGCCTCGATATATAACATGTGCATTATGTACACAAATAACTCGCACATAGGAGGATACATGACGTTTTGGTCCGACTTGGATCATTGACTCGTCCTGTGTGACTAATTAATGGTCCAAGTCGGACCGAAACGTAGTCATAAGTTTGTCTACTATGTGCGGGTTATTTGTGTGTTCTTCCAGCCACGGTATTGTTTTATCTTTATGTACATTATATATGGCAGATGAACATCTAACAAAATATTTTCATGTCGATCCTTGGTCGTGATAAATATTAAAAAAAAAAAAAACTGTCTTGATAAGATTTGTTTAAAATATTTAATTTCCTTTTGCATTTATGGTTTAATTAAATGTTACTATGCTGGTCAAAATATTATAGTATTTTATAGATAAAAGTTGTTTTTAATCAATTGCAAATAAAATCATTGTATTAAATCGCTTATAACCTATATACTATAAATCTAAATAATTACTGAAGAGGAATGAGTCTGAAAATGGGGAAAAACCGAGTCACTGTTACGGTTTTTATAAGATGTATCTGGCAACTCTTCGAGTCCGTAGGTCAAGTAACTTATTATCACTTGATGAAAGTTAAGACACGTGTGCAACATCTGGGTATCTTTATTGTAGACATTTCGCCATACAGTGGCTTTATCAATACAGATTCTATGATATAACTTCAAGACAGTAGAACTATATACAAAAGATGAGGTGACCTTGGAGTTGGCGTGAAGAGCACCGTAGTTGTGGAGATTCTGGAGCACAGACAAGGAGGCTGGCGCTTATATAGGTGTCAGATAGGTAGGGACGGGTAGGCGGGATTCCCCAGTGGAAGGAGGTCATATCCTAAGGTCCAGTACAAAGCAGGAAGGTATAAGGAGAGGAGGAGTTTGAGGTAATCAGAATCAGAGGTAAAGATTCCCATATGTTGCATAAGTGTCTCAATATCTAAAAGGATGGTTTAGTTGTAGTAGCCTTGAAGAAGGTCATGTGGATGTCCTCTGAACCAAGATTCCATGATGTTGCAGTGCCTGACAAGTTGTGCAAGAAAGGTATACAAACCATACCACGGGCGGGGATAGAACTCCAGACCGTCGCTAACGCGACGGTTTGGAGTTTTGAGACTCTCTGATCGCGGGTTCTATCCCCGCCCGTGGTATGGTTTGTTTGCAATCGTGTCACTACGATTTCGTGAGTCATGTTAAAGGTATACAATACCGACTATCACCTGTCCCAGGCAGATACAGCTGCAAGAGTGGAATAATGTCCCTTTAAGCATTGTATAAGTAAATGTTAACGTAGAGGATGGGATGTGGTGTAATTAATTAAAGCAGACATTGCATAGCAAGTTACTAAGCACACTTTCTTGTGGTATGCCGGCACAGCATCAAATGGCTTACATCCGCCAATACGAACTACTTAGAGATCTGCTATATAGGTAGACACTAAGGAGGTGTAGAATAGAGCCAGGAGATTCCTAGTGCTAGCAGTTTTGACCGGAAGCCGTGGTACCATATTCGATCTAAGGCTTTAACAGTTTCCTGCGACACACAATATCTTAGATTCATCCAGTGAGTGGTGCAGAGGTTTAATATCAAGTGCAAAGGGACCTTTTCTGAAGACATATTAACAGCTATATGGTAGTAAGTAAAAGTCTTAAATTTATACTAGTGAATTATAGCAGTGACATTTGCCTGTAATTTTTAGCTTACTCTGGGCTTCTTTTTTATATAGCCTCGACTACGTTTGCCATTGCTCCATAAAGAGGACCATTTATTCTGTGCTTGGCAGAATTATTAAATATGGGTAAGAGGCACTACTGGCAGTATTAGGCTCGTTTCATCTAGTTCCAAAACGTTTCCTGTATCTTGAGATTTAACAAGATAAAATTAGTTATGCCGACGACTTTGTGTCCCTTCCTGCAGCCAACCATAGAGCCTAGTTATCTGCTTCAGGAACTTGCATCTTGGCAACAAAATGGCCTGTAAGTAGGTCAGTCCTTTTCTCGATCGATGAATGCTACAATATAGAGGCGGAATTTATATTCTTTTACCAGGAAATCTCTTTCTTATGGAGAGATGACCCAACATTGAACTTCCTGCATTTGTCAACAGGTTTTCTCTGGAGATTCGTGTTGTGGAAAGAAAGTAATAGTTTGTGCATCCAAGACTTTTGTTTGGCATCGGCTGCTTCACGACAGTTGAACCCAACGTTGCTTCTCTGAAAGCTTGGCCATATACTGCTCATGAGGAATGCACTTGGCAAGGCGTGTTTGTTGTCAACACTTGGGACAGAGGGCAGGTCAATTTCCCTTTTCTCCACAATCGGGTTGAGTTTATTCTCATTGGTATTCTGACTGTTCAAGTAGATGATGGCAGCCTTTTGACCTGAGCGGTCTGCGCCCAAGGGTAGTGTGTCAGTTTTTTTTTATCATCAAACTGCAAGGAGTTCATCGAAGACCTCTCTTTGAGGGACTTAATGAGGTCACCTGTCACAGTTCTAACGTGTTGACAGTTGTGTTGCTCATCAGAAAGTTGCTGTTTAGGTCTGCACATTTCACTGACAGCATGGAAGTCCCAGGGTTTATGCAGGGTCTGACGGGCATAATTTCCTGTTGGTCAGGAATTACAATTGACTAGGCTAGACAATATACTTGCCGAAGCATACTGCAACACTGACCCTGTCTCATCCATGGGTACATGTATAGACTAATCGTAAACAAGATTTTGGGAGTCTTGTTAATGAAACCATCATGTATTGTCTGCGTAGCGATGTTTCCTAATTGAGGGAGGAGAAACCTCCCATTTGTGAGGGATAATCAAAACCATTAAGGGGCAATGTTGTATGGGTAAAACATGTTTCGTCTACGACTCTACGCTGATGCAGACCGATACACCGAGACGTGTATACCTCTAGGTGAATATACTGAGAGATTACTTTAATCTATTTAAGGGATTAAAGTATTATTGACTGTGTAAAGTAAAAGGACACAATGCAACTAATGTGACATTTTTATTGTGGCAACGTTTCGCTCTCCAGGAGCTTTGTCAAGCCGTTACAAACAATACATGGACACAGAGGGTATATGTCGTCCATATCGATAGACAGTGTTTGCTCACGTAACCTTACGCGGGCAGTCTCCAGATGGTTGTGCCCATCATATTTGAACGTACCTGTACGTTACTTGTACATTACTGGTACTGTAGCTTTGTGGTTTGTCTAGAACACAAAACTATCCGCAGATCTTTGGTAGTAAAAAGAGTGAGAACCATCAACTGTCAGTATTATTCTTGTCTGGCTAGTGATTAAGCCTCTATACAGTTTCCTTAGATGTGTCCTTTGATACTTTCACCTGAAGCAGTGATTACACTATCTTGAGACAGTTTGATCCAAAGGTATGGTAGCTCCAATTCTTTGAATGAAGAACCCTATACCGTCATCAAGGTTGGCAGCTACCTCTGCCTTGAGAGGAAAGTGACCTGGTCGCCGCACATTTCGTGCCTTGCTACTTATACATAACCACTCAAGGTTCCTGGAATTTGACCTCTTCTTCCTCCCCCTTCCCCCTCCCTTCTTGGATCGAACCTAAATGGTCCCTGTGAGAAATTACGTGTATGAAGTTTACAGGCACAGTCCTGAACTATTACACGCATAATTTGGAGAGGGCACGACTAAACAGACATAACACGTATTGGTATTAGTTGTACCTCGGAGATAGGTGGGACTTTAGGTACAGTGGGTTACATTACTGAACCCCCTTCGATGCCCTCCTACTCATCCCACACTCACGTAAGCTGAACCTTTAAATAGTTATGAATTATAAAGTTTAAACCAGCAACACTGATAAATTATGATTGTGGACTTGACTTTGATAATTAGTGGTTTGGTTCACAAAATATGCACATGATAATAGACTGAAGAATGATAATGTGCATAAATGACATATAGTAATTTTATATAGCATAAGTGCATCATTATAAGTGCAAAATTAATGGAAATTTACCCAAATATTTCTTGTTTCTCATCCTAACACTTCCCTAACAGACAGATATACTAGAGGTTGGCCAACATAGTACGTATTCTACTGTAATGAACTGGGAAGCTTACAAACATTAGGTGTGTCACATATCCAGAAGACGTCACGTCTCTCTATATTCCAGTTATCAGCTTTATTGTAACTGAGTCACTCTTGAAATTCACCATTACAGGAGCCCACGACGTTTACTTATTTCACAGTCCTTCATTCACGCTGGTACACTAGTTATTGGACGGATTAAACCAGATTTCTTTTCTGTTATACTATCCAGTTGTTTATATTACGCCATATTTCGATGCATCCCCGCCAATCTGTGTTGGTTCTCTCGTGGCTGGAAAACTTTCTAAAAGTCACACTACACTTCATTTTTTTTAAATTTTTACACATTTATTTCAAGAAATTATAAAAAAATTCCACACACACTATTTCTCCAGGCGCTGTATCACCTTTACGGGATTATCGCTCCCCATTCAGTGTAATAATTCTCATACACGTTAATTTTTGAGTTTATTGCTGACGATCATGTCGCTGCTGAGCTTGATGAAGTCTTTCATGATGAATTCCTTCATGGGTCAACAACAAAGAGAGCAACCTCGTCCTCTACGTTCAGCCCTCTTATCAATTTTGTCCTTTCTGCTGGTGCTACCGTATAGTTTATAGATGGAGCCGCTACAGGTGGGAGTGGCCCAGGAACTGTCACCACCTGAACTGGAACCGTCAGTGCTGAGGCGTCTTTTCGTTTAAACATTACTCTTGCGAGAGGTTATTGGTGTTACCTGACTAAGACAGTAACTCTACTTGGGTGTCAAGAGCCGTGTTGGCATTTTCATTGCCGGAGTTTTGGAACTTGAAAATTACAATACCGTGGCTGGAACAATTAGCAACTAACCCACACATAAAGAGGAAACTTTTGATGACGTTCCGGTCCGTCCACGACCAAACTCAAGTCTCTCTCTATTTTCTACTTTTATTTTTTTTCGGTTGATTAAGTTCTTGTGTGGGAATTCTTGACCTCATCAGTCCTGTTAGAACTAAATCGTTTTTGGTCAATTTGAGTACGATAATTTTCAGCAAAAGAATGTAAAACTGTCATGCATGCACCTTCTCCAATCCCGGAGAATGTGACGAAACAGAGTAAGAAGTGTGTGGTAGCCGTTCGGTCTTGCTGCTTTCTTCTGGTGACTTTCGCGTTGTTAATACTCAAATCACAGGTTCATCTGTTAATGCACTGGCCTGTGAATTTTAGGACTCGCGTTCTGTGATTTCATCTGTATCCTGAGGCACCTTGATGCAATACGAGTGTTTCCCTGTCTTGCATGTGTCGGAGCAGGTGTGTTCATTACGCTAGACTGACCCAGGGAAGCCAGAGAAAGCCTCACCTAAGAATTATCATCCATGGAACCATCCCAGCTACACCCTCTCCCTCCCTCATCTATATATTTTCCTTCTTCCCCTCTATCTTCCTCTTTCTCTCCCTCCTCTCCAACCTCCATCTTCCTCCCTCTCCCGTTCCTCCATCTTCCCTCATCCTTCTTCACTTTCCCCTCCTTCCTTTGTCTCCATCTTCCTCATCCGTTCTTTTTCTCCATCTTCCTCATCCTTTCTTTTTCTCCATCTTCCTCATCAGTTCTTTTTCTCCATCTTCCTCATCCTTTCTTTTTCTCCATCTTCCTCATCCTTTCTTTTTCTCCATCTTCCCCATCCTTTCTTTTTCTCCATCTTCCTCATCCTTTCTTTTCCTCCCTCTTCCTCCTCCCTTTTTCTCCCTCTTCATCCTCCTCCTTTATCTTCCTACCCTTGTCTTCCTCCTCCTTGTCTTCCTCGTTCCTTGTCTAGTTTCTTTTGGACAGTCACTGCTTGATTCATGTACGACTTAAGTAACCATAATACTCATAGTTTCTTTAATAATTTTTTAAATCTTCTGATAATGTTAATTATAATTTCAGTGACTATTTTGGTATCTTCATTGTTGTATCATAATCCAGAAATGAACACCGGTGATGATGATGAATTTGTCACCGAAACGTTGATCAATAATGTATTTCCATGAATGTGGTTTAAAAAATTGATGGCTAGGCATTATCGTTTGATCTGAATTATGATACCGAATATATATATATATATATATATATATATATATATATATATATATATATATATATATATATATATATATATATTATACGCACGCACGCACGTACGTGTGCCTGTGTGTATATACAGGTAGATAGAATGAGTCAGTGTTCAGGTGGTAAAGCCTCACCATGAATCAATAGGTAGAGCTTGCTTGGCGCCTGGGTGATGGGGAGCTGCCAGAGCACGTGCGACGCCTGACGGAGGAGCACGCCAGACTCCAGACGGAGCACGCTCGAGCCAGGTCCCGCCTCGACGAGATGGAGAATATACGTCAGGAACTGCAGAAGGTGAAGGCTGCCCTGGAGGAGGAGCGCTTAGAGAAGGAGGAAGTTCAGGGAGAGCTGGACAGGACCTCTCAGAGAGTCAAGGATATGCTAGTCTCCATGGAGGGAGTCGAATACGGTAGGTGATGCATTCATCCTCTAATTTAAATACATTGGTGTTGAACACATTGATGTTGAACACTATACAGAACAATACTGTTGAACACATTAGTATTGAATACATTAATATTCGAGCACTTCTATTTTTGTAATACACACAAAATTATTTGTTTTCCCATTTTATTTATCTTATAGTCGTTTTTGAAAATCTGTCATGGATGTTAATATGAAGTTATGTATGTACATTGATGTACGTCTTGTATGGTGGTGATGACAGTAGAGGGTCATTCAGGTAAGCTGCTTCACTTATGACGAAGTGTTGTTATTTACACTTCTGGTCACACCCACATTATTATTATTATTATAATCAAAACTAAGCGCTAAACCACCAGGGTCATACAGCGCTGGTCACACCCACAGATCAGTATCACCATGTCTGGTGTTAACACGGGACAATACACAACTTTGTGACAGTGATAATGTTCTTACCATTTATATAATGCTTGTCGAGTAAGTTTATGCGAATCTAGTGCTGAACATATGAAACTTGAACCATCCTGACGCCAGCTTGAAGGCAGGCCAGGGCCAACACTACCTTCCTTATCTGATTTTTGAGGGGGGGGGGGAGAGGTGGGGCGTTTATTAAGTTCCCTATTTTCATATGTTGTAAAGGAAGGTTATTGAATTAGTAGTCATGTGAATGCATCGTGGAATATTAATTCCCAGTGGTGGTTAGGATAATACTAGTGGCATTGAGATTACTGTACATCATAACCCTTCAAGGTGGGTAGGTGTCCTAATACTGATGAATGACTTTTGCTCCAAGAAACTAATGCTACCATTCCTTGGATCATATCCGATTATCTCTCATTCTCCAATTGATTTAATGCTTTCCTAAGAAAGAAAAAAACATTATCGGTCCCTCAAAACTAAATGTTCAAGGCTAAGAACTATAGACCAATAGCTCTGACGTCCCACATCATAAAAATCTTTGAAAGAGTGCTAAGAAGCAGGATTGCAAATCACCTGGATTCCCAAAATCTGCACAATCCAGGGCAACATGGGTTCAGGGCAGGTCGCTCCTGCCTCTCACAACTACTGGATCACTATGACATGGCCTTGGATGCACTGGAAGAAAATCAGAATGCAGATGTAATATACACAGACTTTGCAAAAGCATTTGACAAATGCGATCATGGCGTAATAGCCCATAAAATACGTGCTAAAGGAATAACTGGGAAAGTGGGGAGATGGATCTTCAACTTCCTAACAAATCGAACACAGAGTAGTGGTCAACAGAGTTAAATCGGAGGCTGCCACAGTGAAGAGCTCTGTTCCACAAGGCACAGTACTCGCCCCTATCTTATTCCTTATCCTCATATCAGACATAAACAGAGATATACACCACAGCACCGTATCATCCTTTGCGGATGATACTAAGATCTGCATGAGGCTGTCATCTGCTGAGTTTTCCAGTGGGCAACGGTAAACAATATGATGTTCAATGAGGACAAATTCCAACTACTCCGTTATGGAAAACTGGAGGAGATAATAACTAGAACAGAGTATACTACTGACTCCGGCCATACAATAGAGCGGAAAAATAATGTAAGGGACCTGGGAGTAGTAATGTCTGAGGATCTCACTTTCAAGGATCACAACAGTGCCACGATCACACGTGCAAAGAAAATGATAGGATGGATAATGAGAACTTTCAAAACGAGAGATGCCAAGCCCATGATGATCCTTTTCAAATCACTTGTTCTCTCTAGGCTGGAATACTGCTGTACATTAACATCTCCATTCAAAGCAGGTGAAATCGCAGATCTAGAGAGTGTACAGAGATCCTTTACTGCACGTATAAGTTCTGTCAAGCACCTTAACTACTAGGAACGCTTGGAAGCACTTGACTTGTACTCGTTGGAACACAGGAGGGAGAGATATATCATAATCTACACTTGGAAAATCTTGGAAGGAATGGTCCCAAATCTGCACACAGAAATCACTCCCTACGAAAGTAAAAGACTGGGCAGGCGATGCAAAATGCCCCCAATAAAAAGTAGGGGCGCCATTGGGAAAACACCATAAGTGTCCGGGGCCCAAAACTGTTCAACAGCCTCCCATCAAGCATTAGGGGAATTGCCAATAAGCCCCTGGCTGCCTTCAAGAGAGAGCTGGACAGATACCTAAAGTCAGTGCCGGATCAGCCGGGCTGTGGCTCGTACGTCGGACTGCGTGCGGCCAGCAGTAACAGCCTAGTTGATCAGGCCCTGATCCATCGGGAGGCCTGGTCATGGACCGGGCCGCGGGGGCGTTGATCCCCGGAATAACCTCCAGGTAAGGCAGCTTGACTATCTTCATCCCTCCACTGCATCTGTTATGCCCATGTGTACTCACTAATGTACTCCACTGAAGAAGCTTGTCGTGTAAGCGAAACGTTTCCGAAATAAAGATAACTAACTGTTGCACCTCTTAGTAATCTACTTGTTGGTATTGTACATTATTATTATATTGGAAGCCATCTTGGGGTAATGTTCCAAAACATCTGGAAATACGCATCTTTTCTAAATATTGTTGAAATAAATTGATATTCAGATCTGACTGACGTTGATCATCAGTGTACTGATGAACCATGACTGACGTTG
The DNA here is from genome assembly GCF_038502225.1 of Cherax quadricarinatus. Classification (NCBI taxonomy): domain Eukaryota; kingdom Metazoa; phylum Arthropoda; class Malacostraca; order Decapoda; family Parastacidae; genus Cherax; species Cherax quadricarinatus. The sequence goes on from NC_091305.1 coordinate 32,548,072, forward strand.
ATCATCAGTGTACTGATGAACCATGACTGACGTTGATCATCAGTGTACTGATGAACCATGACTGACGTTGATCATCAGTGTACTGATGAACCATGACTGACGTTGATCATCAGTGTACTGATGAACCATGACTGACGTTGATCATCAGTGTACTGATGAACCATGACTGACGTTGATCATCAGAGTATTGGTGAACCATGACTGACGTTGATCATCAGTGTATTGGTGAACCATGACTGACGTTGATCATCAGAGTATTGGTGAAATATGACTGACGTTGATCATCAGAGTACTGGTGAAATAGGACTGACGTTTATCGTCAGAGTATTGGTGAAATATGACTGACGTTGATATGCTGAATATTGAAGACAGTAAAACAGCTTAAGTTAAATCAAGTTTATAAAATTGCTCACAGTATCCAGAATATCTTGCTGCCATTTTTGTCAAGGCTGAGAACCAAAGCAATCATAGTACTAGGGAGGGGGGGGGGGGCACAATTTTGTAGTACCTCAGTCAGCGGTCAGGTTTCAAACACCTTTTATTGTACAGCAATAAAGGAATGGAACAGACTGCCCGCACATGTCAGCCAGTCATAGCATCAACCAGTTCAAGAACAGAGCCAAAAGGTACCTACCTGGAGGGCATTCCGGGGATCAGCGCCCCCGCGGCCCGGTCTACGACCAGGCCTCCCGGTGGATCAGGGCCTGATCAACGAGGCTGTTACTGCTGGCCGCACGCAATCCAACGTACGAACCACGTTCCGGCTGATCCGGCACCGTCTTTAGGTATCTGTCCAGCTCCCTCTTGAAGACAACCAGGGGTTTTCCCATAATGCCCCTTATTGCTGGTGGGAGGCTGTTGAACAGTCTTGGGCCCCGGACACTTATTGCGTGTTCTCTTAGTGTACAAGTGACTTTTCACTGGGGTATGTTGCATCGCCTGCCAAGTCTTTTGCTTTCGTATGGAGTGATTGCTGTGTGCATATTAGGGACCAGTCCCTCCAGAATCTTCCAGGTGTAGATTATGATATATCTCTCTGGCCTGCTATCTAGTGAGTACAAGTCAAGTGCTTCCAGGCACTCCCAGTAGTTAAGGTGTTTGATGGAACTTACACGTGCAGTAAAGGTTCTCTGTACATTCTCTAGTTCTGCAATTTCACCTGCCTTGAATGGGGATGTTAATGTACAGCAGTATTCCAGCCTAGAGAGAATAAGTGATTTAAAAAGGATCACCATTGGCTTAGCATCTCTTGTCTTGAATGTTCTCATTATCCATCCTATCAGTTTCCTAGCAGATGTGATAGTGGCATTGTTGTGGTCCTTGAAGATGAGATCTTCGGACATTACCACACCCAGGTCCTTCACATTATTTTTCCGCTCTATTGTGTGATTAGAGTTTGTAGAATACTCAGTCCTAGTTATTATTTCCTCCAGTTTTCCATAACGGAGTAGCGACAGATTTAGATTTTGCCACCGAAGTGGCTAGTTTATTGTGCACCCCATATCCATCCTGTGGACGGTAGCGCGAGAGCATATGGATACACAAAAGGCCTAGGAACTAGGCCCCAAAGGGTTAACAGGAATACATATGGATTTATATCTACATATCTATAGTTCACTTATCTGTTACAAGCAAATTTAGGAAATTTGCTTAGTATATCTGGTATCTTATTTTCATTAATAAGATATCTTGACATGTCACATAGGTTATTATACTGTCTGTCTCTGTATTCCTCAATAAGTGGACAATTAAGCACATAGTGTTCAAGAGAGTGACCATATGCCTGATCACATAATTTACATTTAGTTTGATCATCATCTGTGTGTCTCCCAAACTGCCAGAAGTACTTGTAACCAAGCCTAAGCCTGGCCACTACAACATCAGTCAGTCTGTTCACATTGCAAGTTGCTCCATAAACATACTTATCTACGTTCATGTTATCATAGTGGGTTATAGATCTACTCAGGCTTCTAACTGCATTCCTATAACAATCATTTTCATTATTTACTTCTCTCCTAATATTATTCCTAATGCTAGACACAGTTATACCAAAGTTATATTCTACATTCTCCTTCTCGATACTCTTCTTGGCTAACATATCAACTTTATCATGAAGGAGTAATCCAATGTGTGATGGGATCCATAGCAATTGCACATTAATTCCTTTGTCCCTAATTTTTGAGTATCTATACCTGGCTTCCGCAATGAGCATGTTGTTGGAGTCATTATATGAGTCAAGAGCCTTCAGTGATGACATAGAATCAGTAATGATGATAGAGTCAAGCTCAGTGTCATAGGTTAGCTTTAGCGCCATTAGGATTGCAAACAATTCAGTTTGCAGTGTAGACGCCCAGTTGTTAATTCTTATGCCTAACTCAACAAATTTATTATCGTTCTTAACTAGGGAGGTGGCAACAAGAGCAGATGCAGCCCTGCCAGAAGACTCCTGTTTAGATCCATCAGTGTATATAACTTGTGATAACTTGTTACTACCAGCTAGGTGAGAAATTTCTTCTTGAGCAGTTGCTCTAACAAGAGATTTAAGGAAGGGATTACTAGCAATGAGCTTCTTGGGAGGGACTTGTAGGTATGTGATATTAAATGAACACATCTTCCATGGAGGTTTTGTGTGCGAGGGGCTTGGACTTCCAGCAGGCATGCGTGAGCGTGTTTGATAGGAGTGAATGGAGACAAATGGTTTTTAATACTTGACGTGCTGTTGGAGTGTGAGCAAAGTAACATTTATGAAGGGATTCAGGGAAACCGGCAGGCCGGACTTGAGTCCTGGAGATGGGAAGTACAGTGCCTGCACTCTGAAGGAGGGGTGTTAATGTTGCAGTTTAAAAACTGTAGTGTAAAGCACCCTTCTGGCAAGACAGTGATGGAGTGAATGATGGTGAAAGTTTTTCTTTTTCGGGCCACCCTGCCTTGGTGGGAATCGGCCGGTGTGATAATAAAAAAATAAATCTTCCATGGAGGGGTGAAATGCTCTTGTTGCCTACAGTGATACAGTTCATGTAGGTTATAAAACTTAATGCAATTGCACGTTTTCACAATCCATTTAGATCTTTAGACACTTGGTAAGATTCACTGTGACAGTGTCTGGTTCGTTTCTCAACATTCTAATACCGAGTACAGTGTTAATTTCAACAATCCTATCACTGATACTAGAAATACCAAGCTCCTTCCTCATGTTAAGAACTTTTGTAGATCTGGGACAGCCAAGAATAATCCTGAGAGCTTCATCTTGCATTAACTCCAAGGGTCGGAGAGAACTTTCTCTAGCTAATATCAACATGGGAGCAGCATAATCAATTAAGGACCTAACATAGGCTATGTACATCATTCTCACGATTCTCACATTTGCACCATAGTTGGGATTGTAGCCAGCAACAGCTTTGAGAGCATTTAGCCTAGCTTTACATTTCTTGTTTAGTTGTGGTATAGTGGATTTGTTAAAGGGTACATCTACACCAAGATATCTGTAAGTTTTAACGTAGCTAATGATTTCACCCTGCAAATAGATGGGTGGGGGATGTCGTTTGCTTGTTAATGTCTTAGTTTTAGAGGAAGATATTATGAGGCCTAGTCGATTACAAATTGCTTGAACTTCATTAAGAATGATATTCATCTTCTTATGCCCTGTTGTATGGATCATGATATCATCAGCATAGCTTATAGCTATATGTTTAGGTGAGGCAGGTAGAGCATTTAGGAGAGCATTAATCAGAATATTAAATAGCATGGGACTAAGAACTCCTCCCTGCGGTGTACCTAAAGACATTTCTTTAGAATCACTTCTGAAGCCTTGGTAAAGGACAGAGGATACTCTATTTGACAGGTATCCTATTATCCAGCAGAGTAAGCTACCACCAATATTCATTTTGGCTAATTCATGTAGTATAACGGTTCTGTTCGCAATATCAAATGCAGATTTTAGATCAAGAAAAGTGGTAAAACTAGTAGAGGTGTGTGCAGTGAGAAAGGTGGAAATACAGTTCTGCACACTTTTACCTTTCATGAACCCATAGAGGTAGGGGGAAAGTTGATCTCTGATTCTGTAGTACAGTCTGTTAAGCATCATTCTTTCAAAAGTTTTACAAAGACAACTAGTTAAGGAGATCGGCCTAAATGTATCAGGCTGTTGGGGCTTAGGGATAGGCACAATGAGACTATTGGTCCAGGAAGTAGGAAGAACGCCCTCAATGTAACTGAGATTATACAGTGCCAACAAAGGGTTATCAGGCACGTGCCTTAGAGTTCTGAGAATATCATAGGTTATACCATCCTCTCCAGGAGCAGTTGATCGACCTTTGGTTAATGCATTATCTAATTCATACTCGGTAAAGAGGCAATCACTCTCATCAATATTTTGGCTCATAAAATTAATCAGTTTCAACATTTCTTCAGAAGTACTCTCTAAATTTTTTCTAATATGAGATGGAAGGCTTTCATGCCTGGATGTTTTGGACCAGTCGTTTATGAGGTCATTTGCTTTTTCAAGAGGAAAGGGATGAGCAACATTGCCAGTCTTTTTCCTGGTTATTTTATTTATACCTTTCCAAGCCAAACTCAAAGGGGTGGACCTATTTAATCCACTAACAAACTGTTCCCATTCCTGTTGCCTAAGTTCTTCCTTTCTATTCCTTGCATTTGTTAGTGCAGCTTGGAACGTTCTGAGCAGGTCTGGGGTTCTACATTCACGGTATGCTTTACCAATCCTCCTAGCTGCATGTGTTAGATTGCGCAGCTGTGGATCATTATAGTATTTACATTGGTTTTTATTATTATTTATAGTGTAGGGTTTTTGTTTCCTATTCCTGCCCACTTGATCTGTGAGAGCACTCTCAATAGTGGTAATTAAATCATCATTAAGTTTTTGTGTGCCAATGGGCTCGTAATTCTTATACCATTCATCCAAGTGGTTAATTAAGTTGTCTCTGTGTTCTGGTTTGAGAATAAGTTTCCTCCTTCTGTATTTAGCTCCTTGATTGCTGGAGATGTGATCAAGATTGACAGTTGTTAGTCTTGGGAAGTGATCAGATAGAAGATCATCAACTATGACAGAGTCATGCATCGTATATGATGTATTAAATCCAAGACACAGATCTAGTATGCCACCATATATGTGAGTAGGCTCAGTAGTGCCCACAATTCGAACATTATCATGCTCATTTAGCAATCTCACTAGTTTAGTTCCATTGGTGTTTGTTATAGACCCACCAATATTCTTATGTCTGGCATTAAAATCTCCAAGAATGATGGTAGGTTCACTATTGATGCGATCTGGTAAAGCATCAGGTCGAAGCTGGTTCGCTGGGGCATAGAGATTAAAAATGTTTATGGAAAAATCGCCTGCATATACTTTGACACCATGATACTGCATGTTAACTCGACTCTGCAAGGAAAGGAGTGAATGTGGCAAGCTCTTTCTGACATACATCACACAACAGTTGGTTGACCTTAGGTTATAAGCTGCATATCCAGGCAAGTTTGGTGGAGGTGCTCCATCTTTCAATCTACATTCCTGCAAACAGATGACATCAATATTCTTGGTTGCACTAATATGATGTAAGTCAGGCAACCGCTTCCTGATGGAAGCAATGTTCCATGAAAAGATTTGTAATGTATCCATTGTAGTGAGTTATTACAATCTCTTGCTCATAAGATGGTAAAACTATTATGCTTTGACTACAGTGTGCAGATACTTAAGAGCAAATAGCATAGTTTGTACGTCTTTATCTTCAGGACCTTTATTTTTAAGCATTTTTCGGCATTTTGGCAGCCAGTGATAAGGCAATTTTTGAAGGCAAGAGTTATGGGCTTCTTTCTCACAAATTGCTGGAAGCTGAACGGAGATTCCTGCACTTTTGACATCATCACCATGCTCAAGATCATCATCCTGATTACATATATTTATTAAACTTGTCAGGATCTGTTCAAGATGCTCAATTTTTTTCTGGAAAGTTGTTATAATATGAGGAAGGTCAGGCGAATCCAATGCCTCTCCGGAGGATGGCACTTCTGGGTTAGTGCTTTCTTTAACACCTATCACCTTAACAGGTACCATGGTTACATTAGTGTTCTCTGTTTCATCATTCATTGCAGGTAGGTCCTGTGCATCTGACTCATCTCCAATTTCCAGGGAGGTTACCTGTGTGGTGTCCGTCTGACTGTTGTAGTTGTGTGTATTGGGAGAAATGACAAACTCATCCCCATATTCAGGTGTAGCCATAGGTATCTGTAGTGGCAGACCAGTAGTTCCATATGTGCTAGCAGGGATGGCTAGCTCCTCCACAGCTGGTGTGTGTGATGGCATTCTGGTATCACCAGAATCCTTTGCAGTGAGGTGGGGTTCTTGCACACTTTGCAGAGGTTCAGTCTCAGATCTGGCTGTGGTAGACTGGATGGCCCCATCCTCAGTTACCATTAAAGGACTGTTATCAGGTTTACATCGAAGGTTGTTTGGGTTCTGACTGCAGTCCTTGTGGGAAACTGTAACCCCAACTTCTTTACAGTTAATACACTTAAATTTTCGGCTGTCAGGGCCTACTGTGCATTCTCTAGTGGAATGTTTCCCAGCACACTTACCACACCAAGAATGTAGTATTCCACAGTCTACTGCAACATGGAGGATGATGATTTTTTAGTCATTTAGCAAACACACATGTAAATATAAATAACTCATTTTACCTTATTCCTAGTATATATCCTTTATAGTATAATAATAAGCTATTACATGTATATCCTTTATAGTATAATAAGGTATTAAAAGGACCCCGATGGAAGTAAGTCACTCTGACTTATTTTGGGTTATCCTAGGTTCTCTACACATATCCTGCTATGTATGATCTTTGTAACTGTATCTGTGTATACCTGAATAAACTTACTTAATCAGTGAACTGGTGAACCACCATGACTGACGTTGATCATCAGTGTACTAGTGAACCATGACTGACGTTGATCATCAGTGTACTAGTGAACCATGACTGACGTTGATCTTCAGTGTACTAGTGAACCATGACTGACGTTGATCATCAGTGTACTAGTGAACCATGACTGACGTTGATCAGTGAGTGTACTAGTGAACCATGACTGACGTTGATCTTCAGTGTACTAGTGAACCATGACTGACGTTGATCATCAGTGTACTAGTGAACCATGACTGACGTTGATCAGTGAGTGTACTAGTGAACCATGACTGACGTTGATCATCAGTGTACTAGTGAACCATGACTGACGTTGATCATCAGTGTACTAGTGAACCATGACTGACGTTGATCATCAGTGTACTAGTGAACCATGACTGACGTTGATCTTCAGTGTACTAGTGAACCATGACTGACGATCATCAGTGTACTAGTGAACCATGACTGACGTTGATCAGTGAGTGTACTAGTGAACCATGACTGACGTTGATCTTCAGTGTACTAGTGAACCATGACTGACGTTGATCATCAGTGTACTAGTGAACCATGACTGACGTTGATCTTCAGTGTACTAGTGAACCATGACTGACGTTGATCATCAGTGTACTAGTGAACCATGACTGACGTTGATCATCAGTGTACTAGTGAACCATGACTGACGTTGATCATCAGTGTACTAGTGAACCATGACTGACGTTGATCATCAGTGTACTAGTGAACCATGACTGACGTTGATCTTCAGTGTACTAGTGAACCATGACTGACGTTGATCATCAGTGTACTAGTGAACCATGACTGACGTTGATCATCAGTGTACTAGTGAACCATGACTGACGTTGATCATCAGTGTACTAGTGAACCATGACTGACGTTGATCTTCAGTGTACTAGTGAACCATGACTGACGTTGATCATCAGTGTACTAGTGAACCATGACTGATGTTGATCATCAGTGTACTAGTGAACCATGACTGACGTTGATCTTCAGTGTACTAGTGAACCATGACTGACGTTGATCATCAGTGTACTAGTGAACCATGACTGACGTTGATAATCACTGTACTAGTGAACCATGACTGACGTTGATCATCAGTGTACTAGTGAACCATGACTGACGTTGATCATCAGTGTACTGGTGAACCATGACTGACGTTGATCATCAGTGTACTGGTGAACCATGACTGACGTTGATCATCAGTGTACTGGTGAACCATGACTGACGTTGATCATCAGTGTACTGGTGAACCATGACTGACGTTGATCATCAGTGTACTGGTGAACCATGACTGACGTTGATCAGTGTACTAGTGAACCATGACTGACGTTGATCATCAGTGTACTGGTGAACCATGACTGACGTTGATCAGTGAGTGTACTAGTGAACCATGACTGACGTTGATCATCAATGTACTGGTGAACCATGACTGACGTTGATCATCAGTGTACTGGTGAACCATGACTGACGTTGATCAGTGAGTGTACTAGTGAACCATGACTGACGTTGATCAGTGAGTGTACTAGTGAACCATGACTGACGTTGATCATCAGTGTACTGGTGAACCATGACTGACGTTGATCAGTGAGTGTACCGGTGAACTATGACTGACGTTGATCATCAGTGTACTGGTGAACTATGACGTTGATCATCAGTGTACTGGTGAACCATGACTGACGTTGATCAGTGAGTGTACTGGTGAACTATGACGTTGATCATCAGTGTACTGGTGAACTATGACTGACGTTGATCATCAGTGTACCTGTGAACCATGACTGACGTTGATCAGTGAGTGTACTGGTGAACTATGACGTTGATCATCAGTGTACTGGTGAACCATGACTGACGTTGATCAGTGAGTGTACTGGTGAACTATGACTGACGTTGATCATCAGTGTACCTGTGAACCATGACTGACGTTGATCATCAGTGTACTGGTGAACTATGACTGACGTTGATCATCAGTGTACTGGTGAACCATGACACGTTGATCATCAGTGTACTGGTGAACCATGACTGACGTTGATCATCAGTGTACTGGTGAACCATGACTGACGTTGATCATCAGTGTACCTGTGAACCATGACTGACGTTGATCAGTGAGTGTACTGGTGAACTATGACGTTGATCATCAGTGTACTGGTGAACTATGACGTTGATCATCAGTGTACTGGTGAACCATGACTGACGTTGATCATCAGTGTACCTGTGAACCATGACTGACGTTGATCAGTGAGTGTACTGGTGAACCACGAGTGACGTTGATCATCAATGAGCCTACAAGTGAACCATGACTGACATTGACCATTAATGAGTGTACTGGTGAACCATGACTGACATTGATCATCAAAGACTGTGCAAGTGAACCGTGACTTGCATTGATAGTTAATGAGTGTACTAGTGAAACATTGTCGTAGGCGTTCTGCTGAGTCGCATGTAATTGGAATGATGTGTGTATCTGTTCTGCAACGGTGATTTACCCGAGATTTTGAGTAGCTGCCTGCGTCTCAGTGTATTTGAAGTACTCTAACCGTAACCAGTTTAACGGTTACTTCAGCTCGTACACTAGTATGCATCTGGAACACAAGTATTCCCTACTTACAGCTCAGACCACGCTATGGCCTGTTGATCTCAGAATGCAGACAGGTAACTAATACGATGGAGTGACAGACATGGTGCCATTAAGCAGTGATTTTATACAATGTAAAGTACATGTATGTTGTACAAGGACATATACTCTTCTTTCATATGAAAGCATAATGGATCATGGTTGATCATGGAAAAGCAAGGGAGATTGGTAAATTTTTGTTCAGGTGGTCTATGGGTTCTGAGGAAAATTACATGGAAAATAAAAAGGTATTTAACAGACAAGGCATAACCTGGTGCGTACAAGATACAGCTGTTATATCTCAGAATTAGGAGAGGGTGTGAAAAATCAATGTACAAAAAAATTGATCCACAGTTAAAAATAAACTTACACACAGCCAAGAAATATGACTTGGTCACGCAGAGCAACTCATAACATATAATCATCTATAACCAGATTGACACGAATGCACACAAGATTTCTTTTTACATTTACACAATATTTCTCAATAAAGATGACCCACAGTCGCTCACCAATTGCAGAATGGCACACAGTCAAAGATGACAAAGTACAGTGGTACCTTGACTTATGAATTTAATTTGTTCTGTGAAGGAGCTCATAACTCAGTTTGTTCTTATATCAAATCAATTTTCCTAATTGAAATTAAGTGAAATGCCATTAATCTGTTTCAGTGGAATTCCTTGCTCTTGGGAGCCAGGAGACAGTACTTCAGTATAATGCTAATATCAACTTTGTGGCTTATTTATGTATCACAACTGATCTAATATGACATAATAAACAATATAAATAGCATAGAAACATGATATATACTCTAGAAGGAATAAAATATGTCATGTGACGAGTGGTGGTGGCCACTCCCAAGGTAAAAATAATTATCGCTTTGACCATATCTTCCTATTCTTGCCCTTCTGAGGTCTTATTATGAGAGAAAACAGAGTGTGAGGCTAACTGCACTAGATCACTAGTTTCATAAGGAAAACGCTGAAACAAAAGTGATTTTCTCGTGTTTTTCTATGATTTCATGCTTTAATTCAATGGACACACTTTCTTAGGACCCCTGGTTAGAAAAAAGAAATTTGGCAAAATAACTGCACAAAAAGCACACAACGCTGGGATGCTGGGCGGATTTTGTGGCGTTCGCTGTGCCAACTAGTGGCAGCATATCCGAAGCTCGCTCGTAACTCAGATTTTGGTTCGCAGCTCAAAGCAAAAAAATCTACCGAGTGATGGCTCGTAACTTGGAAAACTTGTAAGTTGGGGCACTCTTAAGTCAAGTTATGTACCACTGTATAGCAAAACTACAGATGGTAAAGTAATGCCTGGAAATAACTACATGTATTACACAAGGCATTGAAATTTAATCCCCCTTCCTTTCCTAGGGCCTCCAAGAGAAATTTTACAAGGCAGGACAAGATTGCTTTAGGGTCCCTGGGGGCAGGCTGAGGCTTCTCTCAAAATTGAGAATTTGAAGGCCAATAAAACCATTGGTAAACTTTCATAAATGCTTTATTACTGCACAGCAGAATGACCAGATAACATATATACTTTACACGTATACATTATAGATTTTGAAAATTTTTGTTGACATAACTATACAAGTGCCGAAATTATTATCATTTAATAAGTTCTTTCAAAGTAAAATAAATTCTTCTAAGTTTAATATTTACTTAGACTACTTAGTGAAATGAACTTTTCTGGCTTTTCTGCAAAATTTCTATTACTAACACTATCAAAATAGTTTCTCTGACAATTAATTGAACAACCAGAATTCAGAAAAAAGTGAATTTTACATATTTTTTTCTAAATAAACTGAAAATAGTTTAAATTAAAAAAAAAAATCAGTTTAAAAAATCAAAGTATAATGTCTGTGGCTATGGGGCCCTTTCAGAGATTCACAACTTTTCCCCAGACCAATGTACTGGCTGACCCCCCTCCCCATCTCATAGGCAGTGCACCAACTCTGCTAGGGTAAGATTTACATATGCAGAGTGGTCATCAGATCTAGAGGGGTCGAAGTTGGTGGCATAGCTAACACTTGCTGCGACTGAGAGGAATCAAAATCAGTGGTATTGACTGAAACCTGAGGAGTCCTCATCAGTTATGTTCGTAAGGAGTAGCGACGTTCAGGATGTAAATTCTGCTGATGACTTTTGAAGTGTATCTTTTCCTTCTAAAAATTTCTTGAGCTATTAGAGTATGAGTCATTACATAGTCATCTTCATTATAACTAGAAATTGGCAATTTGGCCAATTTCATGCAAATTAAAAAAATATGCCAATTTCAAAATAGGGTCCAGAATGAAGAATGCAGACATTCCTGGCTCTAAAATAACATTTTCTTTGTTCATCAGTCATGTCTCCAGGCTCCTCTGATATTACTCTTACTTACTATTTTGAATTTTTATTCAAACAAAAAATAGAAGCTTTACTGTTACGCAGACTACTGCAATATTATAATAATTGTATAAATAATGTCAACCCATTCATGACTGCATATTAGAATGGCTAGTTGGACATTTATTAGACAATGACGCCATTTGTTTACTCTGGAACATCAGCAGAAATCAAACATTTCCCCTACTTTGAGCTCCATTTCAAGGTCCTTTTCATAGTAAAACCATTCCATCAAATGTGACTACGAAAACGAGAATATAACCATAAAAACTACATGAAAATACACCTCAAAGTCGGAGTTTTAATCCAGGAACACGGTTGGAGTTTTTTTTTTCTCGTTATGCACTGAGTGCTGCAGGATTTTTTTTATACCACGCACACTGACCACACAGACCCATTCTCTCGCATGTGGGCCTACCAGCTTTCTCCCACTTGATTTGAAGCCGCTAGAATTTTTGAGTATATATACGTCAAACACATTGGCTCGTAAGATGTATATATACGACCAAAACAGTCAGAGTTAATGGGATGACAATACTGCCTGTTACCAGTAGTCATGTCCAGCATTGATGAAAAGTTTTCTATTACCATGAATTAAGCAACAGCTCTGGCTTGGGAACCAGAAAGAAGCTCAAATTCAGGCTTGAGATCTTGTGGCAAAGAAACCCAGTTAGAGGCTTTGGAACCTGTGGAAAAGTGGCCCAACACCCATGGCTGTTATTGCATGGATATCAGGCGTGGCCCCTAGGTGATGGGGTTACCAGTTTTTTAAGAATTGGTAGTGGCACAGCCAACATGGACCAATGCAATATTAATGTTTTGTCAAGAATCAGTAATGTCAAAATGTGCCACCGCAGTTGTCATGAAACTTTTTTTTAAGCTTAATTTGGAAAATAAATCAATCCCTATCAGTCCAGATAATTTCTGAAATTGCCACCAAAAATTGTATAACAAGATAACAGTTTCTGTTGTTATAGAGCAACAGCAGCTAGAACCTCGTGTTTAGGTATCCTCATACAATTTTTGGTGGCAGTTTCAGAAATTATCTGAACTGATAGGGGCTGATTTTCATCATAACATTGTACAAGCCAAAAATCACCTTATTTTAAGGCCTGTTTTCTCTTTAATGGCAAAATGATTATCCAGAAAATACATATCTTGTAGTTTAGAATTTGCTCTTTCTAATGAAGTTACCATTAGCACAGGAGCTAAAAATGTTTGGAGTCTCATATTTTAGGATTTGTGATGATGTCTACTTGGGTAGCTGACTACAATAATGTCTTATTAAAATAATTCACTGGTCTGCATATGGAATGTTTTTAATTTTTATTTTTATTCATGGTTGTGATCTTACATATTCTTGGGCTGCTGACTGCAAATATCTAAACCATTTTGCTCTATCATGTAAGGATTCTGAATAAAATACAAATTAATGATAAAAAATGTAAATTTTTAATAAATTGTTAATTTATTAAAATTAGGCAAGTAATCATGGAAAAGCACATTCTGTTTTAAGATCATACGAGTTCCAAATCATCATGAATCAAATCAAATGATTCTATTAAAAAATTATGCTCCTAATGGTTAGCCTTCATATTGAATCAAAGGAAGGAGGACTGCTTTGATTTTTGCTTGTGCTGTGCATCGAGACCATTACGTTTGAATGACCAGCAGTAATCCACCATCATGCTGACATTCCATTTACCCTGAGTTTCCATGGTGCAAATATCCTGATGGAACCACTCTCCTTGTTCCTCACTGTAGTCCCCACGCTTGTTGGGAAAATAGTCAAGATGTGAGTGCAAAAAGTGCATCTTCACACTAATTCTAGACCCAAGTTGTTGGAAACTTGAAATCAGGTCTTGGATCATTTTTTCATATTCGGGAGAGCGCCTGTTTCCTAGGAAGTTGTGGACAATCTGCTTTTAAATGAAAACCTGGCATTCACCTCGACACCTGCTAATGCTTCATCAAAATGCTTATCCTGCACCAGTTCCTGAATCTGAGGGCCAACAAAGATTCCTGCTTTTAGCTTGCCTTCACTTATATGAGGAAACTTTGACTCCAGGTACTGGAGTCTTGTTCAAGGCCTTCACAAAATTTTTCATAAGCCCTAATTTGATATGGAGTGGTGGCAGCAGAATTTTCTTGGGGTCAACTAGTGGCACAGTTTTCATCTTGTGATTTCTGGGTAAAAAGGTGGTTCTTGGTGGCCAGTTTTTTTGTTCATAGTGCTGGCTGTCTGCTCTACTATCCCAAAGACACAGAAAACAGGAATACTTGGTGTATCTGCCTTGAAGACCTAGTAGGAGAACAATAACTTTTAAATCACCACAAATGAGAAAATTGTGATTCTGGTACTTGATTGTAGATATTAGTGTCTTCGCATTTGCGTAAGTTTCTAACATTTGGACACTATGGCCAATTGGCACAGATGCAGCTGTGTTGCTGTTGTAGAGAAGTACAGCCTTTAAACTTCTTTTAGAAGAATCAATGAAGAGTCTCCATTCATCTGCTTTGTATGACATCCCCATGTGTTCAATAAAGCCAGAAATATTTGAGCAGAAAACTAAAGATTCCTCTTTGTCAAAGAAATGAGTGAATTCCGCTTCAAGTTGACGTTACCAAGCGAATGTTGTTCCAGGAGTTAGAAGCCTGTGTTCCTTCGGTCTAGAGCCAAGTAACTGTGCACTTTCTTTTGGAAGGTTAAGGTCTCTCACCAAGTCATTGAGCTCAACTTGGTTGAAAGGTTTGGGATCGTCATTTGTTGGTGGTTCATAGTCCACTTCCATCTCCTTAGAATCACTGGTATCAGACTCTGAAAAAATTTGCCATGTCTCAGGTGGCTCAGGTACAGGAATATCTTCAGAGTGGGAAACAGGCCTTATTACTGAAGGAATATTTGGGTATATTATGCGATCTTTAGTCTTCTTGTTGAATCCAGCTACTTTAGTCATACAAAAGTAGCAGTTGTCATGGTGGTTCATGTGCTCCTGCTATACCATACATTTAAGTTTTCCAACTGACTGCATTTGGAGCTTACTGATGCAACTCTTGCAAGCTTTGTGTGGTGCAGATGGTTTGTCTTAGTCTCCAAGTTTGCAACCAAAATAAATAAAGTAGAAGCGCTTCAATAAAGGAGTAATGCTGCTCTGGATATCTGAAGGGGTGAATTGTCCACAGACATAGCAAAATATGTCTGGTGAATTTATGCAGCCTCTAGACATATTAATAATCTGAAAATAAAGAAAAATATTAGCTTTAACATTTAAGTCAATACAGTGGTCCCTCGCTTTTCGTAGTTCTCGGCAATCTTAAATTTCGCCAATCATAGGGGTATTTTCGTATAAACATGGACTCACTTTTCATAGGTTGACTTGCGAATAGTAGTTCGTCCGGGACGCGTACCCACGGTGTGAGCCAAGGCGGCCTCCCAACCCAGCCAGTCTGGCATTGTTTACCAGTGAGTGCAGGTCCCCTCAAGTGCTCCTACGAAATATTTCATAATATTCCACTCATTTTAGTGCTTGCAAGTACTAAATAAGCTACCATGGCTCCAAAGAAAGCTCCTAGTGCCAAGCCTGTGGTAAAGAAGGTGAGAAATATGTACAGTGACAAAGTCTTGGGCCATTTTAGGGAAGTGTTAAAGAGACGCCAGAAACAGAGCTCTCTCCACAGTTACTTTGCGAGACAGGACTAGAGTGACTCTAAAGGTGGTCCTAGTGGCATTAAGAAACAGAGAAGAGAAGCAACCCCAGAGAAGCAATTGGTACCTGAGGTGTTGCTGGAAGGGGATTCCCCTTCCAAACTGTAAACAATCCAATCTCTCTCCTCCTCCAGTCTCTCATACACTAAGAAGACTCTCCAATAAAGGTAAGTGTTATGCTGTTAATGTTTCATTCATCATTTCCCATTGTATTGTTTATGTACTATGTACATGTATATTTCATGTAAAAAATTTTTTTGTTTTAATACTTCTGGGTGTCAGGAATGGATTAATTGTATTTACATTATTTCTTATGGGGAAAATTGATTCGCAAATCGTAAATTTCGTTTATAGTAGCTCCTCCAGAAACGGATTAATTACGAAAAACGAGGGACCACTGTATAAGGTAAGCATTTTAATTGGTAATATACCGCTTCCTCATTTACTTATGTTGTATGAAAAAGAAAAAAGTAACGTTTCATTATAACTTGACAACGTGATGTGATAGAGATGAATAAAAACAATGAATCACCATTTTCCATATACTGAAAAAGATACCATAGGGTTAATAAAAAAAATCATGCAGACCAGTGTTATATTTTCCTTTAATGATATAGGCATCTGAATTCAAGATTTAATTTTACATGACAGATTTTTTTTTTTTGCCTACTTTGGCTTTATACTGTGAAAAAAGTAAGAGCATGTAAGTTTTAGGACTGTGAATTTTGAAATCAGTTGTATACCTGCATGTCTACTTACACAAGATCTGCCACAGCAATACCCTGAACATTGCTGATTGTGTGCTGCAGGCTGGTGAAATTTTCACAGGCCTACACTCTGGGGGCTATAGCATTACTACTACTGCATGTCATGAACTAAAACTTTCCCAAAGTTAGCATGTTGTATATGCCAACCTTCATATAAATGTTTATTGAAATTGGAGATAGTCAGGTGGGGACCCCTGGTCCACTTGACATGGAATGACTCATTATTATAGTCTTTCTAGACATAAGTTAAGGTTAAGTTTGCCAGAAATGCTCTGCATAACCAAGGGGCTTTCCATGTGTGAGATACTATGTTATCCAATTTTGTGCATATGATGTCTTATGGAAATTAATTGACCATATCTGCTAGCATCATATGATAAACAACAGAATATCAAGTTGATAAGATGCACAAGTTGATAAGTTGGCATATTTCTTGCCTCCCAGGGACTGATATACTTAGAAGACTAGAAATGTTCCATAGGTTGTCCAAGTTTGCAGTGGGGTCAGAATATTGAATTTCTTGGGTGGATAAGTAATTTAACCCTTTGACTGTTTTGGACATATATTTTTTTTTTATTATCACACTGGCCGATTCCCACCAAGGCAGGGTGGCCCGAAAAAGAAAAACTTTCACCATCATTCACTCCATCACTGTCTTGCCAGAAGGGTGCTTTACACTACAGTTTTTAAACTGCAACATTAACACCCCTCCTTCAGAGTGCAGGCACTGTACTTCCCATCTCCAGGACTCAAGTCCGGCCTGCTGGTTTCCCTGAACCCCTTCATAAATGTTACTTTGCTCACACTCCAACAGCACGTCAAGTATTAAAAACCATTTGTCTCCATTCACTCCTATCAAACACGCTCACGCATGCCTGCTGGAAGTCCAAGCCCCTTGCACACAAAACCTCCTTTACCCCCTCCCTCCAACCTTTCCTAGGCCGACCCCTACCCCGCCTTCCTTCCACTACAGACTGATACACTCTTGAAGTTATTCTGTTTCGCTCCATTCTCTCCACATGTCCGAACCACCTCAACAACCCTTCATCAGCCCTCTGGACAACAGTTTTGGTAATCCCGCACCTCCTCCTAACTTCCAAACTACGAATTCTCTGCATTATATTCACACCACACATTGCTCTCAGACATGACATCTCCACTGCCTCCAGCCTTCTCCTCGCTGCAACATTCATCACCCATGCTTCACACCCATATAAGAGCGTTGGTAAAACTATACTCTCATACATTCCCCTCTTTGCCTCCAAGGACAAAGTTCTTTGTCTCCACAGACTCCTAAGTGCACCACTCACCCTTTTCCCCTCATCAATTCTATGATTCACCTCATCTTTCATAGACCCATCCGCTGACACGTCCACTCCCAAATATCTGAATATATTCACCTCCTCCATACTCTCTCCCTCCAATCTGATATCCAATCTTTCATCACCTAATCTTTTTGTTATCCTCATAACCTTACTCTTTCCTGTATTCACTTTCAATTTTCTTCTTTTGCACACCCTACCAAATTCATCCACCAATCTCTGCAACTTCTCTTCAGAATCTCCCAAGAGCACAGTGTCATCAGCAAACAGCAACTGTGACAACTCCCACTTTGTGTGATTCTTTATCTTTTAACTCCACGCCTCTTGCCAAGACCCTCGCATTTACTTCTCTTACAACCCCATCTATAAATATATTAAACAACCACGGTGACATCACACATCCTTGTCTAAGGCCTACTTTTACTGGGAAATAATTTCCCTCTTTCCTACATACTCTAACTTGAGCCTCACTATCCTCGTAAAAACTCTTCACTGCTTTCAGTAACCTACCTCCTACACCATACACCTGCAACATCTGCCACATTGCCCCCCTATCCACCCTGTCATACGCCTTTTCCAAATCCATAAATGCCACAAAGACCTCTTTAGCTTTATCTAAATACTGTTCACTTATATGTTTCACTGTAAACACCTGGTCCACACACCCCCTATCTTTCCTAAAGCCTCCTTGTTCATCTGCTATCCTATTCTCCGTCTTACTCTTAATTCTTTCAATAATAACTCTACCATACACTTTGCCAGGTATACTCAACAGACTTATCCCCCTATAATTTTTGCACTCTCTTTTACCCCCTTTGCCTTTATACAAAGGAACTATGCATGCTCTCTGCCAATCCCTAGGTACCTTACCCTCTTCCATACATTTATTAAATAATTGCACCAACCACTCCAAAACTATATCCCCACCTGCTTTTAACATTTCTATCTTTATCCCATCAATCCCGGCTGCCTTACCCCCTTTCATTTTACCTACTGCCTCATGAACTTCCCCCACACTCACAACTGGCTCTTCCTCACTCCTACAAGATGTTGTTCCTCCTTGCCCTATACACGAAATCACAGCTTCCCTATCTTCTTCAACATTTAACAATTCCTCAAAATATTCCCTCCATCTTCCCAATACTTCTAACTCTCCATTTAATAACTCTCCTCTCCTATTTTTAACTGACAAATCCATTTGTTCTCTAGGCTTTCTTAACTTGTTAATCTCACTCCAAAACTTTTTCTTATTTTCAACAAAATTTGTTGATAACATCTCACCCACTCTCTCATTTGCTCTCTTTTTACATTGCTTCACCACTCTCTTAACCTCTCTCTCTTTCTCCATATACTCTTCCCTCCTTGCATCACTTCTACTTTGTAAAAACTTCTCATATGCTAACTTTTTCTCCCTTGCTACTCTCTTCACATCATCATTCCACCAATCGCTCCTCTTCCCTCCCGCACCCACTTTCCTGTAACCACAGACTTCTGCTGAACACTCTAACACTACATTTTTAAACCTACCCCATACCTCTTCGATCCCATTGCCTATGTTCTCATTAGCCCATCTATCCTCCAATAGCTGTTTATATCTTACCCTAACTGCCTCCTCTTTTAGTTTATAAACCTTCACCTCTCTCTTCCCTGATGCTTCTATTCTCCTTGTATCCCATCTACCTTTTACTCTCAGTGTAGCTACAACTAGAAAGTGATCTGATATATCTGTGGCCCCTCTATAAACATGTACATCCTGAAGTCTACTCAACAGTCTTTTATCTACCAATACATAATCCAGCAAACTACTGTTATTTCGCCCTACATCATATCTTGTATACTTATTTATCCTCTTTTTCTTAAAATATGTATTACCTATAACTAAACCCCTTTCTATACAAAGTTCAATCAAAGGGCTCCCATTATCATTTACACCTGGCACCCCAAACTTACCTACCACACCCTCTCTAAAAGTTTCTCCTACTTTAGCATTCAGGTCCCCTACCACAATTACTCTCTCACAGATTGGGCATATATATACTCAATAATTCTAGCGTGCAGTGTGCACTGTAAAAAAAAAAATCCTGCAGCACGCAGTGCATAATGAGAGAAAAAAAACTCCGACCGTGTTTTTGGATTAAAATGCCAACCTTGAGGTGTATTTTCCTATAGTATTTATGGTTGTATTCTCGTTTTCTTGGTCTCATCTGATAGAATGGAAAACATGTTACAGAAATAGAGATGATTTTTTATTAGTTTCACGATGAAAGGGACCTTGAAATTGAGCTCAAAGTAGCGGAAATGTTCGATTTTTACCAATGTTCAAGAGTAAGCAAATCACACCACACGCCCAACTGGAGAGTCTAATATTCTTTCACTAGTGTACTGATATTATTTATATCATTTTTACAATAATGCAGTAGTCTGCATAACAGAAAATTTCCAATTTTTTGTGTGAATAAAAAATCAAAATAGGAAGCAAGAGTAATATAAGAGGGGCCTAGAGACATGACTAATGAACAGAGGTGTTATTTTAGTGCCAAGAATGTCTGCATTGTTTATTCTGAGCCCTATTTTGAAATTGGCATCTTTTTTGTGTGAAATTGGCTAAATTACCAATTTCTGACCACTTTATTGGGTAATTGAAATTGGTAAATGGGTGGTTTCTTGTACTCGATTGATAGAGAAAATGGAGTTCTAAAGAAATAGCTATGAGTTTGGCCGACTGGAACAGTGGAATTGGCTGAAAATAGGGCTCAAAGTTGGTGAAATCGCCATTGTCTATATATCACTGAGATCCCTAACTTTGCGGGAGTGTAATTCCTTAAGTTTTCGATCAGATTTCATACTTTTGGTGTCATTACCACCGGGAAAAGATTCTCTGCCATTTCATGAGAATTTTTTTTTTTCCGACACCAGGAGACACTTCAGGATTTATGGTTGCGACAGTCAAAGGGTTAAGAACCACTGTAGGCGTGACAACTGCAGTTATACCCATACCATGAAATGTCCTATGTCCATCAGTTGTGATATTATTGGGGTCTATCTTGTCTCCTACATACTGAACAAACCCAAGTATGCTAGCACCTGTGGATGCTGCAGTTGGAAACACAGTACTCTGCATGTAAGCATGAAAATCCCATACAACTGTTACTTTGGTGTCCCCTTGTTACTTCGATGGTACGGTTCTCGCTATATCCTTTGATGTAGGGTAGCTTATTAATGCCTATAAACTCTAGGAGAATACCTACATTCAAGATTAGTTCTCCTCAGTCTCTGAAAACTTGTTCACCCATCCTTTCAAACAGGTTATTGAAACTACTATTACAAAATTAGTAATATATTTTATGGATAGGTATTCACAACATATACATGTTAAGCATTCTGGTCCAATTTTCCCATTCATAGCAAGGGATGCATACCCTAGTCTGAGCTTAACCAGTAGACCACATAGTACCTAGTCACATGGTCCCATCTGAATCAATTACTGTGGACCCTTGCCTGATGAACGCATCGCATAATGTTAGATCCACCTAACGAAGTGTTTGAGTGTAAAAATTTTGCCCCGCCTAGCAATAAAAAACTCGCCCAATGTGATTCATCCAGGACCTGTCCACGCTGCCTCGTGGGTGCCAGTGTTTACAAGCCATCCAGTGCAGTCGCATCTACGCATACATACGGTACATTTCACATTATCCCAGTGTTTTTAATGTTTGTAACTGCAAAATAAGTCACCATGGACACCAAGAAAGCTTCTAGTCCCAACCCTGTGGTAAAAAGGGCGAGAATTGGTATGGAATTAAAAAAAAGAGATTAAGGAAATGTGTGCAAAGTGGGTTGAACTACAAACCTTTATGGATGAAAATCACCTTAACACAGCTATTGCAAGCCGCACTGGTGACTATTACAATGACAGTGTTGGTGCCCATTTTAGGCAAATCTTAAAGGAATACGAAGTACAGAGCTCTATGGACAGATTTGTTGTGTGACAGAGGTCCAGTGACTCTCAAGCTGGTCCTAGTGGCATTAAAAGAAGAAGGGAAGTAACCCCAGATGATTGCTACCTCAGTCATCACCAGATTTTTCACATCACCAGATCTTCACATCACCAGATCTACCATCACTCATCACCAGATCTTCAATAAAGGTAAGTGTCATGTATTCTTTATTTAGTACAGTAGTAATTGTGCAAGTCTTCTTCTTTTTGGGTGTATAAAAATGTATATTTCATGTGGTAAAATTTTTTTTTCATACTTTGGAGTCTTAGGAACGGATTAATTTGATTACTATTATTTCTTATGGGGTAAATTAATTCGGCTAGCGATAATTTCTGCTAACAATGAGCTCTCAGGAACGGATTAATATTGTTAGCTGAGGGTCCACTGTATTACTCCTTTTTCCCTGGTGGCCTTAATCCAATGTTTTGACATACTGTAGCCATTTTAGGTATAATGGTTACAATATCAAACATTAGTTAAGTACAAATCTTACCTCCTGGGCACACTCATCTTGCCCAGAAGTAGAGTGGGAGAAATTCCTTCCAGTTTGGGAGCACAACAACAAAGAAAGGTGAGCCTGATGTGGGTCTTAGCCAAATGATGACCCGCCATTGGAGCTTTTGATCGTCTGACCGAGGCCTTCTGCTGGCTTACTGGTCCACCCCTTTAAAAATTATGGTCATCATTATAATCACTTAGTAGGTGAGCCAGACTCTCCTACTTTTATACCCATAACAATAGAACATCAACATGTACATTTCCTTTACTACCATACAGTGGACCCCCGCATACCGATTTTAATCCGTGCAAGAGGGGTCATTGTTATGCGAAATAATCGGTATGCGAATGAATTTTCCCCATAAGAAATAATGGAAATCAAATTAATCCGTGCAAGACACCCAAAAGTATGAAAAAATTTTTTTTACCACGTGAAATATACATTTTCCTACACACAAAGAGAAGGATACATGCACAATAGTAGAGTAGTACATGCACAGTATATATTGTGCATGTACTAGTCTACTAAATGAAGAATAAATGACACTTACCTTTATTGAAGAGGCAGCAATGACTGATGAGACACTGTGTCCTGGGAGTGCCTTTTCCTCCTGAACTGTAGGTCCTGTTTGGTATCCAGAACATGCCTTATCACACTGTGTATGTCACTACGATTCTTAAATCTCTCACATTTCCTTTACTACCATATTTTTGTTTTTCTTCCATTACTGTACCTTATTTTACTTTTAAAATACTGTCTTGATAATCATCATCTTTCAACAAACCAGCTGTATTCCACTGAGGCAGGGTGGTCCAAAGAGAAAAATGAAAGTTTCTCTTTTTAAATTTAGTAATATATACAGAAGGGGTTACTAGCCCCTTGCTCCCGGCATTTTAGTCGCCTCTTACGACATACATGGTTTACAGAGGAAGAATTCTGTCCCACTCCCCATGGAGATACCGAGATAAACAAGAGCAAGGACTAGTAAGAAAATAGAAGAAAACCTAGTGTATGTGTGTACTCACCTAGCTGTACTTGCCTAGTTGTGGTTGCAGGAGTCGAGTCACAGCTCCTGGCCCTGCCTCTTCACTGGTCGCTACTAGGTCACTCTTCCTGCCCCATGAGCTTTATCATACTTCTTCTTAAAGCTATGTATGGATCCTGCCTCCACTATATCACTTCCCAGACTATTCCACTTCCTGACAACTCTGTGACTGGAAGAAATACTTCCTAACATCCCTGTGATTCATCTGAGTCTTCAGCTTCCAACTGTGACCCCTTGTTCCTGTGTCCCATCTTTAGAACATCTTGTCTTTGTCCACCTTGTCGATTCCTCTCAGTGTTGTAATCATATCCCCCCTATCTCTCCTGTCCTCCAGTATTGTCAGGCCGATTTCCCTCAACCATTCCTCGTAGGACATGCCCCTTAGCTCAAGGACTTGTCTTGTTGCAAACCTTTGCGCTTTCTCTAATTTCCTTATGTGCTTGGCTTGGCTAGGCTGTGTGGGGGTGTGGGTGTGGAGGTGGGTGGGGGTATGGAGGTGTGTGTGGGTGGGGATGTGGAGGTGTGTGTGGGTGGGGGTGTGGAGGTGTGTGTGGGTGGGGGTGTGGAGGTGTGTGTGGGTGGGGGTGTGGAGGTGTGTGTGAGTGGGGTATGTGTGTGGGGTACATGTGTGTAGGTGTGTTACAGCCTCTCCTCACTTATTGATGTATTCGTTTACTGGCGACTTGAACTTAGGACAGGCTCTCTGACCAGTATGCATACCTAAATAATGTATATTAGAGCTGATTTCTTTTATTCTGATTATTACAGTATACAGTACATTACTGTATAAACATTTAAAAATATACCAGAAATATTATAAATGGTGCAAAAGTGACATTAAAACAAAGATGGTTGACATAATCCCACTACCATTATAGTATGCTCCTTCCTTCCTTCATTTACTGACATGGTCTTAGGAATGGAACCCCATCGTTAAGTGATGTGTGTGTGTGTGTGTGTGTGTGTGTGTACTCACCTCGCCTAGTTGTACTCATCTAGTTGAGGTTGCAGGGGTCGAGTCCAAGCTCCTGGCCCCGCCTCTTCACTGGTCGCCACTTGGCCACTCTCCCTGAACCATGAGCTTTATCATACCTCTGCTTGAAGCTATGTATGGATCCTGCCTCCACTACATCTCTTCCCAAACTATTCCACTTCCTGACTACTCTGTGGCTGAAGAAATACTTCCTAACATCCCTGTGATTCATCTGTGTCTTCAGCTTCCAACTGTGTCTCCTTGTTGCTGTGTCCAGTCTCTGGAACATCCTGTCTTTGTTCACCTTGTCAATTCCTCTCAGTATTTTGTAAGTCGTTATCATGTCCCCCCTATCTCTCCTGTCCTCCAGTGTCGTCAGGTTGATTTCCCTTAACCTCTCCTCATACTACATACCTCTTAGCTCTGGGACTAGTCTTGTTGCAAACCTTTGCACTGTCTCTAGTTTCTTTACGTGCTTGGCTAGGTGTGGGTTCCAAACTGGTGCTGCATACTCCAATATGGGCCTAACGTACACGGTGTACAGGGTCCTGAACGATTCCTTATTAAAATGTCGGAATGCTGTTCTGAGGTTTGCTTGGCGCCCATGTGCTGCAGCTGTTATTTGGTTGATGTGCGCTTCAGGAGATGTGCCTGGTGTTATACTCACCCCAAGATCTTTTTCCTTGAGTGAGGTTTGTAGTCTCTGGCCCCCTAGACTGTACTCCATCTGCGGTCTTCTTTGCCCTTCCCCAATCTTCATGACTTTGCACTTGGTGGGATTGAAC
Source organism: Cherax quadricarinatus (assembly GCF_038502225.1). Taxonomy (NCBI): domain Eukaryota; kingdom Metazoa; phylum Arthropoda; class Malacostraca; order Decapoda; family Parastacidae; genus Cherax; species Cherax quadricarinatus. Next base: position 32,573,088 of record NC_091305.1, read on the forward strand.
TCCAGGAACCAATTGCTGGACCAGGTCTGCAGCCTGTCCAGATCCCTTTGTAGTTCTGCCTGGTCTTCGATTGAGTGAATTCTTCTCATCAACTTCACGTCATCTGCAAACAGGGACACCTCAGAGTCTATTCCTTCCGTCATGTCGTTCACAAATACCAGAAACAGCACTGGTCCTAGGACTGACCCCTGTGGGACCCCGCTGGTCACAGGTGCCCACTCTGACACCTTGCCACATACCATGACTTGCTGCTGTCTTCCTGACAAGTATTCCCTGATCCATTGTAGTGCCTTCCCTGTTATCCCTGCATGGTCCTCCAGTTTTTGCACTTATCTCTTGTGTGGAACTGTGTCAAGCGCCTTCTTGCGGTCCAAGAATATGCAATCCACCCACCCCTCTCTCTCTTGTCTTACTGCTGTCACCATGTCATAGAACTCCAGTAGGTTTGTGACACAGGATTTCCCATCCCTGAAACCATGTTGGCTACTGTTAATGAGATCATTCCTTTCTATGTGTTCCATCACTCTTCTCCTGATAATCTTCTCCATGATTTTGCATACTATACATGTCAGTGACACTGGTCTGTAGTTTAGTGCTTCATGTCTGTCTCCTTTTTTAAAGATTGGGACTACATTTACTATCTTCCATGCCTCGGGCAATCTCCCTGTTTTGATAGACGTATTGAATATTGTTGTTAGGGGTACACATAGAGCCTCTGCTCCCTCTCTCAGGACCCATGGGGAGATGTTATCTGGCCCCATTGCCTTTGAGGTATCTAGCTCACTCAGAAGCCTCTTCACTTCTTCCTCGGTTGTGTGCACTGTGTCCAGCACTTGGTGGTGTGCCCCACCTCTCCGTCTTCCTGGAGCCCCTTCTGTCTCCTCTGTGAACACTTCTTTGAATCTCTTGTTGAGTTCCTCACATACTTCACGGTCATTTCTTGTTGTCTCTCTTCCTTCCTTAGCCTGATTACCTGGTCCTTGACTGTTGTTTTCCTCCTGATGTGGCTGTATAACAATTTTGGGTCAGATTTGGCTTTCGCTGCTATGTTGTTTTCATATTGTCTTTGGGCCTCCCTTCTTATCTGTGCATATTCGTTTCTGGCTCTACGACTGCTCTCCTTATTCTCCTGGGTCCTTTGCCTTCTATATTTCTTCCATTCCCTAGCACACTTGGTTTTTGCCTCCCTGCACCTGTGGGTGAACCATGGGCTCATCCTGGCTTTTTCATTATTCCTGTTACCCTTGGGTACAAACCTCTCCTCAGCCTCCTAGAATATTGTTGCTGCATATTCCATGATCTCATTAACTGGCTTCCCTGCCAGTTCTCTGTCCCACTGAACCCCGTTCAGGAAGTTCCTCATTCCCATGTAGTCCCCTTTCTTGTAGTTTGGCTTCATTTGTCTTGGCCTTCTTGCTTCTCCCTCCACTTGTAGCTCTACTGTGTATTCAAAGCTTAAAACCACATGATCGCTGGCCCCAAGGGGTCTTTCATATGTGATGTCCTCGATATCTGCACTACTCAAGGTAAATACTAAGTCCAGTCTTGCTGGTTCATCCTCTCCTCTCTCTCTTGTAGTGTCCCTTACGTGTTGGTACATGAAGTTTTCCAGTACCACCTCCATCATCTTAGCCCTCCATGTATCTTGGCCCCCATGTGGCTCCAAGTTCTCCCAATCGATCTCCTTGTGGTTATAGTCACCCATGATCAGGAGCTTTGCCCTGCATGCATGAGCTCTTCTGGCCACTGCAGCCAGTGTGTCAACCATCGCTCTATTGCTCTCGTCGTACTCTTGCCTTGGCCTCCTGGTGTTCTGTGGTGGGTTATACATCACTGCTATTACCACCTTGGGACCTCCAGAGTGAAGTGTTCCCACTTTGTAATCACTTTCTTCTCCGCTGTCTCCTCTCTCCAGCTCATCAAAATTCCATCGGTTTTTGATCAACAATGCCACTCCTCCACCCCCCCTGTTCCCTCTGTCTTTCCTCAGGATCTGGTATCCCATTGGAAAGATGGCATCTGTTATCATACCTGTAAGCTTGGTTTCTGTGAGAGCTATGATGTCCGGTGATGCCTCTTTGACTCTTTCGTGCCACTCCTCCCACTTATTTGTTATTCCATCAGCGTTTGTGTACCATACCTTCAGTTTCCTTTCCAACACTGTGGTTTGGGGGGGGGCTGTGAAGGTGGGAGACCTGGTAGCATACTGTGGGATTCTATAGCTGGGTGTTGGGTGGAAGCTGTGGGTGTAGATTGTAGTGTGTGTCAGGATGGTGTGATAGGTTGTAGGGTTCTGAGGATAGTTGTGTGTGTGCTTGCCCTTGCTGCTCTGTTCTGCTCTGACTGACCTCTGCTGGTTCCATCCTTGTCTCCTTTCCTAGCTCCTTTCGCTTTTTTGTCCTCTCCCTCAGCTGCTGCTGTTCTGTTTGTGTTCTGTCTCTGTCTAGGAACACCCTCTTGTACTCTTCCAAGTATTTCAACCTTGGTTTCTCATGGAGGATCCTGTTCCACACTGTTTCCGTCCTGAGAATCAGCTTGAGCGGTCGGTTTCTCCCCTTCGAGTACCCCCCTATTCTCTGAAAATTTACAATCTCGTCCATCTCTTCTTCACCTATTTCCGTGATGATTTTCTCAATCTCCTTTCTTTCTTCCTGTTGCCTTTCAGTGTGTGTCCTTTCCTCTCTCTCCTGAAGCCCATGGATAAACACTGATTTTGCCCTTTCCTCCTCCCATTGCCTCACCCTCTTGTGACTCTGGATCCTGCCTGTATGTGGTCATTTTCTCCCTTGATTTTTCCAGTGGCTCTTGATAGCATGGTTGTGCCTCAGCATTCGACCTATCACCCTCTCCATCTGCACCCAGCTGCTCTTCCCTTTCACTCCTTGGCCCTTCTTGGCAGGCTGATATGACCTTAGCATAATTCATATCTCCTTCCTTCCTGTTCAGCCTCTCAGCTTCATATGCTGTGTCTTCTCTGGTCACTGCCCCTGTAACTCGCTTTAGCCTATTTATCTCAACTTCTAGGACCCTTATCCTGGCTACTGCAGTTTCGACTTGTGCCTCCCAATTCTTTGTCTCCTTCTCCAACCTCTTTTCCAATTTCACAGAGAGCTCTTTTTAAAGCTATGTATGGAACTTGCTTCCCCTACTTCACTCTCCAGATTATTGCAGTATGTGAGAGAGAGAGAGTGAGTGAGTGAAAGAACAGGCTCCATTTTCTCAGAAAGCTCTCCTAATTTTCTCTCCCACTCTTGTTCCATCCTTTTCCACTGCTCCTCCATCCCCTCCTCCCTACCAGAACCATTCTCATCTGATCCCTGGTTCCTGCGAGTCCCCACCATTTTTTTTTTAATGAGAGAGAGAGAGAGAGAAGGGAAAGGTAGGAGAGGGGGAGAGTGACAAGGGAAAATGGGGAAGAGAGAGAGATAGAGAGACAGAAGGGAAAGGTAGGAGAGATGGGGAGAGTGAGAAGGGAAAAGGGGGAAGAGAGAGAGTGGGCAAAGAGAGGGAGAGAGAGAGGGGGAGATAATGAGATAGGAGAGATGTTTTGAGAGGAGAGATAGGAGAGAGAGAGATGGGAGAGAGAGAGATGAGAGAGAGTGTTAGGTAGAGAGTGATAGGTAGAGAGTGATAGGTAGAGAGTGATAGGTAGAGAGTGATAGGTAGAGAGTGATAGGTAGAGAGGGAGACAGGTAGAGAGGGAGACAGGTAGAGAGGGAGATAGGTAGAGAGGGAGACAGGTAGAGAGGGAGACAGGTAGTGAGAGAGGGAGAGAGGAGTGAGGTTTAGATGGTCAGTTCACAGGAAGGTGTGAAATCCTGTGTATGTGTGTGTGTTTGCATGTGTACTACAGCTTACAAGTGCTTGTTCCTGTGTGTGTGTGTGTGTGTGTGTGTGTGCGCCCACTTCTAAGTATTCATACTGCTAATTAATACCGGTAAATACCAGTAATTCTAAAGCTTGCTAATCGTTTTAACACTTATCGATTCTACTTATAAAATACAGAAAGTAGCTAGGTTGTAAAATTTAGCTTGTCTCAGCTTAAGTGTCTGATGTTATCCCTCGCTACCGCTTTACTCCTTGCACTCTTGTCTATGCTATTTCTGCTCTAATTCTGGTACTAGCTTGCAGGAGTGAGTGACCAGTACAGCAGGGCCCCACTTACACGGCAGGTTAGGTTCCAGGCTACCGCCGTAAAGCGGAAACCGCCGTAAAGTGGAACACCCTTTTTTTCCACTTATAAATGCATACAAACACTAGATAACAAGTTTACACTAACATATATTAAGTTAGCAATAGAACCAGGCATCAAAAAACAATAAAAAAGTACAATACACACATAGTGCACTCATTACTTACCTTAAAATATTTATAGTCTTAATCTAGGGTGAGACAAGTAGTATTTATTGTAAGAAATCAAGTGTGGTATGTATGGCAATCAGCCAGGCTACCTTACCAGGCCACCCCACCCACACATACTATTCTATGATATTTAAGCATCCCAGAGCGATAAAATGTATATACAGTTCACTCATTACTTACCTTAAAATATAGGGTGAGATGAGTAGTATTTATTGTAAAAAATCAAGTGTGGTATGTATGGTAGTCAGTTGGGCTACCATACCAGGCCAACCCACCCACACATATATTCTATGATATTTAAGCATCCCAGAGCGATAAAATGTATATACAGTTCACTCATTACTTACCTTAAAATATTTGGAGTCTTATTGTAGGGTCAGGAGTAAGTAAATGAGATAAAACGAATAAATGAGAGAGAGAAAGAATGAGTACATGAGAGGGGACAGGCGCAGAGTTATGTAAACAAACCAGGCGAATGTAAGTTTTGTAAACAAAGTGTACACGTCTGGTTTGTGTACAAGTTACATTGTGTACAGGTTGTCTCTACATTGATACGGTAGAATTAATAAAGAAGAACACTCCCATTCTCATGTAACACCATTTTGAGAAAAAATGAAGCTCTGAGTGAAGGCAATGGAAATAAGTCACACTGACTTTTTTGGGTTATCCTAGGTTCTCTACACATATGTTGTTATGTATGATAATCTATGTAACTGTATTTGTGTATACCTGAATAAACTTACATACATACGAAAGGAATAATTTTCTACAGTTACCCCCAGTAACACATTTTCTCTTATGTTAGATTAGAGAAAATGTTATTCTTGCCATCACTTGTACAAATTATCTGGCTCCCACATCTTATATTTATGTTTATTTATTCTATTGTGGGGTGTATTTATCATCTTTTTATGTTATGTATCGTGTTTATTATATAATTTTGAAAAAAATATCATGGATGGATTAATGAAAATGTGTATATTAACGTAATATACGACATTTAATGAGACTCGGTGAGTATTGTTATTATTATTATTATCATTTCTAATATGGCGTCACTTGTGCAAGTCGTCTGCTACCACATCTCACAATTACGTTTATTTATTCTACTGTGGGGTGTATTTATCTTATTTATATGTTATGCATCGTGTTTATTATATAATTTTGAAAAAAATATCATAGATGGATTAATGAAAATGTGTATATTAACGTAATATACGACATTTAAATGACTCGATGATTATTATCATTATTAATATGACGTCTGGAGACATAAGACACTTACCGATTTTAATGTGTACCTGCATGCCAGCACAGTATGTAAGTTTATTTAGGTACAGGTATACATAAGTATAATTATCAGAGTATCTGGAGTTTATCTGGAGAGAGTTCCGGGGGTCAACGCCCCCGCGGCCCGGTCTGTGACCAGGCCTCCTTAGGTCAGTGTCCCAGGATGCGACCCACACCAGTCGACTAACACCCAGGTACCCATTTTACTGATGGGGAACATAGACAACAGGTGGAAAGAAACACGTCCAATGTTTCTACTCTGGCTGGGAATCGAACCCAGACCCTCACCGTGTGAAGCGAGAGCGTTAACCACCAGGCCACCAGAAATTTTGGAGATTCCAGACAAAATGGAGAGACTTAGTGCTTACTGAGCTCACGAAGAATGTAAACAAACAGGGTGGGGCGCGGTGACCGTATTAGAAAGTCAGGTGGGGGGAGCCGTATAGCGAGTTTTGGTCATAATTTGAAATGACCATATTAGCGGAACGCCGTAAAGTGAAACGCCGTAAAGCGGGGCCCTACTGTATATAACAGTGATGCAAGACCAGAACTCAGAGCCCTGCAACATGCAACCTCAACAGGTGAGCAGTACTTGCACTGGCAGCGGTGTGATGACAAGTTGCCAGATGCTGATGACGTATTCATCGTACATAGGTCTTCTATCACTATTTTGTAAATCCTTCACCCGTGATGTTTATGACCATATATGCTCATGCATCCCGCGTTCCTCAAGTGATTTCACTTTTCACTTTTCACTTATGACAGAATACATGACTCACGAAATTGTAATGACGGGATTGCAAACAAACCATACCACGTGCGGGATTGAACCTGCGGTCAGAGAGTCTCAAAACTCCAGACCGTCGCGTTAGCCACTGGACCAGCTAGCCACAATAAGATTTGTCCAACTAGGTATATTTCTACACCATAGGAAGGTTAGCATAGGCACCACTGTGACCTCAAATGCAAGTTTTTACAGACGAATACACTTTACATTCGGTGTTACACTTAATATGTATAATGGCATACAACTGTTGTGACGTCACTGCTTCAGCAGGCCTACTACTGCCGCCTTCCCTTTTTGTATATTTTATTTTTCCTTTCTCCTTTTGCTTATTAACTTTTTCACTCTCACTGTATGGTGCCCCACATTTCACTTGTTAACCAAACGCTGGTAATTCTTGAATACCCGCTTCCGCACTCACTTTGATCTTTGTATATTTGAATTTGTGTGGCAACAGTGCCTAGTAGACCCCCAACGGTTTGGCACTTTGAAATATTAATGATTTCAGGCTTCCTCTCGACTTTTTTTAACTAATAACTTTAGTTATCACTCGTAGGATTGTTCACTGATGTTTTCACTACCACTGATTACTGCTAGCAGTTACTGCACACCTTAAAAACACTAAGGTTCTCGGAGCCTTGTGCACCCACGTCTGCACCCACCGTGTGTGTGTGTGTGTGTGTGTGTGTGTGTGTGTGTGTGTGTGTGTGTGTGTGTGTGTGTGTGTGTGTGTGTGTGTGTGTGTGTGTGTGTGTGTGTGTGTATCAATAACAACACTGCACTAGCCAAGGATTCGAACCCATGTACTGGCCTGCCTCATGGTAAGCGAGAACTACACGACGCTTTAAATCACAGGACCTCCCAACCCTACAAGAATGGTGCAGCCAGCAATGCAAGCTGTTGGGCTGCCATCCGAGGGCATATGGAGGTGTGGGAGTTTCTAAGCTAATTTCAATCTCATCCCTGTTTGGTGTACTAGCTTCACGAGCAGCATTTATATATTATTGTAACCACAAACGAGTGGTATTGATCAATAACAACACTGCACTAACCAAGGATTCGAACCCATGCTGTACTGGCCTACCTCATGGTAAGTGAGAACTACATGACACTTTAAACCACAGGACCACCCAACCCTACAAGAATGGCGCAGCCAGCAATGCTAGCTGTTGGGGCAAACGCTAAAACATTTTATTGTCACTTTCAGCAACACTTGTATGCTTACTTGGTGCCAGTATTGCTTGGCAGATTTAGCAAATGGTAGTGAAATTAAGAAAATATGTATTTATGTAAACACAGCTAGGTTCCCGAGTACCTCCGTCCTGCACGCGTATGAACCAAACTGCAGGCTGGGAGCGTGGTGGGGGTGGGGGTGGGTGTGGGTGGTGGGGAGGATGGCAGTAGGCTTCCTTCATTGACTCAATGGTATAACCCACTGCGGGTGACCGGGCGACCAAGCGCTCAAAATTTTTTCCCCTCCCGTGAATCATGTTAAATTGATCATACGATGTGTTACGTAAAAATGTGTCGCAATTCTTCAATCGTACTATACTCAAATCGTGCCAAATAAACTCGTGCTAAATAATGGTCTACTGTACCTGCACCATCTGCCACATTGCTCCCCTCTTCACTCATATATATACATATATATATATATACATATATATATATATACACCTACCATCCGACTTACGACCAAGCTTGGTTTCGACCAACCGGTCGTAAGTCAAAATGGACGCAAGTCGAACCTTTGAAAATTGCCAACATACTGGGTAGGGCATAATGTCAAACTTTTCCTATATAAACTACCTACATTGTACTGTAATGTAATGTACAATCATTATTAAATTCTTTTTACCATAATTTACTAATATTGTTATATTTTAATTATTTATTTACTGTATGTAATGTATACATGGTAGTGAACTATATTGTAAATTTTACATCGCATACAGTATCATATGTTACTGTTTTCTTTATGTATTGTCGACACAGTGGAATGGGAGAATACCACTGGAAGTGTCATCCTGCCAGAATGTAGTATAGCCTATACCCTAAGTAAAGAGAAACAACTCTGCAACATGTGTAATACGTAGCTGGCTGGCTGGCCGGGTGAGTGGGTGGGAGGCCGGGTGGGTGATTGGCTGACTGAATGTCTCTCTCTCTCTCTGTCTCTCTCTCTGTCTCTCTCTCTGTATCTCTCTGTATCTCTCTCTCTCTGTATCTCTCTGTATCTCTCTCTCTCTGTATCTCTCTCTCTCTGTATCTCTCTCTGTATCTCTCTCTCTGTATCTCTCTCTTTCTGTATCTCTCTCTTTCTGTATCTCTCTCTCTCTCTGTATCTCTCTCTCTCTGTATCTCTCTCTCTCTCTCACAGGTACACGTAAGTAAAGTTATCATTATTTTTTTTTTTTTTTTTTTTTTCAACAAGTCGGTCGTCTCCCACCGAGGCAGGGTGACCCAAAAAAAAGAAAGAAAATCCCCAAAAAGAAAATACTTTCATCATCATTCAACACTTTCACCACACTCACACATTATCACTGCTTTTGCAGAGGTGCTCAGAATACTATAACAGTTTAGAAGCATATACGTATAGAGATACACAACATATCCCTCCAAACTGCCAATATCCCAAACCCCTCCTTTAAAGTGCAGGCATTGTACTTCCCATTTCCAGGACTCAAGTCCGACTATATGAAAATAACCGGTTTCCCTGAATCCCTTCACTAAATATTACCCTGCTCACACTCCAGCAGATCGTCAGGTCCCAAGTATCATTCGTCTCCATTCACTCCTATCTAACACGCTCATGCACACTTGCTGGAAGTCCAAGCCCCTCACCCACAAAACCTCCTTTACCCCCTCTTTCCAACCCTTTTGAGGACGACCCCTACCCCTCTTTCCTTCCCCTATAGATTTATATGCTTTCCATGTCATTCTACTTTGATCCATTCTCTCTAAATGACCAAACCACCTCAACAACCCCTCTTCTGCCCTCTGACTAATGCTTTTATTAACTCCACACCTTCTCCTAATTTCCACACTCCGAATTTTCTGCATAATATTTACACCACACATTGCCCTTAGACAGGACATCTCCACTGCCTCCAACCGTCTCCTCGCTGCTGCATTTACCACCCAAGCTTCACATCCATATAAGAGTGTTGGTACTACTATACTTTCATACATTCCCTTCTTTGCCTCCATAGATAACGTTTTTTGACTCCACATATACCTCAATGCACCACTCACCTTTTTTCCCTCATCAATTCTATGATTAACCTCATCCTTCATAAATCCATCCGCCGACACGTCATCTCCCAAGTATCTGAAAACATTCACTTCTTCCATACTCCTCCTCCCCAATTTGATATCCAATTTTTCTTTATCTAAATCATTTGATACCCTCATCACCTTACTCTTTTCTATGTTCACTTTCAACTTTCTACCTTTAAACACATTCTCAAACTCATCCACTAACCTTTGCAATTTTTCTTTAGAATCTCCCATAAGCACAGTATCATCAGCAAAAAGTAACTGTGTCAATTCCCATTTTGAATTTGATTCCCCATAATTTAATCCCACCCCTCTCCCGAACACCCTAGCATTTACTTCTTTTACAACCCCATCTATAAATATATTAAACAACCATGGTGACATTACACATCCCTGTCTAAGACCTACTTTTACCGGGAAGTATTCTCCCTCTCTTCTACACACCCTAACCTGAGCCTCACTATCCTCATAAAAGCTCTTTACAGCATTTAGTAACTTACCACCTATTCCATATACTTGCAACATCTGCCACATTGCTCCTCTATCCACTCTATCATATGCCTTTTCTAAATCCATAAATGCAATAAAAACTTCCCTACCTTTATCTAAATACTGTTCACATATATGCTTCAATGTAAACACTTGATCTACACATCCCCCACCCACTCTGAAACCTCCTTGTTCGTCTGCAATTCTACATTCTGTCTTACTTCTAATTCTTTCAGTTATAACCCTACCGTATACTTTTCCTGGTATACTCAGTAAACTTATTCCTCTATAATTTTTACAATCTCTTTTGTCCCCTTTCCCTTTATATAAAGGGACTATACATGCTCTCTGCCAATCCCTAGGTACCTTCCCCTCTTTCATACATTTATTAAACAAAAGTACCAACCACTCCAACACTATATCCCCCCCTGCTTTTAACATTTCTGTCATGATCCCATCAGTTCCAGCTGCTTTACCCCCTTTCATTCTACGTAATGCCTCACGTACCTCCACCACACTTACAGTCTGCTCTTCTTCACTCCTAAAAGATGGTATACCTCCCTGGCCAGTGCACGAAATTACCGCCTCCCTTTCTTCCTTAACATTTAAAAGTTCCTCAAAATATTCTCGCCATCTACCTAATACCTCCCTCTCCCCATCTACTAACTCCCCTACTCTGTTTTTAACTGACAAATCCATACTTTCCCTAGGCTTTCTTAACTTGTTTAACTCACTCCAAAATTTTTTCTTATTTTCATTAAAATTTCTTGACAGTGCCTCTCCCATTCTTTCATCTGCTCTTCTTTTGCACTCTCTCACCACTCTCTTCACCTTTCTTTTACTCTCCATATACTCTGCTCTTCTTATAACACTTCTGCTTTGTAAAAACCTCTCGTAAGCTACCTTTTTCTCTTTTATCACACCCTTTACTTCATCATTCCACCAATCACTCCTCTTTCCTCCTGCCCCCACCCTCCTATAACCACAAACTTCTGCCCCACATTCTAATACTGCATTTTTAAAACTATTCCATACATAGTATAAATTACCTAGGATAACCCAAATAATCCAGACAAAGTGCTGTACAGTGGATCTGTGCTCCAGTGCCTTAAATTAATAATAATATTAATAATTATTATTATTATTATTACAATATTACATATGTACTAATATTAATAATATTATTAATATTAAACTATAATATAATAGTGTCCACTCATTACTTACCTTAAAATATCTGTAGTCTTAATGTAGAGTGAGAGGTGAGTAAACAAGATTAAATGAATAAACGATTGAGTGTGTAGAAGGTTGGCGAGTTATGTAAACAAACGTTGTTGTTGTTACCAGCCCAGACACGAATGGTTCCTGTTCACTCTGTCAAGCCAACCAGAAAAACATCTCATATTTGTTAATTTATATGTTTATATGTTATGTAGCATGTTTATTATATAATTTTGAAAAATAAATCATAGATGGATTAACCAAAATGTCTATATCAACGTTTTATTCACATTTAATGCGCCTCAGTGATTATTATTGTGTTATTATTGTCTGTCTCAGAGCCACTCATTAAGAGTGTAATTGGTGTTGAAGATGCCATATTAATAATGATATTATTAATATATATATATATATGATTACCAAAACTGTTGTCCAGAGGGCTGAGGAAGGGTTGTTGAGGTGGTTCGGACATGTAGAGAGAATGGAGCGAAACAGAATGACTTCAAGAGTGTATCAGTCTGTAGTGGAAGGAAGGCGGGGTAGGGGTCGGCCTAGGAAGGGTTGGAGGGAGGGGGTAAAGGAGGTTTTGTGTGCGAGGGGCTTGGACTTCCAGCAGGCATGCGTGAGCGTGTTTGATAGGAGTGAATGGAGACAAATGATTTTTAATACTTGACGTGCTGTTGGAGTGTGAGCAAAGTAACATTTATGAAGGGATTCAGGGAAACCGGCAGGCCGGACTTGAGTCCTGGAGATGGGAAGTACAGTGCCTGCACTCTGAAGGAGGGGTGTTAATGTTGCAGTTTAAAAACTGTAGTGTAAAGCACCCTTCTGGCAAGACAGTGATGGAGTGAATGATGGTGAAAGTTTTTCTTTTTCGGGCCACCCTGCCTTGGTGGGAATCGGCCGGTGTGATAATAATAATAAAAAATATATATATATATATATATATATAAATATATATATTATATATATATATAAATATATATATTATATATATATATAAATATATATATTATATATATATATATATATACACATATACATATACATATACATACAGTGGACCCCCAGTTAACGATATTTTTTCATTCCAGAAGTATGTTCAGGTGCCAGTACTGACCGAATTTGTTCCCATAAGGAATATTGTGACGTAGATTAATCCATTATATATATATATATATATATATATATATATATATATATACACACACACACACACACAGTGGACACCCGGTTAACGATTTTAATCCGTGCAAGAGGGTTAATCGTTATGCGAAATAATCGTTATGCGAATGAATTTTCCCCATAAGAAATAATGGAAATAAAATTAATCCGTGCAAGACGCCCAAAAGTATGAAAAAAATTTTTTTTTACCACATGAAATGTTAATTTTAATACACACAAACTGAAAAAGGCATGCACAATTAAATGACACTTACTTTTATTGAAGATCTGGTGATGATTGATGGGATGGGAGGAGGGGAGAGCATTATCTTCTTACTGTTTAGAAGGGGAATCCCCTTCCATTAGGACTTGAGGTAGTAAGTCCTTTTCTGGGGTTACTTCCCTTCTTTTTTTAATGCCACTAGGGCCAGCTTCAGAGTCACTGGACTTCTTTCGCACAAGATATCTGTCCATAGTGGCCTGTACCTCTCGTTCCTTTATGACTTGCCTAAAGTGTTTCACAACATTGTCAGTGTAATAATCACCAGCACGGCTTGCAATAGCTGTGTGAGGGTGATTTTCATCCATGAAGGTTTGCACTTCAAGCCACTTAGCACAGATTTCCTTTATCTTTGTAGTAGGCAACTTCTTCAATTTCTCTCTCCCCTCCTCTGAACCAGTTTCCTCAGGTCTGGCCTCTTGCTCTTGAAGTTGATCTATCAGCTCATCAGTGGTTAGTTCTTCATTGTCCTCCTCCACCAACTCTTCCACATCCTCCCCACTAACCTCCAACCCCAAGGACTTTCCCAATGCCACAATGGATTCCTCAACTGGCACAGGATTCTCAGGGTTAGCCTCAAACCCTTCAAAATCCCTTTTGTCTACACATTCTGGCCACAGTTTCTTCCAAGCAGAGTTCAAGGTCCTCTTAGTCACTTCCTCCCAAGCCTTACCTATAAGGTTTACACAATTGAGGATATTAAAGTGATCTCTCCAAAACTCTCTTAGAGTCAGTTGAGTTTCTGAGGTCATTACAAAGCACCTTTCAAACAGAGCTTTTGTGTACAGTTTCTTGAAGTTGGAAATAACCTGCTGGTCCATGGGCTGCAGGAGAGGAGTGGTATTAGGAGGCAAAAACTTCACCTTAATGAAGCTCATGTCCCCATAAAGTCGCTCTGCCACGTCTGTAGGATGACCAGGGGCATTGTCTAACACCAGGAGGCACTTAAGTTCTAATTTCTTTTCAGTTAGGTAATTTTTCACATTGGGGGCAAATGCATGGTGTAACCAGTTATAGAAAAATTCCCTAGTGACCCATGCCTTACTGTTTGCCCTCCACAGCACACACAAATTATCCTTGAGGACATTCTTTTGCCTGAACGCTCTGGGAGTTTCAGAGTGATACACTAATAAAGGCTTCACTTTGCAGTCACCAGTAGCATTGGCACACATCAACAAAGTAAGCCTGTCTTTCATAGGCTTATGTCCTGGGAGTGCCTTTTCCTCCTGAGTAATGTAGGTCCTGCTTGGCATTTTCTTCCAGAACAGGCCTGTTTCATCACAATTAAACACTTGTTCAGGTTTCAGTCCTTCAGTTTCTATGTACTCCTTGAATTCCTGCACATATTTTTCAGCCGCTTTGTGGTCCGAACTGGCAGCCTCACCATGCCTTATCACACTATGGATGCCACTACGCTTCTTAAATCTCTCAAACCAACCTTTGCTGGCCTTAAATTCACTCACATCATCACTAGTTGCAGGCATTTTTTTAATTAAATCCTCATGCAACTTCCTAGCCTTTTCACATATGATCGCTTGAGAGATGCTATCTCCTGCTATCTGTTTTTCATTTATCCACACCAATAAGAGTCTCTCAACATCTTCCATCACTTGCGATCTTTGTTTCGAAAACACAGTTGAACCTTTGCCAAGAACAGCTTCCTTGATTGTCTTTCTGGTGCCCACAATAGTAGCGATGGTTGATTGGGGTTTCTTGTACAGCTTGACTAGGTCGGCTATACGCACTCCACTTTCATACTTATCAATTATCTCTTTCTTCATCTCTATAGTAATTCTTACCCTTTGAGGTGTAGGGTTGGCACTAGAAGCTTTCTTGGGGCCCATGGTCACTTATTTTCCAGAAACAGCACCGAAAATACTGTAATAATACGAAATATTCCGAGTGTATGCTTGGATGTTACCGCGGAGGCTGGCTGGTAAACAATGGGACGGGGCGGCACATGTGAGGCTGGCTGAGGGCACATTGGACGCGTCTCGGACGAAAATCGGTAAGTGGGTTTTTAATCGGTATGCGCGGCAAAAATTTTGCGATAAAAGTAATCGGTATGCGGAAAAATCGCTATGTGATGCCATCGTTATGCGGGGGTCCACTGTATATATATATATATATTTACATATATTATATATATATATATATATATATATATATATATATATATATATATATATATATACATATATATATATATATATATATATATATATATTTATATTTTCAACAAGTCGGCCGTCTCCCACCGAGGCAGGGTGACCCAAAAAAAAAAGAAAGAAAATCCCCCAAAAGAAAATACTTTCATCATCATTCAACACTTTCACCACACTCGCACATTATCACTGTTTTTGCAGAGATGCTCAGAATACAACAGTTTAGAAGCATACACATATAAAGATACACAACATATCCCTCCAAACTGCCAATATCCCAAACCCCTCCTTTAAAGTGCAGGCATTGTACTTCCCATTTCCAGGACTCAAGTCAGACTATATATATATATATATATATACACACTGTGTATATATATATATATATATATACACTGTCTATATATATATATATATATATATATATATATATATATATATATATATATATATATATATATCTATATATATATATATACACACACATCTAGGTTTTTCTCCTTTTTCTAAATAGCTCTTGTTCTTTTTTATTTCTTCTATTGTCCATGGGGAAGTGGAAAAGAATCTTTCCTCCGTAAGCCATGCGTGTCGTATGAGGCGACTAAAATGCCGGGAGCAATGGGCTAGTAACCCCTTCTCCTGTATACATTTACTAAAAAAGAGAAGAAGAAAAACTTTATAAAACTGGGATGCTTAAATGTGCGTGGATGTAGTGCGGATGACAAGAAACAGATGATTGCTGATGTTATGAATGAAAAGAAGTTGGATGTCCTGGCTCTAAGCGAAACAAAGCTGAAGGGGGTAGGAGAGTTTCAGTGGGGGGAAATAAATGGGATTAAATCTGGAGTATCTGAGAGAGTTAGAGCAAAGGAAGGGGTAGCAGTAATGTTAAATGATCAGTTATGGAAGGAGAAAAGAGAATATGAATGTGTAAATTCAAGAATTATGTGGATTAAAGTAAAGGTTGGATGCGAGAAGTGGGTCATAATAAGCGTGTATGCACCTGGAGAAGAGAGGAATGCAGAGGAGAGAGAGAGATTTTGGGAGATGTTAAGTGAATGTATAGGAGCCTTTGAACCAAGTGAGAGAGTAATTGTGGTAGGGGACCTGAATGCTAAAGTAGGAGAAACTTTTAGAGAGGGTGTGGTAGGTAAGTTTGGGGTGCCAGGTGTAAATGATAATGGGAGCCCTTTGATTGAACTTTGTATAGAAAGGGGTTTAGTTATAGGTAATACATATTTTAAGAAAAAGAGGATAAATAAGTATACAAGATATGATGTAGGGCGAAATGACAGTAGTTTGTTGGATTATGTATTGGTAGATAAAAGACTGTTGAGTAGACTTCAGGATGTACATGTTTATAGAGGGGCCACAGATATATCAGATCACTTTCTAGTTGTAGCTACACTGAGAGTAAAAGGTAGATGGGATACAAGGAGAATAGAAGCATCAGGGAAGAGAGAGGTGAAGGTTTATAAACTAAAAGAGGAGGCAGTTAGGGTAAGATATAAACAGCTATTGGAGGATAGATGGGCTAATGAGAGCATAGGCAATGGGGTCGAAGAGGTATGGGGTAGGTTTAAAAATGTAGTGTTAGAGTGTTCAGCAGAAGTTTGTGGTTACAGGAAAGTGGGTGCAGGAGGGAAGAGGAGCGATTGGTGGAATGATGATGTAAAGAGAGTAGTAAGGGAGAAAAAGTTAGCATATGAGAAGTTTTTACAAAGTAGAAGTGATGCAAGGAGGGAAGAGTATATGGAGAAAAAGAGAGAGGTTAAGAGAGTGGTGAAGCAATGTAAAAAGAGAGCAAATGAGAGAGTGGGTGAGATGTTATCAACAAATTTTGTTGAAAATAAGAAAAAGTTTTGGAGTGAGATTAACAAGTTAAGAAAGCCTAGAGAACAAATGGATTTGTCAGTTAAAAATAGGAGAGGAGAGTTATTAAATGGAGAGTTAGAGGTATTGAGAAGATGGAGGGAATATTTTGAGGAATTGTTAAATGTTGATGAAGATAGGGAAGCTGTGATTTCGTGTATAGGGCAAGGAGGAATAACATCTTGTAGGAGTGAGGAAGAGCCAGTTGTGAGTGTGGGGGAAGTTCGTGAGGCAGTAGGTAAAATGAAAGGCGGTAAGGCAGCTGGGATTGATGGGATAAAGATAGAAATGTTAAAAGCAGGTGGGGATATAGTTTTGGAGTGGTTGGTGCAATTATTTAATAAATGTATGGAAGAGGGTAAGGTACCTAGGGATTGGCAGAGAGCATGCATAGTTCCTTTGTATAAAGGCAAAGGGGATAAAAGAGAGTGCAAAAATTATAGGGGGATAAGTCTGTTGAGTGTACCTGGTAAAGTGTATGGTAGAGTTATAATTGAAAGAATTAAGAGTAAGACGGAGAATAGGATAGCAGATGAACAAGGAGGCTTTAGGAAAGGTAGGGTGTGTGTGGACCAGGTGTTTACAGTGAAACATATAAGTGAACAGTATTTAGATAAGGCTAAAGAGGTCTTTGTGGCATTTATGGATTTGGAAAAGGCGTATGACAGGGTGGATAGGGGGGCAATGTGGCAGATGTTGCAAGTGTATGGTGTAGGAGGTAGGTTACTGAAAGCAGTGAAGAGTTTTTACGAGGATAGTGAGGCTCAAGTTAGAGTATGTAGGAAAGAGGGAAATTTTTTCCCAGTAAAAGTAGGCCTTAGACAAGGATGTGTGATGTCACAGTGGTTGTTTAATATATTTATAGATGGGGTTGTAAGAAAAGTAAATGCGAGGGTCTTGGCAAGAGGCGTGGAGTTAAAAGATAAAGAATCACACACAAAGTGGGAGTTGTCACAGCTGCTCTTTGCTGATGACACTGTGCTCTTGGGAGATTCTGAAGAGAAGCTGCAGAGATTGGTGGATGAATTTGGTAGGGTGTGCAAAAGAAGAAAATTAAAGGTGAATACAGGAAAGAGTAAGGTTATGAGGATAACAAAAAGATTAGGTGATGAAAGATTGAATATCAGATTGGAGGGAGAGAGTATGGAGGAGGTGAACGTATTCAGATATTTGGGAGTGGACGTGTCAGCGGATGGGTCTATGAAAGATGAGGTGAATCATAGAATGTGATGAGGGAAAAAGAGTGAGTGGTGCACTTAGGAGTCTGTGGAGACAAAGAACTTTGTCCTTGGAGGCAAAGAGGGGAATGTATGAGAGTATAGTTTTACCAACGCTCTTATATGGGTGTGAAGCGTGGGTGATGAATGTTGCAGCGAGGAGAAGGCTGGAGGCAGTGGAGATGTCATGTCTGAGGGCAATGTGTGGTGTGAATATAATGCAGAGAATTCGTAGTTTGGAAGTTAGGAGGAGGTGCGGGATTACCAAAACTGTTGTCCAGAGGGCTGAGGAAGGGTTGTTGAGGTGGTTCGGACATGTAGAGAGAATGGAGCGAAACAGAATGACTTCAAGAGTGTATCAGTCTATAGTGGAAGGAAGGCGGGGTAGGGGTCGGCCTAGGAAGGGTTGGAGGGAGGGGGTAAAGGAGGTTTTGTGTGCGAGGGGCTTGGACTTCCAGCAGGCATGCGTGAGCGTGTTTGATAGGAGTGAATGGAGACAAATGGTTTTTAATACTTGACGTGCTGTTGGAGTGTGAGCAAAGTAACATTTATGAAGGGATTCAGGGAAACCGGCAGGCCGGACTTGAGTCCTGGAGATGGGAAGTACAGTGCCTGCACTCTGAAGGAGGGGTGTTAATGTTGCAGTTTAAAAACTGTAGTGTAAAGCACCCTTCTGGCAAGACAGTGATGGAGTGAATGATGGTGAAAGTTTTTCTTTTTCGGGCCACCCTGCCTTGGTGGGAATCGGCCAGTGTGATAATAAAAAAAAAAATAAAAAAAAATATATATATATATATATATATATTTATTTATTTATTTATTTATTTATTTATTTATTATATATTTTTTTTTTTTCAACAAACCAGCCGTATCCCACCAAGGCAGGGTGGCCCAAAAAGAAAAACAAAAGTTTCTCATTTTAAATTTAGTCATATATACAGGAGAAAGGGTTACTAGCCCCTTGCTCCTGGCATTTTAGTCACCTCTTACAACACACACAGCTTACGGAGGAAGAATTCTGTTCCACTTCCCCATGGAGATAAGGGAAAATAAACAAGAACTAGAAAGAAAATACAGTGGACCCTCGGCCAGTGATATTAATCCGTTCCTGAGAGCTCATCGTTAATCGAGTTAATTTTCCCCATAAGAAATAATGGAAATCAAATTAATCCGTGCAAGACACCCAAAAGTATTGAGAAAAAATTTTTTTACCACATGAAATATTAATTTTAATACACAAAAACTGAAGAAGACATGCACAGTTACATGACACTTACCTTTATCGAAGATCTGGTGATGATTGATGGATTGGGAGGAGGGGAGAGTGTTGATGGTGTTAGTGTTTAGAAGGGGAATCCCCTTCCATTAGGACTTGAGGTGGCAAGTCCTTTTTCGGGGTTACTTCCCTTCTTCTTTTAATGCCACTAGAACCAGCTTGAAAGTCACTGGACCTCTGTTGCACAACATATCTGTCCATAGAGGCCTGTACCTCCTGTTCCTTTATGACATTCCTAAAGTGTTTCACAACATTGTCAGTGTCACAATTAAACACTTGTTCAGGTTTCAATTCTTCACTGTCTATGTACTCCTTGAATTCCTGCACATATTTTTCAGCTGCTTTTTGGTCCAAACTGGCAGCCTCACCATGCCTTATCACACTATGTATGCCACTACGATTCTTAAATCTCTCAAACCAACCTTTGCTGGCCTTTATTCACTCACATCACCACTAGTTGCTGGCATTTTTCTAATTAAATCCTCATGCAACTTCCTAGCCTTTTTACATATGATTGCTTGAGAGATGCTATCTCCTGCTATCTGTTTTTCGTTTATCCACACCAATAACAGTCTCTCAACATCTATCACTTGCAATCTCGGTTTCGAAAACATAGTTGCACCTTTGGCAAGAACAGCTTCCTTGATTGCCGTTTTCTTGGCCACAATAGTAGCGATGGTTGATTGGGGTTTTGTGTACAACCTGGCCAGCTCGGAGAACGCACTCCACTTTCATACTTAGCAATGATCTCTCTCTTCATATCCATAGTAATTCTCACCCTTTTTGCTGTAGGGTTGGCACTTGAAACTTTCTTGGGGCCCATGGTGGCTTATTTTGCAGGTGCAATCACTAAAAAGGCTGTGATAATATGAAATGTTCTGATTGTATGCTTGGAAGCGACCGCTGTGGCTGGCTGGCTTGTAAACACTGGCCAGAAGTGGACGCGTCTCAGACGGAACGAATAGTGTTGGTCGAGTTTTTTAGTGCTAGTCGAGGCAAAATTTTTGTGTTGAAATGTATCGCTGGTCAGATTTATCATTAATCGATGCCATCGTTGGTCGAGGGTCCAC
The DNA here is from genome assembly GCF_038502225.1 of Cherax quadricarinatus. Lineage (NCBI taxonomy): Eukaryota > Metazoa > Arthropoda > Malacostraca > Decapoda > Parastacidae > Cherax > Cherax quadricarinatus. Next base: position 32,593,551 of record NC_091305.1, read on the forward strand.
TGTGGAAGAAAACACAGAGGGGTGTGTATATATATATGCTTGTACATGTATGTGTACTGTGACCTAAGTGTAAGTAGAAGTAGCAAGACGTACCTGTAATCTTGTATATTTATGAGACAGACAAAAGACACCAGCAATCCTACCGTCATGTAAAACAATTACAGGATTTTGTTTTACACTCGCTTGGCAGGACGGTAGTACCTCCCTGGGTGGTTGCTGTCTACCAACCTACTACCTACATTGCCAAACTGCAGCATGCCAGGACTCAACCCTACGAACCTTGTGCCACCTCCAGAGACCTTACCACTAGGCCAGTGATCCTACAGGAACCAAGCACACAGCACACAGCTATATATTTGCCTTTGGTAAATGATTTAACCCTTTCAGGGTCGGCAGGCCCTCTCCCAGATTTGTTCTCAGGGTCGACAAATTTTCAAAAAAAAAAAAAAAAAAATTCTTATGAAAAGATAGAGAATCTTTTCTCGATCATAATGGCACCAAAAGTATGAAATTTGATGGAAAACATACAGAATTATATTCCCGTGAAGTTAGCGGTCTCAATGATGTTTACGCAACGGCGATTTTGCCCACTTGGAGCCCTATTTTCAGCCAATTCCAGTGTACTAGTTGACAAAAATCATAACTATTTCACTAGAATTCCATTTTTTCTATCGAATGAGTATAAGAAAAAACCCATTTACCGATTTCAACTATCCAATAAATAAAATAAAAAATAAAGTGGTCAGAATTTAGCGATTTTGCCAATTTCACACAAATTTCAAAAGATGCCAATTTCCAAATAGGGGCCAGAATAAACAAGAATGACATTCCTGGCACTAAAATAACATTTCCTCTGTTCATTAGTCATGTCCCCACGCCCCTCTTACATTCTTTTGCTTTCCACTTTGAATTTTTATTCTCAAAAAAATGCAAGATTTACTGTTATGCAGACTACTGCATTAGTGTAGAAATGGTATAAATAATATCAGCGCACTTGTGAAAGAATATTAGACTCGCCAGTTGACGTGTATTGGACGCATAGCATGATTTGTTTGCTTTTGAACTTCGGCAAAAATTGAAGATTTCTGCTGTTTTGAGCTCAATTTCAAGGTGCTTTTCATTGTAAAACCAATCAAAATCATCTCAATTTCTGTAATATGTCTTCCATTGAAAATGGACCAGGAAAACTAGAATACAGCAGGGCCCCGCTTTACGGCGTTTCGCTTTACGGCGTTCCGCTAATACGGACATTTCAAATTATGACCAAAACTCGCTATACGGCTCCCCCCACCTGTCTTTCTAATACGGTCACAGCGGCCCACCGAGTTTGTTTACATTCTCCCTGAGCACATCTCCTTATTATGTCTGGAAACTTTCCAAAATTTCAAGTGTTTTAAAGTTATTGTATATTTTATATGTATTGTACTTGATAAACTTGTGTACACCTGTACCTAAATAAACTTACACACTGTGCTGGCATGTAGCTACACATTAAAATCACTAAGAGTCTCTCTACTCTTGATGCAATAATAATAATAATAATAATAATAATAGTAATAATAATCTCTTGGGCGCATTAATGTCGCATATTACGTTAATATAGACATTTCCCTTAATCTATCTATGATATTTTTTTCAAAATTATATAAGAAACACATTATGTAACACACAAACATGATACATGCACCCACAGTATAAAAATTTATACAAATATATATGAGATGTTTACCAAACGGTTTGTAGAAGTGTCGGAAGAATTACGTTTTCTCTAGCCCGTCACCTGTTACTAGGGATAACTGTAGAAAAATATTCCTTTCGTATGCCTTCACTTTATAGCTATAATTCTGTACTAACTTGTACACAGTGTAAGAGTATTTGTTTCGTGATTTAATTACAGTGGACCCCCGGTTAACGATTTTAATCCGTGCAAAAGGGCTCATCGTTATGCGAAATAATCGTTATGCGAATGAATTTTCCCCATAAGAAATAATGGAAATAAAATTAATCTGTGCAAGACGCCCAAAAGTATGAAAAAAATTTTTTTTTACCACATGAAATGTTAATTTTAATACACACAAACTGAAAAAGGCATGCACAATTAAATGACACTTACTTTTATTGAAGATCTGGTGATGATTGATGGGATGGGAGGAGGGGAGAGAGTGTGTTAGTGTTTAGAAGGGGAATCCCCTTCCATTAGGACTTGAGGTAGTAAGTCCTTTTCTGGGGTTACTTCCCTTCTTCTTTTAATGCCACTAGGGCCAGCTTCAGAGTCACTGGACTTCTTTCGCACAAGATATCTGTCCATAGTGGCCTGTACCTCTCGTTCCTTTATGACTTGCCTAAAGTGTTTCACAACATTGTCAGTGTAATAATCACCAGCACGGCTTGCAATAGCTGTGTGAGGGTGATTTTCATCCATGAAGGTTTGCACTTCAAGCCACTTAGCACAGATTTCCTTTATCTTTGTAGTAGGCAACTTCTTCAATTTCTCTCTCCCCTCCTCTGAACCAGTTTCCTCAGGTCTGGCCTCTTGCTCTTGAAGTTGATCTATCAGCTCATCAGTGGTTAGTTCTTCATTGTCCTCCTCCACCAACTCTTCCACATCCTCCCCACTAACCTCCAACCCCAAGGACTTTCCCAATGCCACAATGGATTCCTCAACTGGCACAGGATTCTCAGGGTTAGCCTCAAACCCTTCAAAATCCCTTTTGTCTACACATTCTGGCCACAGTTTCTTCCAAGCAGAGTTCAAGGTCCTCTTTGTCACTTCCTCCCAAGCCTTACCTATAAGGTTTACACAATTGAGGATATTAAAGTGATCTCTCCAAAACTCTCTTAGAGTCAGTTGAGTTTCTGAGGTCATTACAAAGCACCTTTCAAACAGAGCTTTTGTGTACAGTTTCTTGAAGTTGGAAATAACCTGCTGGTCCATGGGCTGCAGGAGAGGAGTGGTATTAGGAGGCAAAAACTTCACCTTAATGAAGCTCATGTCCCCATAAAGTCGCTCTGCCACGTCTGTAGGATGACCAGGGGCATTGTCTAACACCAGGAGGCACTTAAGTTCTAATTTCTTTTCAGTTAGGTAATTTTTCACATTGGGGGCAAATGCATGGTGTAACCAGTTATAGAAAAATTCCCTAGTGACCCATGCCTTACTGTTTGCCCTCCACAGCACACACAAATTATCCTTGAGGACATTCTTTTGCCTGAACGCTCTGGGAGTTTCAGAGTGATACACTAATAAAGGCTTCACTTTGCAATCACCAGTAGCATTGGCACACATCAACAAAGTAAGCCTGTCTTTCATAGGCTTATGTCCTGGGAGTGCCTTTTCCTCCTGAGTAATGTAGGTCCTGCTTGGCATTTTCTTCCAGAACAGGCCTGTTTCATCACAATTAAACACTTGTTCAGGTTTCAGTCCTTCAGTTTCTATGTACTCCTTGAATTCCTGCACATATTTTTCAGCCGCTTTGTGGTCCGAACTGGCAGCCTCACCATGCCTTATCACACTATGGATGCCACTACGCTTCTTAAATCTCTCAAACCAACCTTTGCTGGCCTTAAATTCACTCACATCATCACTAGTTGCAGGCATTTTTTTAATTAAATCCTCATGCAACTTCCTAGCCTTTTCACATATGATCGCTTGAGAGACGCTATCTCCTGCTATCTGTTTTTCATTTATCCACACCAATAAGAGTCTCTCAACATCTTCCATCACTTGCGATCTTTGTTTCGAAAACACAGTTGAACCTTTGGCAAGAACAGCTTCCTTGATTGTCTTTCTGGTGCCCACAATAGTAGCGATGGTTGATTGGGGTTTCTTGTACAGCTTGACTAGGTCGGCTATACGCACTCCACTTTCATACTTATCAATTATCTCTTTCTTCATCTCTATAGTAATTCTTACCCTTTGAGGTGTAGGGTTGGCACTAGAAGCTTTCTTGGGGCCCATGGTCACTTATTTTCCAGAAACAGCACCAAAAATACTGTAATAATACGAAATATTCCGAGTGTATGCTTGGATGTTACCGCGGAGGCTGGCTGGTAAACAATGGGACGGGGCGGCACATGTGAGGCTGGCTGAGGGCACATTGGACGCGTCTCGGACGAAAATCGGTAAGCGGGTTTTTAATCGGTATGCGCGGCAAAAATTTTGCGATAAAAGTAATCGTTATGCGGAAAAATCGCTATGTGATGCCATCGTTATGCGGGGGTCCACTGTATTATAATAATAATAAAAATATTATAAGGTAAAAGTTTCACAAACTCTTACAAATGTACATGAATGAACTAAAACTGGACACGTATTAATACCGTCTATTTCGCCTGACCGAGTGATCGTCCACAACCTGTTCAGTTTGTTTGTTTGTTTACGCTGTCTGAGCTCGGTGTATCATTAAATGTTGTATATTACGTTAATATACACATTTTCATTAATCCATCCGTGATATTTTTTTCAAAATTATATAATAAACACGATACATAACATAAATACAGTGGACCCCCGCATACCGATGGCATCACATAGCGATTAATCCGCATACCGCTTGCTTTAATCGCAAAAATTTTGCCTCACATACCGCTTAAAAACCCGCTCACCGATTTTCGTCCGAGACGTGTCCAATGTGCGGCCTGAGCCACTCTCACATGTTCCGCCGGTGGCATTGTTTACCAGCCAGCCTCCGCGGTAACATCCAAGCATACAATCGGAATATTTCGTATTATTACAGTGTTTTCGGTGCTTTTTCTGGAAAATAAGTGACCATGGGCCCCAAGAAAGCTTCTAGTGCCAACCCTACAGCAATAAGGGTGAGAATTACAATAGAGATGAAGAAAAAGATCATTGATAAGTATGAAAGTGGAGTGCGTGTCTCCGAGCTGGCCAGGTTGTATAATAAACCCCAATCAACCATCGCTACTATTGGTGGTACAGCTGCTGCTGCTGCTGCACTGTCAGCTGCTGCTGCTGCTGTAGCATCGTCTGCTGCTGCTGTAACATCGTCTGTTGCTGCTGTAGCGTCGTCTGTTGCTGCTGTACCACCGTCAGCTGCTGCTGCTGCTGCTGCTGTTGCATCGTCTGCTGCTGCTGTAACATCGTCTGCTGCTGCTGTAACATCGTCTGTTGCTGCTGTAGCATCGTCTGTTGCTGCTGTACCACCGTCTGCTGCTGCTGCTGTAGCATCGTCTGCTGCTGCTGTAACATCGTCTGTTGCTGCTGTAGCATCGTCTGCTGCTGCTGTAGCATCGTCTGTTGCTGCTGTACCACCGTCAGCTGCTGCTGCTGCTGTAGCATCGTCTGCTGCTGCTGTAACATCGTCTGTTGCTGCTGTAGCATCGTCTGCTGCTGCTGTAGCATCGTCTGTTGCTGCTGTACCACCGTCAGCTGCTGCTGCTGCTGTAGCATCGTCTGCTGCTGCTGTAGCATCGTCTGCTGCTGCTGTAGCATCGTCTGTTGCTGCTGTACCACCGTCAGCTGCTGCTGCTGCTGTAGCACCGTTGTTGGTGTGGCTTATTGAGAATACCAAGAAACAATTAACCCCAGAGGATTTGCCACCCAGGATAACCCAAAAAAGTCATTGTCATCGAAGACTGTCTAACTTATTTCCATTGGGGTCCTTAATCTTGTCTCCCAGGATGCAACCCACACAAGTCGACTAACACCCAGGTGAACAGGGAAAAATGCCTGGAACTAGTGCTCATATTGGTGAATTTAAAGCCAGCAAAGGTTGGTTTGAGAGATTTAAGAATCGTAGTGGCATACACAGTGTGATAAGGCCTGTTCTGGAAGAAAATGCCAAACAGGACCTACAGTACTCAGGAGGAAAAGGCACTCCCAGGACAGTGTCTCATTACCATCATAAATACCATACAAAAATACAGTGAAAAGTTGCTGTTTTAAACCAAAAACACTGTCAAAGTTTTTTTTTTTTCTCATTATGCACTGTGTGCTGCAGGATTTTTTTATACTGTGCATACTGACCACATAGACCTATTCTTTCATATGTAGGCCTACCAGGTTTCTCTCACTAGATTTGAGGGCGCTAGAATTTATGCGTACAAGTACGTCAAAAGCCCTGGTGCGTAAGCCGTACTAGTACATCAGAAACCCTGAAAGGGTTAAAATCACTTTGTTTCGTGAAGTATGCCAGACATGAGGAGGTCAATGACATAAAGAGAAGCCTCGCCACAGCCCGTTGCCCAGCTTAACAGGAACCCCAAGTGGAGAGGTCTGACGGAAGTCAAAAGCGTCCTGATGGAGCCACTATGCTACCCTGGGAGGATGGAAAGCAGATTGCCTGGGACTACACCTTTGCCGCCACATTGGCAGACACCTACTTGCCATACTCCGTAGTGGAAGGGGGTGGAGCTGCTAGCCACAGGGAGATCCAGAAGATCCGCAAATATGAAGACCTTCCCCCTTGCTATAACTTCATCCCAATAGGGTCGGAGACCTTTGGAGCATGGGGCAAGTGTGCACAATAATCCGTTCTGGAGAGACGAGAAAAAATATTTGAATATGATGCTATTATCAACTGTACGGCTTATTTATCTATCACAGTTCATCCAATATGACATAATAAAGAATATAATTAGCACAGAAACATGATATATACTCTAGAATGAATAAAATAGGCCATAATATGGTGGCAGAGGCAGCGGCAGAAGCGTCAAGCATTTCTGTCCCAATTTGACTATACAGGTCCACCATCACAAATCCGGCAATCAGTTATTCGGTTCCTTCAGTTATTCGGCACTAATTTTGGCTAGCATAATTTCAAATTTCCAGGGTCACCACACCAATCTGCTGGTACTGTTTGGTGGTGCTACTTGCTGCATAAGTCATTCCAATTTCTTTTTCCCCATTTATTGTTTTAACCTGCTTACTTTTAGCCCTAGCCATGGTTCCAATGAATAAAAGAAATGCTTCTCATTATGTAAAGCACCTACACAGTACATTATAAAGATAAGGTGGCTTTGAAGCCACTGTCGGTTGCCATAAACTCGGTCTCATGAAGCAGGAGAATATGCTTTATTATTACGCTAATATCAATGCTTAAGCTTGTTTGCCTATCACAATTGATCTAATATGACATAATAAACAATATAAATAACATAAAACATGTTAAATACACCAGAATAAATAATATTTGGCATAACACCGAGCAGTTTGACGGAGCTATGAAAAGGATATAGTATACAAATACCATTCTCCTATCCCTGTCTTGGTGGCTTATATTAAAGAAAACAGAGTGTAGCACAGGGCTAACTGTGATATACACTCGTACTGCACCATAACCTGAAACAAAAAAGTTATTTTCTCTCTATAGATTATCACACATAGCAGCATATGTGTAGAGAACCTAGGATAACCCAAAAAAAGTCAACGTGGCTTATTTTTAGTACCTGGCTTGGGTTAGCCATATATGATTTTTGGTAAATATTCGATTCCCAGCGAGGGTAGAAACATTAGGCGTGTTTCTTTACACCTGTTGTCTATGTTTACCCATCAGTAAATGGGTACCTGGGTGTTAGTCGACTAGTGTGGGTGTTATCCTGGGACACTGACCTAATTTTCTTGAAATACTCTGCATAACAAGTGGCTTTCAATATAGTAGTATGTCACTGATGTCAGTTATGGTCTGTATACCATGTACATGTATGTGTAGTAAATAAAGATATTATTATATTATTATTATTTTCTCAGTTGTTTGTTGGGTTATCTTATTCAAACTTTGGCAATGTATGATGGAAAGATACTTCTTAACGTACACCAAAAATGAAAGAAATCAGACCATAAATACCAGAGTTCACTTCTCAGCCATTAGCGGCCGCTTAGCGGTATATTTTTGTATGGTTCTTATGGTTATATTCTCATTTTTTCGGTCTCATTTGATAGAATGGAAGATATATGACAGAAATAAATGTGATTTTGATTGCTTTCGTGACGAAAGTACCTTGAATTTGCGCTCACAGTAGCGAAAATGTTCTATTCTTTAGCGAAGCTCAAGAGTAAACAAATGATGTCACCGTCCAATACCTGTCCGCCTGCCAGTCTAAATTCCAGTACGGAGTCAAGAATGGCTTGATATTATTTATACAATTATTACAATAATGCAGCAGTCTGCATAACATTAAATCTTCTATTTTTTTGTGAATAAAAATTCCAAATGGTAAGCAAGAGTAATACAGTGGACCCTCGCCTAATGATATTAATCCGTTCCTGAGAGCTCAACGTTAAGCGAAATTATCGTTAGCTGAATTAATTTTCCCCATAAGAAATAATGGAAATCAAATTAATCCGTTCCTGACACCCCAAAGTATGAAAAAAAAAAAAATTTACCACATGAAATATTAATTTTAATACACACAAACTGAAGAAGACATGTACAATTACATGACACTTACTTTTATTGAAGATCTGGAGCTGATTGATGGGATGGGAGTGTGTGGATGGTGTTAATGTTTAGAAGGGGAATCCCTTTCCATTTGGACTTGGTGTCAAGTCCTTTTCCGGGGTTACTTCCCTTCTTCTTTTAATGCCACAAGGACCAGCTTGATAGTCACTGGACCTCTGTCGCACAACATATCTGTCAATAGAGCTCTGTACCTCCCGTTCCTTTAAGATTTGTCTAAAATGGGCCATAACATTGTCATTGTAATAGTCACCAGCACGGCTTGCAATAGCTGTGTTAGGGTGATTTTCATCCATTAAGGTTTGCAGTTCAACCCACTTTGCACACATTTCCTTAATCTTTGAAGTAGGCACAATGGATTCCACAACTGGCATAGGTGTCTCAGGGTTAGCCCCAAACCCTTCAAAATCTTTCTTAATTTCCATACTAATTCTCACCCTTTTTATCACAGGGTTGGCACTAGAAGTTTTCTTGGGGCCCATGGTGACTTATTTTGCAGGTGCAATCAGTAAAAATGCTGTGATAATATGTAATGTTCGGATTGTATGTTTGGATGTGACAGCGGTGCCTGGCTTGTAAACTCTGGCACCCACGGGACAAGTTAGGCGTGCTCAGGCCACACGTGGACGCATCTCGAATGGAACGAATCGCGTTGGGAGAGTTTTTAGCGCTAGCCGAGGCAAAATTTTTGCGTTAAAATGTATCGCTAGGCGGATTTAACGTTATGAGATGCGTTCATTAGGCGATGGTCCACTGTATAAGAGGGGGCCTGTAGCCATGACTAATGAACAGAGAAAATGTTATTTTAGTGCCAGGAATGTCTGTATTATTTATTTTGGACCCTATTTTGAAATTGGCATCTGTTGAAATTTGTGTGAAATCGGCCAAATTGCCAATATCTGACCACTTCATTGGGTAGTTGAAATAAGTGAATGGGCGGTTTCTTGTACTCAGTTGACAGACTAGAAGTAAATAAGTTTATTCAGGTATACACAAATACAGTTGCATAGATTATCATACATATCAGTGTATGTATAGAGAACCTAGGATAACCCAGAAAAGTCAAAGTGACTTATTTCCAGTACCTGGCTTGGGCTTGCCATATATGATTTTTGGTAAATGTTTTTTTTTTCTCGGTTGTTTGTTGTCTATCTCATTGAAACTTGGGCAATGTATGATGGAAAGATGCTTCTTAACGTACAACAAAAATAAAAAAGACGGATGATAGATAAGAGAGTTCACTTCTCGGCTATTAGCCGCCTTTGTGCAGTATATTTTCGTATGGTTTTTATGGTTGTATTCTCATTTTTTTGGACTCAATTGATAGAATGGAAGATATACAGTGGACCCTCGCCTAACGAATGCATCACATAACGTTAAATCCGCCTAACGAAGCGTTCGAGTAAAAAATTTGGCCCACTTAACGATAAAAAACTCACCCAACGTGATTCCTCCCAAACCTGTCCCTCCAGCCTGAGCGCCTCAGCTGCCTTTGCTGTCATTGTTTACAAGCCAGGGTGGCCGGTTGCATGCATACATTTGATACATTTTGTATTATTCCATTGTTTATAGTGATTGTAACTGCTAAATAAGCCACCATGGGCCCGAAGAAAGCTCCTATTGCCAACCCTGTGGTAAAAAGGATGAGAAATACTATCGTACCGCAGTCAGGTGTTGCTGCACCATGGTCAGCTGTTGCTGCACCAGTTTGCTGCACCACTGTCAGCTGTTGCTGCACCATGGTCAGCTGCTGCTGCATCACAGTAAGCTGTTGCTGCATCACCATCAGCTGTTGCTGCACCACAGTCAGTTGTTGCTGGACCAGTCAGCTGTTGCTGCTCCATTATCAGCTGCTGCTGCACCAAAGTCAGCTGCTGCTGCACCATGGCCAATTGCTGCTGTACCACAGTCAGCTGTTGCTGAACCACTGTCAGCTGCTGCTGCACCACCGTCAGCTGTTGCTGCACCACAGCTGTTGCTGCACCACCACCAGCTGTTGCTGCACCACCATCAGCTGTTGCTGCACCAGAGTCAGCTGTTGCTGCACCAGTCAGCTGCTGCTGCACCACAGTCAGCTGCTGCTTCACCATGGTTAACTGCTGCTGCACCACAGTCATCTGTTGCTGAACCACTGTCAGCTGCTGCTGCACCACAGTCAGCTGCTGCTGCACCATGGTGAACTGCTGCTGCACCACAGTCAGCTGTTGCTGAACCAACATGACTCGTCCCAAACCTGTCCATCCAGCAATGCCGTCATTGTTTACAAGCCAGGGTGGCCAGTTGCATGCGTACATTTGATACATTTTGTATTATTCCATTGTTTATAGTGATTGTAACTGCTAAATAAGCCACCATTGGCCCAAAGAAAGCTTCTATTGCCAACCCTGTGGTAAAAAGGGTGAGAAATACTATCGTACCACAGTCAGGTGTTGCTGCACCACGGTCAGCTGTTGCTGCACCAGTCTTCTGCACTGTCAGCTGTTGCTGCACCAGTCTTCTGCACCGTCAGCTGTTGCTGCACCAGTCTTCTGCACCGTCAGCTGTTGCTGCACCAGTCTTCTGCACCGTCAGCTGTTGCTGCACCGCGGTCAGCTGCTGCTGCACCACAGTCAGCTGTTGCTGCACCACCATCAGCTGTTGGTGGACCAGTCAGCTGTTGCTGAACCATGATCAGCTGCTGCTGCACCACAGTCAGCTGCTGCTGCTGCACCATGGTCAACTGCTGCTGCACCACAGTCAGCTGTTGCTGAACCACCATCAGCTGTTGCTGCACCACCATCAGCTGTTGATGCACCACCATCAATTTTTGCAGGACCACAGTCAGCTGTTGCTGGACCAGTCAGCTGTTGCTGCATGACGATCAGCTGCTGCTGCACCACAGTCAGCTGCTGCTGCTGCACCATGGTCAACTGCTGCTGCACCACAGTCAGCTATTGCTGAACCACTGTCAGCTGCTGCTGCACCACAGTCAGCTGCTGCTGCACCATGGTGAACTGCTGCTGAACCACAGCTGTTGCTGAACCAACATGACTCGTCCCAAACCTGTCCATCCAGCCCTGTCTTCATTGTTTACAAGCCAGGATGGCTGGTTGCATGCATACATTCGATACATTTTGTATTATTCCATTGATTATAGTGCTTGTGACTGTTAAATAAGCCACCATGGGTCCAAAGAAAGCTTTTAGTGCCAACCCTGTGGTAAAAAGTGTGAGAAATACTATCGTACCGCAGTCAGGTGTTGCTGCACCATGGTCAGCTGTTGCTGCACCAGTCTGCTGCACCACCATCAGCTGCTGCTGCACCACAGTCAGCTGTTGCTGCAGCACCATCAGCAGTTGCTGCACCACAGTCAGCTGTTGCTGGACCAGTCAGCTGTTGCTGCACCACAATCAGCTGCTGCTGCACCACAGTCAGCTGCTGCTGCACCATGGTGAACTGCTGCTGCACCACAGTCAGCTGTTGCTGAACCACGGTGATCTGCTCCTGCACCACGGTCATCTGCTGCTGCACCACGGTCAGCTGCTGCTGCACCATGGTCAGCTGCTGTTGCACCACCATCAGTTGGTTCTGACCAACATGACACGTCCCGAACCTGTCCATCCAGCCCTGCCGTCATTGTTTACAAGCCAGGGTGGCCGGTTGCATGCATACATTCGATACATTTTGTATTATTCCATTGTTTAAAGTGCTTGTAACTGCTAAATAAGCCACCATGGGCCCAAAGAAAGCTTCTAGTGCCTACCCTGTGGTAAAAAGGATGAGAAATACTATTGTACCACAGTCAGCTGTTGCTGCACCAGGCTGCTGCACCACTGTCAGCTGTTGCTGCACCACGCTCAGCTGCTGCTGCACCACAGTCAGCTGTTGCTGCACCACAGTCAGCTGTTGCTGGACCAGTCAGCTGTTGCTGCACCATGATCTGCTGCTGCACCACGGTCAGCTGCTGCTGCACCATGGTCAGCTGCTGCTGCACCACAGTCAGTTGCTGCTGAACCACCATCAGCTGCTGCTGCACCACCGTCAGCTGTTGCTGCACCACAGTCAGCTGTTGCTGCACCACAGCTGTTGCTGGACCAGTCAGCTGTTGCTGGACCAATCAGCTGTTGCTGCATGACAATCAGCTGCTGCTGCACCACAGTCAGCTGCTGCTGCACCATGGTCAACTGCTGCTGCACCACAGTCAGCTGTTGCTGCACCACAGTCAGCTGTTGCTGCACCACAGTCAGCTGTTGCTGCACCACCATCAGCTGTTGCTGCACCACAGTCAGCTGTTGCTGCACCACAGTCAGCTGTTGCTGGACCAGTCAGCTGTTGCTGCACCATGATCAGCTGCTGCTGCACCATGGTCATCTGCTGCTGCACCACAGTCAGTTGCTGCTGAACCACCGTCAGCTGCTGCTGCACCACAGTCAGCTGTTGCTGCACCACCATCAGCTGTTGCTGCACCACCATCAGCTGTTGCTGCACCACAGTCAGCTGTTGCTGCACCACCATCAGCTGTTGCTGCACCACAGCTGTTGCTGCATGATAATCAGCTGCTGGTGCACCACGGTCAACTGCTGCTGCACCACGGTCAGCTGCTGCTGCACCACAGTCAGCTGCTGCTGCACCACCATCAGCTGTTTCTGACGAACATGACACGTCCCGAACCTGTCCATCCAGCCCTGCCATCATTGTTTACAAGCCAGGGTGGCCGGTTGCATGCAAACATTCGATACATTTTGTATTATTCCATTGTTTATAGTGCTTGTAACTGCTAAATAAGCCACCATGGGCCCAAAGCTTCTAGTGCCAACCCTGTAGTAAAAAGGGTGAGAAATACTATCGTACCACAGTCAGCTGCTGCTGCTGCACCAACGTCAGCTGTTGCTGCGCCACCATCAGCTGTTGCTGCACCACAGTCAGCTGTTGCTCCACCACCATCAGCTGTACTACTCAAAGATGTGGAGAGAGTGTTGTTGGTGTGGTTTAACGTGAAACAATTACCGAGAAACGATTAACCCCATAGGGTTAGCCACCCAGGATAACCCAAGAAAGCCATTGCATCATCAAGGACCGTCTAATTTATTTCCATTACGGTCCTTAATCTTGTCCCCCAGAATGCGACCCACAACAGTTGACTAACACCCAGGTGAACAGGAAAAAATGCCTGGAACTAGTGCTCATATTGGTGAATTTAAGGCCAGCAATGGTTGGTTTGAGAGATTTAAGAATTGTAGTGGCATACACAGTGTGATAAGACATTGTGAAGCTGAAAAATTCATCCCCCAACAAGTGTTTAATTGTGACAAAACAGGCCTTTTCTGGAAGAAAATACCAAACAGAACCTACATTACTCAGGAGGAAAAGGCACTCCCAGGACACACGCCTGTGAAAGACAGGCTAACTCTCATGTTTTGTTGTAATGCTAGTGCGGATTGCAAAGTGAAGCTTTTACTCGTGTATCACTCTGAAAATCCAAGAGAGTTCAAGAAAAACAGTGTCTCGTCACACATCAGTACTTTTCAATAAAGGTAAGGGTCATTTTAACATTTATTTATGTAGTTATTGTGCATGTCTTGTTTTCTTTGTAGGGAAATGTATATTTCATGAAAAATTTTTTTTTTAATACTTTTGGCTGTCTGAAACGGATTAATTGGATTTTCATTATTGCTTATGGGGAAAATTAACTCTGCTAACGATAATTTCGGCTAATGATGAGCTCTCAGGAATGGATTAATATCATTAGGCGAGGGTCCGCTGTATTACAGAAACAAACATGATTTTGATTGCTTGTATGACGAAAAGTACCTTGAAATTGAGCTCAAAGTAGTGGAAATGTTCGATTTTTGCCTATGTTCAATGAACTGTGTAAGTCGAGTTGGTTAATTTTATTAAGTGTATTCTAACCTAACCACTCTGTAATCCGGCAAACTCAGTAATCCGGCACACTACAGGTCCCAATGATGCCGGATTTGTGATGGAGGATCTGTAGTATCTTCCCATATTCTTACTGTCAGAGAAAACTGAGTATTTTTGAGGCTAACTGCAGTAGTTCACTAGTTTTCTAAGGAAAACACTGAAACAGGGTACGTATTTATAAATATGAAATATTGTATAAAAACTGTATATATCATGTGTTGGGGAATGATGAGGGTAGGGGATGTTGATGGAAATCATTGTCCTTTTCTTCTCAGCACTGTCCTTTGCACTTATTTTCTTAGGACCCGTGGTTAAAAAAGAGAAATTTGGCTATATGACTGTAAAAATTGCAAACAAGCACGAGAGAACTGCTCTCACAGCAATGTAAATAATGTTTAGTGCTTACCAGCTGTGCCAACTAGCAGAAGCAGTCTGAATTATTATTATGTATGTATTATGTATCTATTATTATTATTATTTTTGTTCTTCTTTCAACATACCAGCCGTATCCCACCGAGGCGGGGTGGCCCAAAAGAAAAAACTAAAGTTTCTCTTTTTAAATTTAGTAATATATACAGGAGAAGGGGTTACTAGCCCCTTGCTCCCGGCATTTTAGTCGCCTCTTACAACACGCATGGCTTACGGAGGAAGAATTCTGTTCCACTTCCCCATGGAGGTAAGAGGAAATAAACAAGAACAAGAACTAGAAAGAAAATAGAAGAAAACCCAGAGGGGTGTGTGTGTGTATATATATGCTTGTACATGTATGTGTAGTGTGACCTAAATGCAAGAAGAAGTAGCAAGACATACCTGAAATCTTGCATGTTTATGAGACAGACAAAAGACACCAGCAATCCTACCATCATGAATTGAAGCTCTATTGTTACAATACAGTAGACTGTTATTTAACACGGTAGTTACGTTCCTGAAAACACTGTGTTATATGAACTGAATAACTTATAGGAAAAATAGGGTTACAATCCTGAGAGCCCCAAAAGAGTCAAACAACTTTTTTTTAGACCTCCACATCTTACAAAAATAAAAGTGAATATGTAATTGTAGTTTATTGTTGTGATGTATTATGATGTTTTTACTGCTTAAGACTACAAATGTAACAGAAATAATAGTATTTCTTACCTTAAATTGTGGGTGCTAGTGTTTGTGGATAATTATGGAGAGAGTGGAGTTTTATGCTGTGGCCCTACTGGGCTGAGGTGGTTGGTAGAGGTTCTGGTACTAAAGTTGATGGTTGTTCTGGAGTGTCTAACTTTCATTCAGTAAGTCAGTCAAGTCATTAACCCTTTGAGGGTCTGTGCCATAAATCTACGGCTTTACATTAAGGGTCCAAACCGTGGATCTACGCCATGAGCTCAGCTCCCTCTGATATGCAGTGAGCGGTAAATTTGGGCCTAGATATGATAGAATACATCTATGTGTTATGTGTGCACCACATAAAACAAATCCTGCAGCACACAGTGCATAATGAGAGAAAAAACTGAGACCATAATTTTCGATTAAATAGCGACTTTCCAGTGTTTTTTCGTATGTTTTTATAGTTGTATTTGCAATTTCTTGGCCTCTTTTGATAGAATGGAAGATATATTACAGAAATGGAGATGATTTTGATTGGTTTTAGTGCTGAAAATGGCTTGAAACTGAGCTCAAAGTAACGGAAATGTTAAGAGTAATAAATAAATGACCTCACATGTTTAATACACACCAGCTGGTGGGTCTAATATACGTTCACAAATGTGGTGATATTATTTATACAGTTATTACAATATTGCATGACAGTAAATCTTCTATTTTTTGGTTTGAATAAAAATTCATTATGTGAATTAAAAATCAAAATGAAATTCATTAGTAAAGCCTGAAAACGTAAGTAATGAACAGAGGAAATGTTACTTTAATGCCAGGAATGCCTGCATTGTTTATTCTGGACCCTATTTTGAAATTGGAATGTTTTGAATTTTGCATTAAATTGGCCAAATTACCAATTTCCGATCACTTTATTTTGTAGTTGAAACAGTTGATTTGGCAATTTCTTGTGCTCAATCAATAGAATAGAAGTAATACTAGTGAAATAGCTAAGAATTTGGTCGACTGGAATAATGTAATTGGCCTAAAATGGGAGTCTAAGTCGGCAAAATGGTCGATGAGTAAATAACGCTGACACATCAAAATTCATGAGAGCATAATTTCATCAGTTTTCCATCAAATTTCATACTTTTTGTTTTATTACCTTAAGAAAAAGATTCTCTACCATTTCATAAGAAAAAATAACTTTTTTTTTTTTTTTTGAAAATTCTTGGACCCTGGTGTGCACTTCAAAATTTGGCCTCTGGACCCTGAAGGGGTTAAAAATAACATTTTTTATTTCATTGTTAAAATTTGTAAAAACAAAGCTTCACAATACTATATTTATTTAAAAATAATTTCTTAAATGGTCACTGTGAATTTTGGATTGGGTAACTAGCAATCCTTCTAAATTCTTGCTAATTAAATAACAGTTTTATAAAATTGCCAAAAAAATGTATAAATATTGTAAAAGGTGACAGGGCCTTTCTACCAAGCAGCTCTGAGCTATTAAAAGAAAATATTCAAGGAGGAAAATGCTTATTATTTTTGGCTGAACTGTAAAAAAAAAAGATGACATAGATAAAAATGAGGAAATGCATACAAATCAGCAGTTTTAATCTAGCAATTTTAACTCTTTCAGGGTTTCGGACGTACTAGTATGGCTTACGTACCAGGGTTTTTGACGTACTAGTACGCCTACGCCCTCAAATCTAGTGAGAGAAAGCTGGTAGGCCTACATAGGAAAGAATGGGTCTATGTGGTCAGTGTGCGCAGTATAAAATAAATCCTGCAGCACACGGTGCATAATGAAGAAAAAAAAACTTTGACCATGTTTTTGTATTAAAACAGCGACTTTGCACTGCATTTTCGTATGGTATTTATTGTTGTATTCTAGTTTTCCTGGTCTCATTTTATAGAATGGAAGACATATTACAGAAATTGGGATGATTTTGACTGGTTTTACAATGAAAAGTACCTTGAAATTGAGCTCAAAGTAGCAGAAATGTTCGATTTTTACCGAAGTTCAAAAGTAAACAAATCATGCTAAGCGTCCAATACACATCAACTGGTGAGTCTAATATTCTTTCACAAGTGTGCCGATATTATTTATACCATTTCTACACTAATGCAGTAGTCTGCATAACAGTAAATCTTCTATTTTTTGTGAAAATAAAAATTCAAAGTGGAAAGCAAAAGAATGTAAGATTGGTGTGGGGACATGACTAATGAACAGAGGAAATGTTATTTTAGTGCCAGGAATGTCTTTCTTGTTTATTCTGGACCCTATTTGGAAATTAGCATCTTTTGAAATTTGTGTGAAATTGGGAAAACTGCTAAATTCTGACCACTGTATTGGATAGTTGAAATTGGTAAATGGGTGTTTTCTTGTACTCATGATAGAAAAAATGGAGTTCTAGCGAAATCGTTATGATTTTTGTCGACTAGTACACTGGAATTGGCCGAAAATGGGGCTCAAAGTGGGCAAAATCGCCAATGCGTAAACATCGTCGAGACCGCTAACTTTGCAAGAGCATAATTCCGTAAGTTTTCCATCAAATTTCATACTTTTGGTGTCATTATGATCGGGAAAAGATTCTCTATCTTTTCATAAGAAAAAATAATTTTTTTCTTATGAAAAGAGGGCCTGGGACTCTGAAAAGGTTAAACAATAATATAAAGGCTCTATATTAATATTAATTTCCGTAATATTGAAGGGACCCGGGGTGGAGGACGAAGAGGGTTTACGGCTTTTGGACTCTGCCATGTTTGGCCCTACCTGTTATTCGCCTTCAGTTGTTTTGAGACAGATTACCCTCATTGATATCAATAATTTAAAACAAGGTTTCCTTTAAACACATTTTTTATAAATTGATAGAGAATGTGTTATTCATGTAGCAATGTACAGGCAATTATTAGTGTATAAATATTACAATAGTGCACTTTATTTTTCTGCAGAGTTCAACAGCAGAGGTGACAGTTTGATGGAACTGGAAACTCAGCTTCATCACTCAGCAGATATTAATGTACAAATGCAAGAGAAGCTCAACCAGTATGAAGAATACACACACAAGATTAAACGGGTAAGACTTGTAATAAACACACAGAAGAATATGGTTTCGTTTGCAATGTCTACATATTGCATATGGTTCCCACAATATTTAAGAAACTTCCTCATTAATTAAACATATGCTATACATTGGGTCCTTGAGTTACAATGATCTTAACTTACAATAATTTTGAGTTAGGATTTACCCACATGATGGAATTTAGTTTTCGGTTACAATGAAAAACTTGAGGTAAGATATATGTATGATGGTTGGTGTGTGTGGGTGGCCCTCAGCCATCCAGTGGTGCTGTAGCTTGCCCCTTTGGGTAGTCTGAGCCAGTAGGAGCATTAGTGTGGGGAGACTTAGCAGCCAATCAGCAATGGAAACTAATATGTCTGGGGTAGCATCTCGACCAATAGTTTTTTTTTTTTTTTTTTTTTTTTTTTTTTTTTTTTTTTTTTTTTGTTATTAACACATCAGCCATTTCTCACCAAGGCAGGGTGACCTGAAAAAGAAGAAACACTTCCATCATTCACTCCTTCAGTGTCTTGCCAGAGGTGCACCTACACTCTAGTAAAAAACTGCAACATATCTCCACCTCTCCTTCAGAGCACAGGCACTGTACTCCTCACCTTCAGGACTCAAGTCTAGCTGACTGGTTTCCCTGAATCCCTTCATAAATATTACTTTGCTCACACACCAACAGCACATCAAGTCTGTACTAGCTCCTGTCTAACACGCTCACACACGCTTGCTGGAAGTCTAAGCCTCTTGCACACAAAACCTCCTTTACTCAATCCTTCCAACCTTTCCTAGGGCAACCCCAACCCCACTACAGATTTACAGTGGACCCTCGGCTATTGGCCATAATCCGTTCTAGAAGGTCGGCTTAAATCCGAAAACTGAAATATTTCCCACAAGAATTAATGTAAATCCAATTAATCCGTTTCAGACACCCAAAAAATATTAACAAAATATACATTTTTTAAAGATTATAGTTTTACATACAGAAAACAATGAGAAATAAATAATATAAAGCACAAATTTTAATGATAAACGAACATTACGTACCTTTATTGAAAACTCTTGTTAGCATATTGAAGAAGGCAGGAGGGGAGAAGGAGTTGGGAATCTCCAACTCCCTCTTCCCTCTTTGTAGTGCAGCCTGTTCTGGGCTACACAACACAGCCATATTATTACCATGTTCACTGAGTTTAATCGTTTCTGACAACTACCTTTACATGCCATCATAAACAAAGGGAGAAGTAATGAATAATTCACGCCGAGAATTGTAAACAAACACATATGATGGGCAGTTACTGGGTGAGACGCCAGATTCACAGTTTTCTCTGATGCTGAATCAGAGAAAACATAATGTTTACTCTCCACCTGACTCTCCACTCGATAGCATATAAACATTGCATATGTTTATATTGCTATGTTTATATGCTATATGCTATGTAACATTTTTCTTATATAATTTTGAAGAAAATATCATGGAAGGATTAATGAAAATGTCTATATTAACCTAAAATAAGATATTTAATGTGCTCAAGAGTGATTTATTACCTGTCCAATATGACCGATTTCCAAAATAATGGCTGATAACCGGGATAGAATTTCGGCCCAAAAAGTGGGTGAAAACCAAATTGGCTGATATCTGGAATGGCCAATAACCAAGGGTCCACTCTATATGCCTTCCAAGTCATTCTATTTTGTTCCATCCTCTAAATGTCCGAACCACCTCAACAACCCCTCCTCAGCTCTCTGGATAATACTTTTAGAAACCTCACACCTCCTAATCCTCAAGCTATGGGTTTTCTGCATAGTATTCACACCACACATTGCCCTCGGCCTTGTCATCTCCACTGCTTCCAGCCTTCTCTTTGTTGCAACATTTACCATCCATGCTTCACACCCATATAAGAGTGTTGGTACCACTATAGTTTCATACATTTCCCTCTTTGTTTCCATGGATGACATTCTTTGTCTTCACAGACTCCTCACTGCACCACTTACCTTTTTTCCCTCATCAATTCTATGGTTCATCTCGTCTTTCATAGACCCATCTGCTGACAAGTTCACTCCATCTGAATACATTCACTTCCTTCATACTCCCTCCAATCTGATAGCAAATCTTTCATTATCTAAATATTTTGTTATCCTCTTCACCTTGCTCTTTCCTATGTTCACTTTTAATTTCCTTCTTTTACATCCCCTCCCAAAATCTTACACAAACCTTTGCAACTTCTCTTCAGAATCTCCCAAAAGCACAGTGTCATTGGCAAAAATCAACTGTGACAACTCCCACTTTGTGTTAGTCTCATCATTTAATCCCACATATCTTGCCAACACCCAGGTATTCACTTCTCTTGACACCCTATCAATAACTATATTGAACAGCCATGGTGACATCATGCATCCCTGTCAGAGGCCTACTTTTACTGAGAAATAATCTCCCTCTCTCTTATATCCCTTTACCCAAGCCTAACTATCCTCATAAAAACTCTTAACTGCTTTCAGTAACCTACAATCTGGTCTGTACACTTGCAACATCTGCTACATTGTTCCCTTATCCACCCTATCATATGCTTTTTCTAAATCCATAATTACAACAAATACCCTTTACCCTTATCTAAATATATACTGTTCACTTATATTCTTCACTTTAAACACTGTCTACACACCCCTTACCCTTCCTAAAGCCTCTTTGTTCATCTACAATCCTGTTCTCAGCCTTATTCTTAATTCTTTGCAGAAGGGAGATAGAGTGATATCCAAAATTTACACACCAGTAGCTTTAACACCTCACATCATAAAAGTCTATGAAAGCTTGATGAGACCCCAAATTACGAACTTTATGGAACAGCACCAACATGATTTTAGAACTGGATGATCATGCCTGTCACAATTGCTAAACCACCTTAACAGAATACAGAGGTTTTGGAAGAAAACCAAAGTGCAGATATGACATACACAGATTTTTGTGAAGGTTTTTGACAAATGCAATCATAGGGTGATTGCACACAAAATGAGTGGCCATAGGCATAACTGGGAAGGTAGGCAAATGGATTTTCAAGTTTCTAACATGTGGAACACAAAGAGTAATAGTAAACAGAGAAAAATCTACCATCAGCTAGGTAACAAGCTCAGTTCCCCAAAGCACTGTCCTGGCACCACTGCTGTTTCTTTCCCTCATAACAGATATAGATAAAAATGCCTGTTAAAATTTTGTATCATTTGCAGTTGACACTAACATAAACATGAAAGTCACTTCATTAGAAGACACTGAAAAGTTGCAGGAAGATATAAGCACTGTTTTCCAGTAGGCAGTAGAAAACAACATAATGTTCAATAGTGATAAGTTCTAGCTGCTTAGATATGGAAAAAACAGCTCAAAAACGTCGCTGTGTTCAAAACTCAAGAGAACCATCAAATAGAATGAAAGGAACACATGAAAGACCAGGGAGTAATTATGTCAGCCAACCTTTATTTCAAAGAATACAATAAGGCAAATGTCATTACAGCCAGGTAGATGAGAGGGTTGATATTGAGAACTTTCAAAACAAGGGAAATTGTACCAGTGGTTAAACTTTTCAAATTGGTTGTGCTTTCTTTTTTTAGAATATTGTTCAGTGTTGATGGCCCGTTCAGGAAAGGAGAGAGAGATTGGAGCTGGAATAGATACAGAGATTGTTTATGGTCCACATGGAGCCAGTAATGCATTTAAATTACTGGAAATGACTTGAAGTCCTTAATTTGTACTCACTACAATGGAGAGAAATAGAGAGAGAGATAGAGTGATAGATTTATTTATTTATTTATTTATTTATTTATTTATTTATTTATTTATTCATTCTTGATAATTTGTACTTGGAAATTACTTGAGAGTCTGGCCCCAAATCTTTACACTACCATAACATACTGGAATGAGAGAGATAAGAGAAAGTGTGAAATAAACCCAGTGAAAAGAAGGAGTACTGTGGGCACAGTAAGAGAACATTGTACAGTATCAACATCCATGGTCCCAGACTATTCAACATCTTACCAGAAGATATCAGAAACTGTTCGGGCAAGCATAGAAATCTTCAAGAGGAAATTGGACAAGTATCTTCGCTAGGTGCCAGATCAGCCGGGCTGTAATGAACGTGTGTATCAGTGGGCCACCAGCAGCAACAGCCTGGTTGACCAGGAAAGCAGCAAATGAGCCTGGTCCAAGGCAGGGCTCTGGGATTAGGAAAACTCTTGGAACTCGTCAAAGGTACATGATCAACAAAATGTTTAACATATTAGGACATGTCAGATAAAGACAATGACTCCATTGTACAGTGTACATATTGTTTGTTGAGACATACCACACAAAATTGTAAGAAATCCAGAGTGACAGCATTCGTGTTGAGATTTGTTAAATCAATAAATCATAAATGCTCCATTCCAGTCAGTTTTTAGCAGTGGAGACATCGTCACGAGATCATGATGACAAATAATAAATAATGTGATAACAATTGATGGAAACTCAAGAAAACAAAGGCAGAGAAATCTTCCACTTTGGTTAAAACTGAATGTTCTTTCATTCTTCCAGCAGTTCTGCTTCACTTGAGAGGCAGAATGTCTTCTTTGCTTTTGGGCAGATTTATGCTAAATTAAGAAGCAAACTAGGTAATGAAAAGACCAAAAAAACTTATGAGGTGTAATAATAGGATGCTTAAGGTAAAGCTGAGAACTGGTAAACACTACACAGCATACACACAGTAACAATCTTCACTCATCAGTGTCATAACACACTGGTGTTTTAAAGTCTAGTTAATTTATAGGTGTGGGTTGTAAATTTTTTATGTATCTAATGTTAATCATAATTTGTTACAAAAATATATGCCATAGGGTATGTAAAATTTTAATATTTGTACCACTGACCTACATTCCATTTATGATTTATATAAATCTGAATTGTGCTGCATAGTATAAATCCTTTCACTTGTCAGGACTCAACCCCTCCCAACCCTCTGAAAACCAAAATTCTGATGATGATGATGATACCAAAACACAAAATGTGATGGATACTTGGGAATTATTCATGCAAAAAAGTTGGTCTTGGTGCAGTTTACACATTGGTGATTTGCCCATTTTGAGTCCTATTTCAAGCTGATTCCATTGCTCAGTTCTACCATATTATTAGCTTTTTCGCTAGTATGCCTTCTGTTCTCTCAATTGAATATAAGAAATCATTCAACTATCTTATGAAGTGCACAGAAGTTGATAATGTGGCCAGTTTTACACAAAATTAATCACATTTCAATTTAAAAATATAATCCAAAATAAACATTGCATGTATTATACCTACTAGAGTAACCTATCCTTTGTTCCTTAATCATGTCTCCAAGCCTCTTCTGTATTACACTTGCCTTCCATTTTGAATGTTTTTCCTTGTTTCTCAGATAATAAAATATAACCAGGAATGATTGATCATGGTTTAGGGCATCCTAATAATTGAAGCAAAGTAAAAACCTATAAATCATACCTGAAAACCTCTACACTAGTTCCAGTAATGCAGGTCCTCCATCACAAATCCGGCATCATTGGGACCTGTAGTGTGCCGGATTATAGAGTGGTTGGGTTAGAATACACTTACTAAAATTAACCAACTTGACTTACACAAAGTTCATTGAACACCAGCAAAAATCAAACATTTCCGCTACTTTGAGCACAATTTCAAGGTACTTTTCATCATGAAAGCAATCAAATCATGTCTATTTCTGTAATATATCTTCCATTCTATCAAATGAGACCAAAAAAACGAGTATACAGTGGATCCTCGACCAACGATATTAATCTGTTCCTGAGAGCTCATCGTTAGTCGAGTTAATTTTCCCCATAAGAAATAATGGAAATCAAATTAATCCGTTCCTGACACCCCAAAGTATTGAAAAAAAATTTTTTATACCACATGAAATACAGTGGACCCACGACATTCGATATTAATCTGTTCTTGAGAGCTCATCGAATGTCGAAAATATCGAAAGTCGAATTAATTTTCCCCATAAGAAATAATGGAAATCAAATTAATCCATGCAAGACACCCAAAAGTATGAAAAAAAAAAAAAATTACCACATGAAATATTAATTACAATAACAACAATAACAATAGATTAATAACAATAGAATAATTGACACTTACCTTTAATGAAGATCTGGTGATGATTGATGGGATAGGAGGAGGGGAGTGTGTGGATGGTGTTAGTGTTTAGAAGGGGAATCCCCTTCCATTAGGACTTGAGGTATCAAGTCTTTTTCCAGGGTTACTTCCCTTCTTTTTTTAACCCTTTGAGGGTCGACAGGTCCTCTCAGAGACTCGTTCTCAGGGTCGGCCAAATTTAAAAAAAAAAAAAATATTTTTCTTATGAAAAAAGTAGTTTTTTTTTTAAATATTATAGGCTAAACAAAAAAATTTTACCATCAATACTTACTGAGATATGGAGGCGTGAAGTTGATGAAAAAGGGGGACAATGTGGCAACATCGCCGACTGCCATCTCCCGGTATTCTTTCATTTACTTTCTTATGTACTAATTTCTATTATTTTTTAATTTTTCTTTTTCCAAGTAACTTTTATGGCCTGTGAGACCAATATGATCAGTATTTTGTAAGTTTTTTTCTTTTTCAATACTACACAATAAGGGCGTAAACACTGTTGTCATTGTTTTGTTTATAAAAAATATTTACACAAACAAACGATATGAAATGTTGTTTATTACTATTTTTCTATATTTTATATACACATATACAGTCACAGGGAATGTTTCTAGAAGTTCTGAGGCCTGCGGAAGTCTTTGAAACATGGTGTCATGCACAGTGGTGTTTTACACTCCTCTCACATAAAACGAGTGTGTCTGCGTTGTTGTGGGCGTTTCCTTGTATGTGCACAGACGTAACACCTCTTCTAAGCCTTTTTCTTGAAAGCAGTAGCAGGCAGTTTTACCAGGAAGTGATCACCATGCTTCAGACGAGAAGGTAGTTGTTGATAATTTGGTGGGCGGTCTATTGCAGGTGTTCTTCCTTGGTACTTGAATACTATTTGTCTGATGACAGACAAACAGAATTCGCCGTATTGTGGTTTGTTTCTGATTCTCATCTTATACATATTATAAGCATTGAGCATGGAAATGTCCAGAAGATGGAAAAAGAGTTTGATGTACCACTTATAACTCTTGTGAACACAATCAGCAAACCCAATCTGCATGTCACATTTGTCCACTGAATGCATATTGAAGGTGTAATCAATCACAGCTGCAGGTTTTAGAATGGGTTCATTGCTCTCTCTATGCTGCCTGCCAGTGTCTGCCATTTCATTAGGGTGAACTGATGACAACAGTGTGACATCTCGTTTGTCATGCCACCGAAATGCCATGATGTCATTGGCAGAAAATGCCTGCACCTCACCTCTATGAGTGCCAGTGTTAAACCTGGGCATATGTTTCCGATTTACACGCACTGTGCCACACACACGTCATGTTCACTCACAAAAAATCACTGAGTGAGGGGCTTGTGTACCAGTTATCAGTATATAATATATGCCCCTTACCAAGGTATGGTTCTATCATTGTTCTAACCACATCGCCAGAGATGCCCAATAACTTCCTGGTATTTTGCAGAGATGCCCAATAACTTCCTGGTATTTTGCAATGTATAACTTCCAGTGTACACAATAATATCCAATACCAGACCACTGTAACAATCACAAAGCACAAACAACTTTATACCAAAGCGTTTCCTCTTGCTTGGTATGTACTGCTTGAAAGAGTGTCTTCCTTTGAACAGAATCAAAGACTTGTCAATTACAAGCTTCCTGAAGGGATAAAAATACATATTGAATTTCTCTTTCAGATACACAAACACATGCCTAATCTTATATAACCTGTCGTTTCTGTCAGGCCTGGTTTTGTCTGAGAAGTGAAGCATACGTAACATTAGCACAAATCGATTCACTGGCATTATATCACTGAAACCTGGGGTTGCAATCACTTTGTGCTTATACACATGTGGCATAAGCATTATTGTGGCAAAGAAAAGATACATCTCGGCCACAGTTGCCTCCTTCCACTGGTGTAGACGTGATTTTGGTGAAAGTATTGTGTTTGCCATGGTGTACTCATAGTATGTGTTGCTTTCCATGACAATACTTTCGATCAGGGGTTCGTCAAAGAATAACTCGAAACATTCCAGTTCAGTGGCATTGTTCCCAAGTGTACAAGATGGCCCTATTCCACTTTGGCTGTCATCAAACTGGTGGGCATTTGGAACAAAATTGACAGCTTCCTGCCAATCCCAGGTGCAGTCTGCTCGTGGGTACTGGACAATGACAGGAGGTTGTGGTTGTGGAGGTTGTGGTTGTGGAGGCTGGTGTGGTGGGTGGGTGGGGGATGGTGGCCTTTGTTGTAGATCAGCTGGAGCTGCGGCGTGGGTGGCAGCGTGGGTGGCAGCATGGCCCACTGCTGGTGCCTCACGGCTGTCACCACCACTACCACCACCATGCACATTTTCCATCCCAATTGCAGCACTATCATCGTCATTTTCACTGTCTGTTCCTGTTGTACAGCCACAGGATGTACTCCAAGATGTACTCCTTCCCCTTGGAATAGCATATGACACACTACCAGAGCGCATATATTGTTGTATATACTGATGCTTCACTGGGGAATATTCCACTTCACTATCACTACTGGAACTGTTTTCAAGAGCTTGTAGTTCATAATCACTATCACTATCATCACAAATGCTCACATCTGAGTCTGGGATTTGGGAAAATAGGAGTTTCCTCTTTGATTCTGGTACAACTGAACGTGAACAAGACGGCCCAGCACCAGAGGTGGAAGGCTGAGGGCCGTTTGGGGTTTTCTCACTATTACCGATATTATGGTCATTAGTTTCGGTCAAAACCTCGCCAAAACCTTGAAACTCATCTTCACTGGCAGTCCCATCTGTATTAGAACTGTCACTGGGGAACAAAAGTGTCCCAATTCGCCGAGGAGTGAGGAACTTCTTACCGCGAGGCATGGTGGACATTGTGTACTAAGATGGCATTCACACAATGCACCACTGGGTCCCAGATTTTTTTTTCTACTGCGCACACCAACCACACAGACCCATTCTCTCTCATCTAGGCCTACCAGCCTTTTCCCGCGAGATTTGACGGCGCTAGAATTTATGCGTACTAGTACGTCAAAAACCCCTGCGCATAAGCCGTACTAGTACGTCCGAAACCCTCAAAGGGTTACTGCCACTAGGACCAGCTTGAGAGTCACTGGACTTCTGTCACACAACATATCTGTCCATAGAGGCTGTACCTCTCGTTCCTTTATGACTTTCCTAAAGTGGTTCACAACATTGTCAGTGTACAGGTTGC
Organism: Cherax quadricarinatus; assembly: GCF_038502225.1. Taxonomy (NCBI): domain Eukaryota; kingdom Metazoa; phylum Arthropoda; class Malacostraca; order Decapoda; family Parastacidae; genus Cherax; species Cherax quadricarinatus. The sequence continues at coordinate 32,621,397 of NC_091305.1, forward strand.
CAACACGGCTTGCAGTAGCTGTGTCAGGGTGATTTTCATCAAAAAAGGTTTGCACTTCAAGCCACTTTGCACACATTTCCTTAATCTTTGAAGTAGGCAACTTCTTCAATTTCTCTATCCCCTCCTCCGAAGCAGTTTCCTCAGGTCTGGCCTCTTGCTGTTGAAGATGATCTAGCAGCTCATCAGTGGTTAGTTCATCATTGTCCTCCTCCACCAACTCTTCCACACCCTCCCCACTAACCTCCAACCCCAAGGACTTCCCCAATGCAACAATGGATTCCTCAACTGGCATAGGATTCTCAGGGTTAGCCTCAAACCCTTCAAAATCCCTTTTGTCTACACATTCTGGCCACAGTTTTTTCCAAGCAGAGTTAAAAGTCCTCTTAGTCACTTCCTCCCAAGCCTTACCTATAAGGTTTGCACAATTGAGGATATTAAAGTGATCCTTCCAAAACTCTTATAGCGTCAGTTGAGTTTCTGTGGTCACTACAAAGCACTTTTGAAACATAGCTTTTGTGTACAGTTTCTTGAAGTTGGAAATGACCTGCTGGTCCATGGGCTGCAGGAGAGGAGTGGTATTAGGAGGCAAAAACTTGACCTTAATGAAGCTCATGTACCCAGAAAGTCGCTCTGCCAAGTCTGTAGGATGACCAGGGGCATTGTGTAATACCAGGAGGCACTTAAGGTCTAATTTCTTTTCAATTAGGTAATTTTTCACAGTGGGGGCAAATGCATGGTGTAACCAGTCATAGAAAAAGTCCCTAGTGACCCATGCCTTACTGTTTGCCCTCCATAGCACACACAAATAAGCCTTGAGGATATTCTTTTGCCTGAATGCTCTGGGAGTTTCTGAGTGATACACCAATAAAGGCTTCACTTTGCAATCACCACTAGCATTGGCACACATCAGAAGAGTAAGCCTGTCTTTCATAGGCTTATGTCCTGGGAGTGCCTTTTCCTCCTGAGTAATGTAGGTCCTGCTTGGCAATTTCTTCCAAAACAGGCCTGTTTTGTCACAATTAAACACTTGTTCAGGTTTCAATCCTTCAGCCTCTATGTACTCCTTGAATTCATGCACATATTTTTCAGCTGCTTTGTGGTCCAAACTGGCAGCCTCGCCATGCCTTACCACACTGTGTATGCCACTACGATTCTTAAATCTTTCAAACCAACCTTTGCTGGCCTTAAATTCACTCACATCAGCACTAGTTGCAGGCAATTTCTTTACCAAATCATCATGCAGCTGCCTAGCCTTTTCACAAATGATCGCTTGAGAGATGCTATCTCCTGCTATCTGGTTTTCATTTATCCACACCAATAACAGTCTCTCAGTATCTTCTAACACTAGCGATCTCTGTTTTGAAAACAAAGTTGCACCTTTTGCAACAACAGCTTCCTTCATTGTTGTTTTCCTGCTCACTTTAGTAGAGATGGTTGATTGGGGTTTACTATACAACCTGGCCAGCTCCAACACACGCACTCCACTTTCGTACTTTGCAATTATCTCTTTCTTCATTTCACTAGTCATTAGCACCTTTTTTCTTGAAGGGTTGGCACTAGAAGCTTTCTTGGGGCCCATGGTTACTTATTTTGCTGAAACAAGCGCCAAAAACAGTGATAATATGGAATGTACCGAATGTATCCTCAGATGCGCGCACACTAGCTGGCTTGTAAACACTGGCACACACGGGGCAGTTCAGGCCACACGTGGACACGTCTCGTACGAATCGTATCGAATGTCGAGGTGAAATTTTTGCGTTAAAATGCATCGAATGTCGGATTTATCGAATGTTGATGCCATCGAATGTCGGGGGTCCACTGTATTAATTTTAATACACACAAACTGAAGAAGACATGTACAATTACATGGTAGTTACCTTTATTGAAGATCTGGTGATGATTGATGAGATGGGAGGAGGGGAGAGTGGATGGTGTTGGTGTTTAGAAGGGGAATCCCCTTCCATTAGGACTTGAGGTGTCAAGTCCTTTTCCTGGGTTACTTCCCTTCTTCTTTTAATGCCACTAGTACCAGCTTGAGAGTCACTGGACCTCTGTCGCACAACATATCTGTCCATAGAGCTCTGTACCTCCCGTTCCTTTATGGTTTGTCTAAAATGGGCCACAACATTGTCATTGTAATAGTCACCAGCACGGCTTGCAGTAGCTGTGTTAGGGTGATTTTCATCCATAAAGGTTTGCAGGGCAACCCATTTTGCACACATTTCCTTAATCTTTGAAGTAGGCACAATGGATTCCACAACTGGCATGGGCATCTCAGGGTTAGCCCCAAACCCTTCAAAATCTTTCTTAATTTCCATACTAATTCTCACCCTTTTTATCACAGGGATGGCACTAGAAGCTTTCTTGGGGCCCATGGTGACTTATTTTGCAGGTGCAATCACTAAAATGCTGTGATAATATGAAATGTTCCGATTGTATATTTGAATGCGACCGCGGTGGCTGCCTTGTAAACACTGCGCAGGCCACATGTGGACACGTCTCGAATGGAACGAATCACATTGGTCGAGTTTTTTAGCACTAGTCAAGGCAAAATTTTTGCGTTAAAATGTATCGCTAGTCGGATTTAACATTATATGATGCCATCGTTGGTTGAGGGTCCACTGTACAACCATAAAAACCATACGAAAATATACCACAAAGAGGCGGCTAATGGCTGAGAAGTGAACTCCCTTATTTATCGTCCGTCTTTTTTATTTTTGGTGTACGTTAAGAAGCCTCTTTCCATCATACATTGCCTAAGTTTCAATGAGATAGCCCAACAAACAACTGATAAAAAAAAATATTTACCAAAAATCATGTATGGCAAGTGCAAGCCAGGTACTGGAAATAAGTCACTTTCACTTTTTTGGGCTATCCTAGGTTCTCTATACATACGCTGCTATGTATGATAATCTATGTAACTGTATTTGTGTATACCTGAATAAACTTATTATTTACTTACTTCTAGTCTGTCGACTGAGTACAGTGGTCCCTCAATAATCGTCCATAATCCGTTCCTGGAAGTGGGACTATTATTGACATGGATGATTTACGAATCAATTTTCCCCATAAGAAATAAAGTAAATACAATTAATCCGTTCCTGACACCCAGAAGTATTAAAACAAACAATATTTTTACATGAAATATAGATGTAGTGCATAAACAATATAGTGGCACATGATGAATTAAACATTAACAGAATAACACTTACCTTTATTGGCGATTCTTCTTTGTGTATGGAAGACTGGAGAAGGAGACTGATTGGATGATTTATTGTTTGGAAGGGGAATCCCCTTCCATCAACACCTCGGGTACCAATTGCTTTTCTGGGGTTACTTCTCTTCTCTGTTTCTTAATGCCACTAGGACCACCTTGAGAGTCACTGGAGTCCTGTCTCGCAAAAAAACTGTCCAGAGAGCTCTGTTTCTGGCGTCTCTTTAAAACTTCCCTAAAATGGGCCAACACTCTATCACTGTACAAGTTGCCGATATGGCTTGCAACATCCTTCTCTGGGTGATGTTTCTCCATAAATCTTGCCATCCTACCCCACATTTCAAAAATCTCCTTAATTTCTGAAGAAGGCACCTTCCTCCATCTCTCTTCCTCCTCCTCTGCAGCAAGATTCTGAGCTGTGATCTGTTGTTCTTCCTGCTGAAGCTCTTGCAGCTCCTCAGTGGTTAGCTCTTCGTTGTGGTCCTCCACCAACTCTTCCACATCCTCCAAACTCACATCCAACCCCATGGAACTCCCCAGTGCCACAGTGGATTTAACAACTGACATAGGCTCATCAGGGTCAGCCCCAAACCCTTCAAAATCCCTCTTGTGGACTCAATGTGGCCACAATTTTCTCTAAGCAGAGTTCAAAGTCCTGGTAGTCACTCCCTCCCAAGCCTTACCTATAAGGCTTACGCAATGGAGAATACTGAAGTGTTCCTTCCAAAAATCTCTTAGGGTCAAGTGAGTGTCTGAGGTGACATTCAAGCACCTTTCAAACATTGCTTTGGTGTAGAGTTTTTTAAAGTTTGCAATGACCTGCTGGTCCTTGGGCTGGAGGAGAGGAGTGGTATTCAGGGGCAAGAACTTTACAGTGATTAACCCAAACTCCTTCAGAATTAGGTCATGCAAGTTTGGAGGACGAGCAGGTGCATTGTCCATTACTAGGAGGCACTTGAGATCCAATTTCTTTTCCAGGAGGTAATTCTTCACACTAGGGCCAAACACTTCATTGAACCACTCTACAAAAATTTCTCTCGTGACCCATGCCTTACTATTAGATTTCCAAAACACACACAATTTACTCTTCATAACATTGTTTTTCTTGAACACTCTGGGATTTTCAGATTGGTACACTAGTAACGGCTTCACTTTGAAGTCCCCCACTAGCATTAGCACAGAACATTAGCGTCAGCCTGTCTTTCATAGACTTGTGTCCTGGCAGTGCCTTTTCTTCCTGAATAATGTAGGTCCTCTTTGGCATTTTCTTCCAAAAGATGCCTGTTTCATCACAATTTAACTCTTGTTCAGGTTTCAATCCTTCACTGTTTATTGTACTCCATGAATTCATGCACATATTTTTGAGCTGCCTTGTGGTCTGAACTGGCAGCCTCACCATGCCTTATCACACTGTGTATGCCAGTACGCTTCTTAAATCTCTCAAACCAGCCTTTGCTGGCCTTAAATTCACTCACATCATCACTAGTTGCAGGCAATTTCTTTACCAAATCGTCATGCAACTGCCTAGCCTTTTCACAAATAAGCGACGTCATAAGACTATCTCCTGCTAATTGTTTCTCATTTATCCACACCAATAATAACTTCTCAACATCTTCGAGTACTGGTGATCTCATTTTTGTCAGCATATTTACTCCCTTTGCAACAACAGCGTCCTTGATTTCCTTTTTCTTGGCTATGATGGAAGATATGGTTGTACGGGATTTGTTATACATCCTGGCCAGTTCGCCCACACAATATGCCACTATCATATTGTTCAATGATGTTTTTCTTAAATTCAATCATATTTCTCACCTTCTTTACCAAAGGCTTGGCACTAGGAGCTTTCTTTGGAGCCATGGTAGCTTATTTAGCAAGCACTAAAATAAATGGAATATTGTGAAATATTTCGCTGGAGCACATGAGGGGACCATTGCTCACTGGTAAACAATGGCACACTGGCTGGGAAGGAAAGCCGAGGCAGCTCAGAGCGTGAGTACTCGTCCAGGACGAAGGACTATTAGCGAGTTACCGGACCATTTGCGAGCCAATATTTTAACGAAAAAACAGGACTTTTTCTGAAATGGACGACTTTCAGGCCAGACGATTATTGAGGGACCACTGTACAAGAAACCGCCCATTCACCTATTTCAACTACCCAATAAAGTGGTCAGAAATTGGCAATTTGGCCAATTTCACACAAATTTCAACAAATGCCAATTTCAAAATAGGGTCCAGAATAAACAGTGCAGACATTCATGGCACTAAAATAACATTTTCTCTGTTCATTAGTCACGGCTCCAGGCCCCTCTTATATTACTCTTGCTTACCATTTGGAATTTTTATTCACACAAAAAAGTAGAAGATTTACTGTTATGCAGACTACTGCATAACAGTATTTATATGAAGAGGACATGGGATACAAGTATCATTCTCCTATCCCTGTCTTGGGGGCTTATATTAGAGAAAACGGATTATAGCACAGGGCTAACTGTGATATACACTCGTACTGCACCATAAACCTGAAACAAAAAAGTTATTTTCTCTATACAGATTATCACACATAATAGCATATGTGTAGAGAACCTAGGATAATTCAGAAAAGTCAGACAAAGTGGCTTATTTCTAGTACCTGGCTTGGGTTAGACATGTATATGATTTTTGGTAAATATTCGATTCCCAGCCAGGGTAGAAACATTGGGTGTGTTTCTTTACACCTGTTGTCTATGTTCACCCATCAGTAAATAATAAATAAATAATGTCAATCCATATAAATAATGTCAACCCATAAATAAATAATGTCAACCCAGTCTTGACTAGGTATTGGAATTTGGACTGGCAGGCGGACAGGTATTGGACGGTGACGTCATATGTTTACTCTTGGGCATCGCTAAAAAATAGAACAGTTCTGCTACTGTGGGCGCAATTTCAAGGTACTTTTCATCATGAAAGCAATCAAAATCATATCTATTTCTGTAATATATCTTCCATTCTATTAAATGAGACCAAATAAATGAGAATATAACCATAAAAAACATACAAAAATATACCGCTAAGCGGCCGCTAATGGCTGAGAAGTGAACTCCGCTGTTTATGGTTTGATTTCTTTCATTTTTGGTGTACGTTAAGAAGTATCATTCCATCATATATTGCCCAAGTTTGAATAAGATAACCCAACAAACAACTGAGAAAATAATAAGTAATAATAGTAATAATAATATAGGTAGTAGGTTGGTAGACAGCAACCGCCCAGGGAGGTACTACCGTCCTGCCAAGTGAGTGTAAAACGTAAGCCTGTAATTGTTTTACATGATGGTAGGATTGCTGGTGTTTTTTCTGTCTCATAAACATGCAAGGTTTCAGGTACGTCTTGCTACTTCTGCTTACACTTAGGTCACACTACACATACATGTACAAGCATATGTATACACACCCCTCTGGGTTTTCTTCTATTTTCTTACTAGCTCTTGTTCTTGTTTATTTCCTCTTATCTCCATGGGGAAGTGGAACAGAATTCTTCCTCCGTAAGCTATGCGTGTTGTAAGAGGCGACTAAAATGCCAGGAGCAAGGGGCTAGTAACCCCTTCTCCTGTATATATTACTAAATGTGAAAGGAGAAACTTTTGTTTTTCCTTTTGGGCCACCCCGCCTCGGTGGGATACGGCTGGTGTGTTGAAAGAAGAAAGAAGTAATAATAATAATAATAATAATGATATCTTTATTAACTACACGTACATATACAAGGTATACAGGCCTAGCTGACATCAGTGACATACTACTATATAGAAAGCTGCTTGTTATGCTGAGTATATCAAGCAAATTTGGTCATTGTCCCAGGATAACACTCACACCAGTCAACTAACACCCAGGTACCCATTTACTGATGGGTGAATATAGACAACAGGTGTAAAGCAACACACCCAATGTTTCTACCCTGGCTAGGAATCGAATGTTTACAAAAAATCATATATGGCTAACCCAAGCCAGGTACTAGAAATAAGCCACTTTGTCTGACTTTTTTGGGTTATCCTAAGTTCTCTACACACATGCTGCTGTGTGTGATAATCTATGAAGAGAAAATAGCTTTTTTGTTTCAGTTTTATGGTGCAGTACGAGTGTATATCACAGCCCTGTGCTATACTCCGTTTTCTCTAATATAAGCCCCCAAGACGGATAGGAGAATGGTATTTGTATACCATATCCTCTTCATACCTCCGTATGAAGAGGATATGGTATTCATTCTGGAGCATTTAACATGTTTTATGTTATTTATATTGTTTATTATGTCATATTAGATCAATTGTGATAGGCAGTAAGCTGTAGTGTTGATATTAGCATAATAATAAAGCATATTCTTCTGCATCATGAGACTGAGCTCATGGCAACTGACAGTGGCTTCAAAGCCACCTTATCTTTAATGGATAATGTACTGTGTAGGTGCTTTACATAATAGAAGCATTTCTTTTATTCATTGGAACCATGGCTAGGGCTAAAAGTAAGCAGGTTATAATAAATGGAGAAAAAGAAATTAGAATGACTTGTGCAGTAAGTAGCACCACCAGACAGTACCAGCAGGTTGGTGTGGCGACCTTGGAAATTTGAAATTATGCTAGCCAAAATTAGTGCCAAATAACTGAAGGAACCGAATAACTGATTGCCGGATTTGTGATGGTGGACCCGTATTTATGATATCTGCTGGTACTGTAGCAGATTTGAGAAGTCTAGGAGCAAGAATGTTGACACATTGTTCTTGTATTGTGCCCATGGCTTCCCTGCTTTTCACTGGCCTTATTTAAGTTATTTTACAATGCACCAAAATTAAAATTATTGTGATTACTTACTAACCTGCAATTTTTACGTGTTCGTCTTTGCAGGATTTTTATGAAGTCAGTAACCTAAAGTAGCAGGTGTATATAGGAATTTGTACAAATAAATTTGTCAATTGATATTTAAAAAAAAAAAAGGATTGTATGAAGAGCACAACAATGCTGATGCTATTGTATGGGTATGAATGTTACACTATAGAGGAGAATATTTTATGTAGTGGAAATGTCTAAGATCAAAGTGTGGTGTAAATATTATGCAGACAGTTAAGAGTGAAAAATTTTAAATATTCCAAGGTTGAGGGACTGATTACCTCATCTTCTGTATATAGTCCTACTGTCTTCAAGTTATGTCCTAGAATTTGTATTGATAATGCCACTGGATGGCAAAACATCTACAATAAAGATACCCAGATGTTGCACATGTCTTAATTTCATCTTGTTGGTATTATATACCATTCTTGCACTAGGTATGAATAATATTGTTCAAAGCAGAAGAGGGATCGTTGACAGTGTTCAGTTGAATAAAAAAGCTGGATTAAGTAAAGCTGTTGAAGAGGATGCATAATTAGGGGTGGAAAGAAGGTGTGAGGGAGGTTTGGAGAGTTTAGGGCTGCACTATCCAACAGACATGTGTGAGCTTGTTGGATTGAGATGAACAGAAGCTTGATGTACCTTTTCATTGTACACATTAGAGTATCTGTGTAGGGGTTCAGAGTAACTAGTTTGCTGGGCTTGAGGTTCAGAAAGTGAGAAGCATGGTACAATCACTCTGAAAGTGGGAGTGATGTTGCACTTCTGTGGGTCATTAAATCATGTCTGAGAGACACTTCAGGAAAGGCAGCTAGAGAGCAATTGATGTTAAATATATTTTTTTTTCTTTGCATCACCTTACTTTAGTTGGAAATGGCCATGTTAAAAAAAAAATAAAAGAATTAATGCTTAACTATTCAACTAGGACTTGGACAAGAGCGTTGCAGCCCAGAAGACGCTCCTGCAACAAGTTCAAGATTTAGAAAATGAAGGCCGAGAGATAGCTGATTTCATGGCTGAAGAGAAAAATGCCCTTGCCGAATGTTTACGTGAAGCTGAGACTGAGGTATGTGCATAGTACTGTATGTTTGAACTGTTTCAGTAGTCAGTCAAAACCAGTATAATCATTATTGTCATCATGATCATTATTTATTAATGATATTTATTAGTATCAGTAACATTATCATGATTTTTATCATCCTTTTTTTGTCTTTTTTCTGTATCATTTTAACAATTTCACCAATTTCTGACAGGTTATTTCTTATTCATTGTAGTTGTAAGCATTAGTTGATAATGCTGGTACTTTGTACCATTAGCATTATTACTATTTTCCTATCCTCTCCACTTATGTGGAGTACTATATGTATGTAAATATCTATGCAACTCGAATACAGTGAATCCCTGCTTAACGACTTAGATAAGGATCAGAGAAATGGTTTGTGAAATCAAAAGTATTTTAAGTGAATCGCATTTTTCCATTCAAGCCCACATTTTAACTTTAGATGGGAACCTGAATGATAATATTCTGTATCTATTTCCTATTCATTTTTTAAAAAATGAAAGTTTAAAAAAGTATGTACTTGCCAGAGATGGTGTCATTGTTTAGTAGAGCGTCAACACACAGTTTGTTGATGACTTGTAAGAAAAATAGGACATATGCCTCTTTCAATATTTTGGTAATTTTCAGATATATTTTGAAATGTACTTATAAAATGGGGAGTGTGACATCACTCACTCTCTCTACTGAACAGTGAACCCATCTTAAGTGGAGGGAGGGAAGGGAGGAGTGGTGGGAGTAGTTTATAATACAGGAGTGCCCTGCTTATACAGCAGGTTAGGTTCTGGGCTACTGCTGTTAAGTGAAACAGCCTTTTCTTCACTTTCAAATGCATGTAAAAGCCTGATAACATGTTTACATTTTTTTTTTTATTTTTTTTTATTAACACACTGGCCGATTCCCACCAAGGCAGGGTGGCCTGAAAAAGAACTTTCACCATCATTCACTCCATCATTGTCTTGCCAGAAGGGTGCTTTTCACTACAGTTTTTAAGCTGCAACATTAACACCCCTCCTTCAGAGTGCAGGCACTGTACTTCCCATCTCCAGGACTCAAGTCCGGCCTGCTGGCTTCCCTGAATCCCTTCATAAATGTTACTTTGCTCACACTCCAACAGCACATCAAGTATTAAAAACCATTTGTCTCCATTCACTCTTATCAAACACGCTCATGCATGCCTGCTGAAAGTCCAAGCCCCTCGCATACAAAAAATCCTTTACCCCCTCCCTCCAACCTTTCCTAGGCCGACCCCTACCCCGCCTTCCTTCCACTACAGGCTGATACACTCTTGAAGTCATTCTGTTTCGCTCCATTCTCTCTACATGTCCGAACCACCTCAACAACCCTTCCTCAGCTCTCTGGACAACAGTTTTGGTAATCCCTCACCTCCTCCTAACTTCCAAACTATGAATTCTCTGCATTATATTCACACACACATTGCCCTCAGACATGACATCTCCACTGCCTCCAGCCTTCTCCTCGCTGCAACATTCATCACCCATGCTTCACACCCATATAAGAGCGTTGGTAAAACTGTACTCTCATACATTCCCCTTTTTGCCTCCAAGGACAAAGTTCTTTGTCTCCACAGACTCCTAAGTGCACTGCTCACCCTTTTACCCTCATCAATTCTATGATTCACCTCATCTTTCATAGACCCATCCGCTGACATGTCCACTCCCAAATATCTGAATACATTCACCTCCTCCATACTCTCTCCCTCCAATCTGATATCCAATCTTTCATCACCTAATCTTTTTGTTATCATCATAACCTTACTTTTTCCTGTATTCACTTTTAATTTTCTTCTTTTGCGTACCCTACCAAATTCATCCACCAACCTCTGCCACTTCTCTTCAGAATCTCCCAAGAGCACAGTGTCATCAGCAAAGAGCAACTGTGACAACTCCCACTTTGTGTGATTCTTTATCTTTTAACTCCACGCCTCTTGCCAAGACCCTCGCATTTACTTCTCTTACAACCCCATCTATAAATATATTAAACAACCACGGTGACATCACACATCCTTGTCTAAGGCCTACTTTTACTGGGAAATAATCTCCCTCTTTCCTACATACTCTAACTTGAGCCTCACTATCCTCGTAAAAACTCTTCACTGCTTTCAGTAACCTTCCTCCTACACCATACACCTGCAACATCTGCCACATTGCCCCTCTATTCACCCTGTCATACGCCTTTTCCAAATCCATAAATGCCACAAAAACCTCTTTAGCCTTACCTAAATACTGCTCACTTATATGTTTCACTGTAAACACCTGGTCCACACACCCCCTACCTTTCCTAAAGCCTCCTTGTTCATCTGCTATCTTATTCTCCGTCTTACTCTTAATTCTTTCAATAAAAACTCTACCATACACTTTACCAGGTATACTCAACAGACTTATCCCCCTATAATTTTTGCACTCTCTTTTGTCCCCTTTGCCTTTATACAAAGGAACTATGCATGCTCTCTGCCAATCCCTAGGTACCTTACCCTCTTCCATACATTTATTAAATAATTGCACCAACCACTCCAAAACTATATCCCCACCTGCTTTTAACATTTCTATCTTTATCCCATCAATCCCGGCTGCCTTACCCCCTTTCATTTTACCTACTGCCTCACGAACTTCCCCCACACTCACAACTGGCTCTTCCTCACTCCTACAATATGTTATTCCTCCTTGCCCTATACATGAAATCACAGCTTCCCTATCTTCATCAACTTTAACAATTCCTCAAAATATTCCCTCCATCTTCCCAATACCTCTAACTCTCCATTTAATAACTCTCCTCTCCTATTTTTAACTGACAAATCCATTTGTTCTCTAGGCTTCCTTAACTTGTTAATCTCACTCCAAAATTTTTCTTATTTTCAACAGAATTTGTTGATAACATTTCACCCACTCTCTCATTTGCTGTCTTTTTACATTGCTTCACCACTCTCTTAACCTCTCTCTTTTTCTCCATATACTCTTCCCTCCTTGCATCACTTCTACTTTGTAAAAACTTCTCATATGCTAACTTTTTCTCCCTTACTACTCTCTTTACATCATCATTCCACCAATCGCTCCTCTTCCCTCCTGCACCCACTTTCCTGTAACTACAAACTTCTGCTGAACACTCTAACACTACATTTTTAAACCTACCCCATACCTCTTCGACCCCATTGCCTATGCTCTCATTTGCCCATCTATCCTCCAATAGCTGTTTATATCTTACCCTAACTGCCTCCTCTTTTAGTTTATAACCCTTCACCTCTCTCTTCCCTGATGCTTCTATTCTCCTTGTATCCCATCTACCTTTTACTCTCAGTGTAGCTACAACTAAGAAGTGATCTGATATATCTGTGGCCCCTCTATAAACATGTACATCCTGAAGTCTACTCAACAGTCTTTTATCTACCAATACATAGTCCAACAAACTACTGTCATTTCGCCCTACATCATATCTTGTATACTTATTTATCCTCTTTTTCTTAAAATATGTATTACCTATAACTAAACCCCTTTCTATACAAAGTTCAATCAAAGGGCTCCCATTATCATTTACACCTGGCACCCCCAAACTTACCTACGACACCCTCTCTAAAAGTTTCTCCTACTTTAGCATTCAGGTCCCCTACCACAATTACTCTCTCTTGGTTCAAAGGTTCCTATACATTCACTTAACATCTCCCAAAATCTCTCTCTCTCCTCTACATTCCTCTCTTCTCCAGGTGCATACACGCTTATTATGACCCACTTTTCGCATCCAACCTTTACTTTAATTCACATAATCCTTGAATTTACACATTCATATTCTCTTTTCTCCTTTCATAACTGATCCTTCAACATTACTGCTACCCCTTCCTTAGCTCTAACTCTCTCAGATACTCCAGATTTAATCCCATTTATTTCCCCCCACCGAAACTCCCCTATCCCCTTCAGCTTTGTTTTGCTTAGGGCCAGGACATCCAACTTCTTTTCATTCATAACATCAGCAATCATCTGTTTCTTGTCATCCGTACTACATCCATGCACATTCAAGCATCCCAGTTTTATAAAGTTTTTCTTCTTCTCTTTTTTAGTAAATGTCTACAGGAGAAGGGGTTACTAGCCCATCGCTCCCGGCATTTTAGTCGCCTCATATGACACGCATGGCTTACGGAGGAAAGATTCTTTTCCACTTCCCCATGGACAATAGAAGAAATAAAGAAGAACAAGAGCTATTTAGAAAAAGGAGAAAAACCTAGATGTATGTATGTATATGTATATATATGTATATGTATGTATATATATGTATATATATGTATGTACTCGCCTAGTTGTACTCACCTAGTTGAGGTTGCGGGGGTCGAGTCCGAGCTCCTGGCCCCGCCTCTTCACTGATCGCTACTAGGTCACTCTCCCTGAGCCGTGAGCTTTCTCATACCTCTGCTTAAAGCTATGTATGGATCCTGCCTCCACTACATCGCTTCCCAAACTATTCCACTTACTGACTACTCTGTGGCTGAAGAAATACTTCCTAACATCCCTGTGATTCATCTGTGTCTTCAGCTTCCAACTGTGTCCCCTTGTTACTGTGTCCAATCTATGAAGTGTGACCAAAGTGTAAGTAGGAGCAGCAAGATATCCCTGTTATCTAGCGTGTTTGAGACAGAAAAAGACACCAGCAATCCTTCCATCATGCAAAACAGTTACAGGTTTCTGTTTAACAGTCATCTGGCAGGACTGTAGTACTTCCCTGGGTGGTTGCTGTCTACCAACCTACTACCTATGTTAAGTGATCAGTAGTGCTAGGCCCAAGAAATGCATACTCAGTACACACATTACTATCCTTAAAATATTTTCATTCTTAGCTTATAGTGAGTGGTGAATTTACTTATTGTAAGAAACCTAAATAAATGAAGAATGGGTATACAGTGGAACCTCAAAAATCGAACGTATCACATATTGAACGTTTCGAAAATAGGACCATTTTTTCGGACAAACTGTGTCCCTATTATCGAACGCGCCCCTATTTTTGGACCGCCGGGTACAGGACCTGTCTGCTGGCCCGCTCTGTCCGCGTCCCCGCGCAGGCGCCATGAGCAGTCTAGCTTTCTTTATGCTTGAGTGAACACTAACCTGCACTCTAATTCACGCATTTTACGATTATTTTGTTGTGTTTAGTGCTTGTGGGACTGTGAAATAAGCTGCCATGGGCCTAAGACATAATGAGGGCAAATTCCTTGGCCTATACCTCGACAACAACCTAAATTTCAGCACCCATATCCAACACACAAAAAAAGTATCCAAAACGGTGGGGATCCTCTCTAAGATACGATACTATGTGCCGCAAACTGCCCTTCTCACACTGTACCATTCACTTGTATATCCATACCTTGTGATGAACTGTCCTCTGAACTATATCGTAAGTTATATTCTGTTTCGCCAAGCTAATTGTATTCCCGGTCTCACTGCTTATGTGTACCACCCCATTTGTCTAAACCACAATAATGTTCTCCTGTTCCCAAATATATTATTGTACAAAGACTTAATAATAAACTGTGTTTGAGTAGAATAGTAATATTCACTGCCCACCATTATTTATTCTTTTTTTCTTATATTTTATTATGTTTATATAAGTGAAGAATGGGCAAGGCATATGTTAGTGAGTAGTGTAGAGTTAATGAGTGTGTCGTGGTGGTCACCACTAACCTGTCATTACCTACCTACCTCTGCTAATCATCTCACTCCTACCACCTCGCCTGCCTCTCCCCTGCCTACATAATCCCCTACTCCCATATTCCCCACTTATATCCCTTACGTTCCAATACCCCCCTACATGACAACCTCACCTATGCTATCTGTGCTTGGGGCTCAACTGCAGCAACACACCTAAAGCCAATAATA
The DNA here is from genome assembly GCF_038502225.1 of Cherax quadricarinatus. NCBI lineage: Eukaryota > Metazoa > Arthropoda > Malacostraca > Decapoda > Parastacidae > Cherax > Cherax quadricarinatus. The sequence continues at coordinate 32,636,397 of NC_091305.1, forward strand.
ACCCAACATAAAGCTGCAATCCCCCTTCCCCCCCCACTCTTCATAGATCTAAACTTACTCCCTGTTCAGAACATCCACACTTACTACTGTGCAATCTATATCTACAGAACCTTAAATTCCAATATTAACCTTGACCTAAAATGCTTTCTTGATAGTTGTGACAGGATCCACAGGCATAACACCAGACACAAACATCTCTATAACTTTCCCCGTGTTCGACTAAACCTTTACAAAAATTCAATGTATTTCAAAGGACCTAAAATCTGGAACACCCTACCTGAAAGCTCTAGAACTGCAGACACATTCATCACTTTCAAAACTACAGTTAGAAAACATGTTATCTCCCTGATCCACCCTGACAACTAACTACATGATAACCACCTGGTGGTTCACAACTACTCTCACTCACCTACTGACTATAAACCCAGAAATGCTAATCTTAATCTTAAAATAATAAATCCTAACTAGTCATAAGTTTGCTTATGATACTCCAATATAGACACTTTGTATTGTGCCAAAACAAAAGCATTCACATTGCTAAACTCACAAATTATGATGTAGTCACTTAGCCTTAATACCATAATCTGTAAGGATTTAATGTTAAGAATTAATCTAAATCTGCCTGCAATGCCTAGCCATGCTAGGTGTCCTAGTGGCTCCCTCTGTAATTAGTATTTTATAACATGTAAACCACACAATACCCAAAACCTGTAAACCCCACATTGTAACCCTTATAGAGAATAAACTTGAATTGAATTGAAAGAAACTTGCTAGTGGTACCCCTGTGGTAAAGAAAGTGAGAAACACCGTAGATGTGAAGAAGGAAATAATACAGAAGTATGAGAGTGGTGTGAGACTTGTTGAGCTTGCCAGGATGTATGGGAAAAAACAAGTTGACCATCAGTTCTATCCTGTCAAAGGAAGAACAAATCAAGGAAGCTGATGTTGCAAAAGGTGTTTATATGCTAACCAAAAAAAGACCACAAATAGTTGGAGGTTGAGAAGTTGTTCCTGGTGTGGATCAAGGATAAAGAGATTGCAGGTGATAGTGTTTCAGAGACGATTATTTGTGAAAAGGCAAGGAAGTTGCATGCCGATCTGGTACAGAAAACTCCTGGAACCAGTGCTGATAGTGAATTTAAGACCAGCAGAGGCTGGTTTGACAGATTTAAGAAGTGTAGTGGCATACACAATGTTGTAAAACATGGTGAGGCAGCCAGTTCAGACAAACGGGCGGCTGAGAAGTTTGTACAGAAGTTTAAGGGGTACATAGACAGTGAAGAATTCAAACCTGAACAATTGTTTAATTGTGACGAAACAGGCTTGTTTTGGAAGAAAATGAGAAAAAGGACCTTCATCACACAGGAGGAAAAGGCACTGCCAGGACAGAAGCCTATGAAAGACAGGCTTACTCTTTTGTTCTGTGCTAATACTAGTGGTGATTTTAAAGTGAAGCCTTTACTTGTGTATCATTCAGAAAATCCCAGAGTGTTTAAGAAAAACAATGTCTTTAAGAACAAGCTATGTGTCTTGTGGAAAGCTAATCATAAGGCATGGGTCACAAGACAAATTTTCAAAGAGTGGGTCAGTGAAGTGTTTGGCCCCAGTGTGAAAAAATACCTCCTTGAAAAGAAATTGCCACTCAAGTGCCTCCTGTTAATGGACAATGCTCCTGCTCATCTTCCAAACTTATTAGACCTCTTGTCTAAGGACTTCAGTTTTATAAAAGTGAAGTTCTTGCCTCCTAACACCACTCCTCTCCTCCAGCCCATGGACCAACAGGTCATTTCTAACTTCAAAAAACTCTACACAAAAGCAGTGTTTGAAAAGTGCTTTGAAGTGACCACAGACACTAAGTTGACCCTAAGAGAGTTCTGGAGGAATCACTTCAACATCTACAGCTCCATAAACCTTTTAGGTAAGGCTTGGGAGGGAGTGACTTCCAGGACTTCGAACTCTGCTTGGAGACAATTGTGGCCAGATTGTGTCCAAAAGAGGGATTTTGAAGGGTTTGAGGCTCACCCTGACCCTGACCCAGCTCACCCTCTGCCTGTTGTGGACTCTATTGTGGCATTGGGGAACACCCTGGGGTTGGAGGCGAGTGGTGAGGATGTGGAAGAGTTGGTGGAGGACCACAGGGAAGAGCTAACCACTGAAGAGCTGCAAGAGCTTCATCTGGAGCAGTATCAGACCACAGCTGAGGAACTTGCTTCAGAGGAGGAGGAGGAAGAGGGAGTGGATGAGGTGCCTTCTTCAAAGATTAAGGAGATTTGTGCCAAGTGGAATGATGTCCAAATGTTTGTGCAGAAGTACCACCCTGATCAAGCTGAAACAAGCCATCTTTTCAACAAATACAGTGACAGAACCATGTCCCATTTTAGGGAAATGTTGAAGAGGTGCCAGAAACAGAGGACTGTGGACAGTTATTTTGTGAGATGGGTCCAGTGACTCTCAAGCTGGTCCTAGTGGCATTAAAAGACAGAGAAGGGAAGTAACCCCAGAGAGGGCTTTACCTGAAGTCCTCATGGAGGGGGATTCTCCTTCCAAACACTAACCCCAACTCCCTCTCTCCTCCTCCCTATCTTCCTGATGCCATTACCAATCTTCAATAAAGGTAAGTAAAAATGTTATTTTATAGGTATTACTATACATAATTAAAAACTATAGTATTTGTTGTATGTAAAACTGTAATTAATCTCTACAAAATGTATTTTTTGTGTGAATATTTTTGGGTTTCTGGAACAGATTAATTGTATTTCCATTATTTCTTATGGGAAATATTGCTTCGAATTTCAGACTTTTTGAATTTAGAACTAGCTCCTGGAATGGATTAAGTTCTATTTTTGAGGTTCCACTGTACAATATTGGCCTTGTACATAACAGTAAGGCCACCCACATCCCTCCTGTGTTGAAGGCTCTGCTGAAATGGCAGATCTATCCAGGATTGGTCCAGGTAAGAGATGAGACATCTTGCTCTGTTCTCTACTCTGTCAAGCAGTCACAGATGAGAAGGGAGGCAGGCGAACCAAGAAAGTGGAGCATACTCAAGGTGTGAGCGTGAATGTGCCTCGTAAAAAATTTTGCAAGCCCTGCTGTCAAGCGACAGCAGATGCGAGATACAGCGAAGTACTATAAGCTTCCTAGCTGCCTTGTTTGCAAGATGTACAACATGGTTTTTCATGGTCAATTTGGAGTAAAATTTCACCCCAAGGATATCAACTTCTTCCCCAGGTGCCAATACCCTCCCATTCATCCTTACTACTGCACCGGCATTACCATCTTGGTGCCTAGAGATCATCATCATTTGTGTTTTCTCAGGTGCAAATGTTACTTGCCATCTATTTTCCCAAGCTGATATAGCTCTGAGCTGGTGATTGATGTATCTTAGAGCAGTTGGCATTTCTTCTCTTGGATAAGTGAATGTCAGTGTACAGTCATCTGCATATGTATGGGATTCTGGGATGAGATGAAGGTCATTGAAGTAGACATTCCATAACAGTGGTCCCAGAACACTTCCTTGTGGAACACTTGCCCCAGTAGGATGTCTTGCTGATTCTGTTCCATTGAGAACTACCCTTAGAGATCTACCATGAAGGTAATCACTGAGGAGACATAGAGTAGAGCCTGCAATTCCCAGAGCTTGCAGTTTTGCTAAGAGGCCCTGGTGCCACACCTGGTCGAAAGCACCAGCAATGCTCAGTGCTACCACACAGCTGACTTTGGATTCACCCAGTGACTGATGCCACTTAGTGGAGAGGTTTAACAACAGATCAGCAGCAGAGTAACCTTTCCTGAAGCCATATTGACGGTCACAAAGTAGCGAGTGGTAGTCAACAATCTCTGTCATGTGTCTTAAGATTGTCTCAAGGAGCTTGTCAGTGACTGACAGGAGTGACACTGGTCTGTAGTTGGTGATTTCTGCTTTGCTCTTCTTTTTGTGAACAGGGACTACATTTGCCTCTTTACACAGAGAAGGCCATTTACACTGTACTAGGCAGCGCTGAAAGATGTGAGTTAGAGGTGCTACTAGCTGGTCTGCACATCTCAGCAGTCTTGGGCTCAACTTGTCTCGGCCCACAGCCTTTTGGTGGTCAAGCAATTTAAGAAGGAAATGCACCTCTTCCTGCCTTATTGCCACCACTGACAGTTTTGACACAGTCCTTGCTGCTAGCCAAGGAGGGTCCCTTGCTGGATCAGGAACTTGCACTTTGGTAGCAAAGTGTTTGGCAAAGAGGTGGTCCCATCCTGTCAATTTAGAGGTGGAATGAGTTCATCAGGCAGATAACCTTGTCTGTCCATGACCAGGGACCA
>NC_091305.1:32645707-32655707 GCF_038502225.1 Cherax quadricarinatus
CTTGTACAAGTTATCTGGGTACCACATCTCATACTTATGTTTATTTATTCTTTTGTAGGGTGTATTTATCATCTTTTTATGTTATGTATCGTGTTTATTATATAATTTTTGAAAAAAATATCATAGATGGATTAATGAAAATGTGTATATTAACGTAATATACAACATTTAATGAGACTCGGTGATGATTATTATTATTATTAGCATTTCTAATATGGCGTCACTTGTGCAAGTCGTCTGCTACCACATCTCATATTTATGTTTATTTATTCTATTGTGGGGTGTATTTATCATCTTTTTATGTTATGTATCGTGTTTATTATATAATTTTGAAAAAATATCATAGATGGATTAATGAAAATGTGTATTTAACGTAATATACGACATTTAAATGAGACTCGATGATTATTATTATCATTACTAATATGACGTCTGGAGACATAAGACACTCTAACTGATTTTAATGTGTACCTGCATGCCAGCACAGTATGTAAGTTTATTTAAGTACAGGTATATATAATATAGTATATATAAAATATGAAAACTTTTAAAAACATTTGAAATTTTGGAGTTTCCAGACAAAATGGAGAGACTTAGTGCTTACTGAGCTCACGAAGAATGTAAACAAACAAGGTGGGGCGTGGTGACCCTATTAGAAAGTCAGGTGGGGGGAGCCGTATAGCGAGTTTTGGTCATAATTTGAAATGACCGTATTAGCGGAACGCCGTAAAGTGAAACGCCGTAAAGCGGGGCCTTCCTGTACATACATATCAAAAATAATAATAACATTACACTTACCTTTACAGAAGACTTCTGGGTGGATGGAAGATGGGAGGAGGGGATAGGAGGAAGGTGTACACTATTGTTTGGTAGGAGAATCTCCTTCCATTAGGACTTTAGGTAGCAAGTCCTTATCTGGGGTTACTTCCTTTCTTCTTTTAATGCCACTGGGAACAACTTGAGTCACTGGACCCCTGTCACACAAAATATCTGTCCATAGAGGTCTTTTTCTGGCATTTCTTTAACCCTTTGAGGGTCGACAGGCCCTCTCCGAAACTCGTTCTCAGGGTCGGCCAAATTTCAAAAAAAAAAAAAATTATTTTTTCTTATGAAAAAATAGTTTTTTTTTCTAAACATTATAGGATAAACAAAAAAAATTTAACATCAATACTTACGGAGATATGGATGCATGAAGTTTGCAGAAAATGAGCCGCGTATGGCAACAGCGGCGACTGCCGCTCACCCGGTAAACTTTGATTTACTTGTATTTGAAGGTTTGTTGTTTTTTTCACTATTTTATTTTTTCACATAACTTATGTGGCCTGTGAGACCAAAGTAAGGTGCAATGTACATATATACACTCGTTGTATACAACACAATAAGCACACAAACATAATTATCAATATATTGTTTACAAAACTTGTTTACAAAAACAAACAATACAAAACATTGTTTATTATTATTTTTCTATAATATATATACCAATATACAGTCACTGAACATATTCCTATTAGTTCTGCAGCTTGTGGAACTCTGAAACATGGTGTCATACACAATGGTGTTTTATCTTTCTCCCTCATTCTATCTCTTTCAATCTGTCTCTCTCTTTTTATCTGTCTGTCTATCTCTGTCTCACAGGTACACATAAATACAAGTATACATAGTATAAATTACCTAGGATAACCCAAGAAATCCAGACAAAGTGCTATAATCTGCTTGAAGATGTGAGTAAAAGTGATGACACAGTCTTGTGGCTCTCTGAGACAGAGAGCTAGACGGATAGACAGATAGACAGGGAGCTTGACAGACAGACAAATAGACAGACAGAAATGTTAGTGTACCAGTACCAGTGTACTAGTGTTCCACCCTCCTCCTCCTCTTCTTCCTCTTCCTCCTCTTCCCCCTACTCTTCCTCCTCTTCCTCATACTCTTCCTCTTCCTCCTCTTCCTCCTACTCTTCCTCTTCCTCCTACTCTTCCTCTTCCTCCTCCTCCTCTTCTTCCTCTTCCTCCTCTTCCCCCTAATCTTCCTCCTACTATTCCTCTTCCTCCTCCTCTTCCTCTTATTCCTCTTCCTCTTCCTCTTCCTCCTCCTCCTCTTCCTCCTCCTCCTCTTCTTCCTCTTCCCCCTACTCTTCCTCCTCCTCGTCCATAGTGTAAATTACAAGGAGTCGGCAGCTGTCAAAGTGACATATTGGCTCATTACTCTTTCCCCCTCCGGCCTGTCAAAACAATGGGGTCGGATGCTGCTTCCCCTCCTCCATTTTATCTAATTATCTTTCTCCCTCATTCTATCTGTCTGTCTATCTCTGTCTCACAGGTACACATAAATACAAGTATACATAGTATAAATTACCTAGGATAACCCAAGAAACCCAGACAAAGTGCTATACTCTGCTTGAAGATGTGAGTAAAAGTGATGACGCAGTCTTGTGGCTCTCTGAGACAGAGAGCTAGATGGATAGACAGGGAGCTTGACAGACAGGCAAATAGACAGACAGAAATGTTAGTATACCAGCAAAAACAAAGGGAGGGCGATGTTCATCTCATCTTTTGGCATCAGCTCTACCCTCATTTACCCTCATCAAACGTCAGCACTTATCAGATGTTATCTCCCCTTATCTTGTTACTGTCATGGGTGAACATTTATTATTACATATTATTATTATTACCTATTATTATTATTATGTATTATTATTATTATGTATTATTATTATTATGTATTATTATTATGTATTATTGTTATCATTACGTATTCTTCTTCTTCCTCCTCCTCCTCCTCCTCTTCCTCCTCCTCCTCCTCCTCCTCCTCCTCCTCCTCTTCTTCTTCTTCTTCTTCTTCTTCTTCTTCTTCTTCTTCTTCTTCTTCTTCTTCTTCTTCTTCTTCTTCTTCTTCTTCTTCTTCTTCTTCTTCTTCTTCTTCTTCTTCTTCTTCTTCTTCTTCTTCTTCTTCTTCTTCTTCTTCTTCTTCTTCTTCTTCTTCTTCTTCTTCTTCTTCTTCTTCTTCTTCTTCTTCTTCTTCTTCTTCTTCTTCTTCTTCTTCTTCTTCTTCTTCTTCTTCTTCTTCTTCTTCTTCTTCTTCTTCTTCTTCTTCTTCTTCTTCTTCTTCTTCCTCCTCCTCTTGCCTCCTCCTCCTCTGCCTCCTCCTCCTCTGCCTCCTCCTCCTCCTCCATTCTTGGAACAAGCTTGAAGAGCTTGTAGTTCATAATCACTATCATTATCATCACCAATGCTCACATCTGAGTCTGGGATTTTGGAAAATAGGAGTTTCCTCTTTGATTCTGGTACAATTGAACGACGGCCCAGCACCAGAGGTGGAAGGCTGTGGGTTGTCTGGGTTTTCCTCACTATTACCCATATTATGGTCATTAGTTTCGGTCAAAACCTCACCAGAACCTTGAAACTCATCTTCACTGTCACTTCCATCTGTATTAGAACTGTCACTGGGGAACAAAAGTGTCCCAATTCGCCGAGGAGTGAGGAACTTCTTACTGCAGGGCACGGTGGAAATTGTGTACTATGATGGCATTCCCACAATGCACCACTGGGTCCCAGATTTTTTTCCTACTGCGCACACCCACCACACAGACCCATTCTCTCACATCTAGGCTTATCAGCCTTTTCCTGCGAGATTTGAGGCCGCTAGAATTTATGCGTACTAGTACGACAAAAACCCCTACGCGTAAGACGTACTAGTACGACCAAAACCCTCAAAGGGTTAAGATTTCTCTGAAGTGGGACACAACACTGTTATTGTACATGTTGCAAATATATCTTGTTTCAGCTTGGTCAGGGTGATACTTTTCAACAAAACTTTGCAACTCATTCCACATTCCACACATGTCCTTAATCACTGAAGAAGGAACCTCCTTCACTCTCTTTTCCTCCTCCTCTGAAGCAAGTTCCTCGGCTGTGGTCTGATGCTGTTCCAGTTGAAGCTCTTGCAGTTCGTCAGTGGTTAGCTCTTCCCTGTGGTCCTCCTCCCCAACTCTTCCACATCCCTGTCACTCACCTCCAACCCCATGGACGGGTACCGGATGGTTGCCAAAACACGAGTCTAATCACGAAACTCGAGGCCAAATTTTGCCAAAAAAAACTTGCCGAAGGTCAAATTTCACAAAACTCGATGCTGCCGAAACTCGTGAGTCCACTGTGTGTATATATATACAGGAAGGCCCCGCTTTACGGCGTTTCACTTTACGGCGTTCCGCTAATACAGTCATTTCAAATTATGACCAAAACTCGCTATACGGCTCCCCCCACCTGACTTTCTAATACGGTCACCGCGCCCCACCTTGTTTGTTTACATTCTTCGTGAGCTCAGTAAGCACTAGGTCTCTCCATTTTGTCTGGAAACTCCAAAATTTCAAATGTTTTTAAAAGTTATTTCATATTTTATATATACTCTGATAATTATACTTATGTATACCTGTACTTAAATAAACTTACATACTGTGCTGGCATGCAGGTACACATTAAAATCAGTAAGAGTGTCTTATGTCTCCAGACGTCATATTAGTAATGATAATAATAATCATCGTCTCATTTAAATGTCGTATATTACGTTAAATACACATTTTCGTTAATCCATCTATGATATTTTTTCAAAATTATATAATAAACACGATACATAACATAAAAAGATGATAAATACACCCCACAATAGAATAAATAAACATAAATATGAGATGTGGTAGCAGACGACTTGCTAATAATAATAATAATAATCACCGAGTCTTATTAAATGTTGTATATTACGTTAATATACACACTTTCATTAATCCATCCATGATATTTTTGCAAAATTATATAATAAACACGATACATAACATAAAAAGATGATAAATACACCCTACAATAGAATAAATAAACATAAATATGAGATGTCGTAGCCAGATAACTTGTACAAGTGATGCCAAGAATAACATTTTCTCTAATCTAACATAAGAGAAAATGTGTTACTGGGGGTAACTGTAGAAAATTATTCCTTTCGTATGTATGTAAGTAAGTTTATTCAGGTATACACAAATACAGTTACATAGATTATCATACATAACAACATATGTGTAGAGAACCTAGGATAACCCAAAAAAGTCAGACAGAGTGACTTATTTCCATTGCCTTCACTCAGAGCATCATTTCTTCTTAAAATGATGTTACATGAGAATGGGAGTGTTCTTCTTTATTTATTCTACCGTATCAATGTAGAGACAACCTGTACACAATGTAACTTGTACACAAACCAGACGTGTACACTTCGTTTACAAAACTTACCTTCGCCTGGTTTGTTTACATAACTCTGCGCCTGTCCTCTCTCATGCACTCATTCTTTCTCTCTCTCATTTATTCGTTTTATCTCATTTACGTACTCCTGACCCTACATTAAGACTACAAATATTTTAAGGTAAGTAATGAGTGAACTGTATATACATTTTATCGCTCTGGGATGCTTAAATATCATGGAATATATGTGTGGGTGGGTTGGCCTGGTATGGTAGCCCGGCTGACTACCATACATACCACACTTGATTTTTTACAATAAATACTACTCATCTCACCCTATATTTTAAGGTAAGTAATGAGTGAACTGTATATACATTTTATCGCTCTGGGATGCTTAAATATCATAGAATTGTATGTGTGGGTGGGGTGGCCTGGTATGGTAGCCTGGCTGACTACCATACATACCACACTTGATTTCTTACAATAAATACTACTTGTCTCACCCTAGATTAAGACTATAAATATTTTAAGGTAAGTAATGAGTTCACTGTGTGTGTATTGTACTTTTTATTGTTTTTTGATGCCTGGTTCTATTGCTAACTTAATATATGTTAGTGTAAACTTGTTATCTAGTGTTTGTATGCATTTGTAAGTGGAAAAAAAGGAGATGGGAAGTACAGTGCCTGCACTCTGAAGGAGGGGTGTTAATGTTGCAGTTTAAAAACTGTAGTGTAAAGCACCCGTCTGGCAAGACAGTGATGGAGTGAATGATGGTGAAAGTTTTTCTTTTTCGGGCCACCCTGCCTTGGTGGGAATCGGCCAGTGTGATAATAAATAATAAATATATATATATATATATATATATATATATAATTATATATATATATATATATATATATATATATATATATATATATATATACGTAATATATATATATGTATATATATATATATATATACGTAATATATATATATATATATACACACACACACACACCCACACACACACACACACACCTACCATCCGACTTACGACCATGTTTTTTATGCCAAATTTCTTTGAAATAAACAACTGTGTTGTACACAGTGTTTATCCTAAACCTTACAGTATAAAATACAATACTAACAGCATAAAAAGTAAAGTAAAAAATGAAATACCAAAATAAAACAATAAAATAAGTCATTTCAAAAATATGATGCTCTCATATATATATATATATCTATATATATATATATATATATATATATATATATATATATATATATATATATATATATATATATGTAGTAGGTTGGTAGACAGCAACCACCCAGGGAGGTACTACCGTCCTGCCAAGTGAGTGTAAAATGAAAGCCTGTAATTGTTTTACATGATGGTAGGATTGCTGGTGTCTTTTGTCTGTCTCATAAATATGCAAGATTACAGGCATGTCTTGCTACTTCTACTTACACTTAGGTCACACTACACATACATGTACACGTTTATTTATACACACTCATCTGAGTTTTCTTTGATTTTATCTTAATAGTTCTTGGTCTTATTACTTTTCCTTTTATATCCATGGGGAAGTGGAATAAGAATCTTTCCTCCGTAAGCCATGCGTGTTGTAAAAGTCAACTAAAATGCCGGGAACAATGGGCTAGTAACCCCTTTTCCTGTAAAGATTACTAAAAAGAATAAGAAGAAGAAAATTGTCAAAGTGGGAAGTCTGAATGTGCGTGGATGTTGTGCAAATGATAAGAAAGAGATGATTGTGGATGTTATGAATGAGAAGAAACTGGATGTCCTGGCTTTAATTGAAACAAAGCTGAAGGGGGTGGGAGAGTTTCAATGGAGAGGAATAAATGAGATTAGGTCAGGGGTTTCAAATAGAGTTAGAGCTAAAGGAGTAGTAGCAATAATGTTGAAGGATAAGCTATGGCAGGAAAAGAGGGACTACAAATGTATAAATTCAAGGATTATGTGGAGTAAAATAAAGATTGGATGTGAAAAGTGGGTTATAGTAAGCGTGTATGCACCTGGAGAAGAGAGACGTGTAGAGGAGAGCGAGAGATTCTGGGAAATGTTGAGTGAATGCGTGGGGAGTTTTGAATCAAGTGTGAGAGTAATGGTGGTTGGGGATTTCAATGCTAAAGTGGGTAAAAATGTTATAGAGGGAGTAGTAGGTAAATTTGGGGTGCCAGGGGTAAATGTAAATGGGGAGCCTTTAATTGAGCTATGTGTAGAAAGAAATTTGGTAATAAGTAATACATATTTTATGAAAAAAGAGGATAAATAAATATACAAGGTATGATGTAGCACGTAATGAAAGTACGTAGTTTGTTAGATTATGTATTGGTGGATAAAAGGTTGATGGGTAGGCTCCAGGATGTACATGTTTATAGAGGGGCAACTGATATATCGGATCATTATTTAGTTGTAGCTACAGTTAGAGTAAGAGGTTGATGGGAAAAGAGGAAGGTGGCAACAACAAGTAACAGGGAGGTGAAAGTGTATAAACTAAGGGAGGAGGAAGTTCGGGCGAGATATAAGCGACTATTGGCAGAAAGGTGGGCTAGTGCAAAGATGAGTAGTGGGGGGGTTGAAGAGGGTTGGAATAGTTTTAAAAATGCAGTATTAGAATGTGGGGCAGAAGTTTGTGGTTATAGGAGGGTGGGGGCAGGAGGAAAGAGGAGTGATTGGTGGAATGATGAAGTAAAGGGTGTGATAAAAGAGAAAAAGGTAGCTTACGAGAGGTTTTTACAAAGCAGAAGTGTTATAAGAAGAGCAGAGTATATGGAGAGTAAAAGAAAGGTGAAGAGAGTGGTGAGAGAGTGCAAAAGGAGAGCAGATGAAAGAGTGGGAGAGGCACTGTCAAGAAATTTTAATGAAAATAAGAAAAAATTTTGGAGTGACTTAAAGAAGTTAAGAAAGCCTAGGGAAAGTATGGATTTGTCAGTTAAAAACAGAGTAGGGGAGTTAGTAGATGGGGAGAGGGAGGTATTAGGTAGATGGCGAGAATATTTTGAGGAACTTTTAAGTGTTAAGGAAGAAAGGGAGGCGGTAATTTCATGCACTGGCCAGGGAGGTATACCATCTTTTAGGAGTGAAGAAGAGCAGAATGTAAGTGTGGTGGAGGTACGTGAGGCACTACGTAGAATGAAAGGGGGTAAAGCAGCTGGAACTGATGGGATCATGACAGAAATGTTAAAAGCAGGGGGGGATATAGTGTTGGAGTGGTTGGTACTTTTGTTTAATAAATGTATGAAAGAGGGGAAGGTACCTAGGGATTGGCGGAGAGCATGTATAGTCCCTTTATATAAAGGGAAAGGGGACAAAAGAGATTGTAAAAATTATAGAGGAATAAGTTTACTGAGTATACCAGGAAAAGTATACTGTAGGGTTATAATTGAAAGAATTAGAGGTAAGACAGAATGTAGGATTGCGGATGAGCAGGGAGGCTTCAGAGTGGGTAGGGGATGTGTAGATCAAGTGTTTACATTGAAGCATATATGTGAACAGTATTTAGATAAAGGTAGGGAAGTTTTTATTGCATTTATGCATATGCATTTTTGGATAGAGGAGCAATGTGGCAGATGTTGCAAGTATATGGAATAGGTGGTAAGTTACTAAATGCTGTAAAGAGTTTTTATGAGGATAGTGAGGCTCAGGTTAGGGTGTGTAGAAGAGAGGGAGAATACTTCCCCGTAAAAGTAGGTCTTAGACAGGGATGTGTAATGTCACCATGGTTGTTTAATATATTTATAGATGGGGTTGTAAAAGAAGTAAATGCTAGGGTGTTCGGTAGAGGGGTGGGATTAAATTATGGGGAATCAAATTCAAAATGGGAATTGACACAGTTACTTCTTGCTGATGATACTGTGCTTATGGGAGATTCTAAAGAAAAATTGCAAAGGTTAGTGGATGAGTTTGAGAATGTGTGTAAAGGTAGAAAGTTGAAAGTGAACATAGAAAAGAGTAAGGTGATGAGGGTATCAAATAATTTAGATAAAGAAAAATTGGATATCAAATTGGGGAGGAGGAGTATGGAAGAAGTGAATGTTTTCAGATACTTGGGAGTTGACGTGTCAGTGGATGGATTTATGAAGGATGAGGTTAATCATAAAATTGATGAGGGGAAAAAAGGTGAGTGGTGCGTTGAGGTATATGTGGAGTCAAAAAACGTTATCTATGGAGGCAAAGCAGGGAATGTATGAAAGTATAGTAGTACCAACACTCTTATACGGATGTGAAGCTTGGGTGGTAAATGCAGCAGCAAGGAGATGGTTGGAGGCAGTGGAGATGTCCTGTCTAAGGGCAATGTGTGGTGTAAATATTATGCAGAAAATTCGGAGTGTGGAAATTAGGAGAAGGTGTGGAGTTAATAAAAGCATTAGTCAGAGGGCAGAAGAAGGGTTGTTGAGGTGGTTTGGTCATTTAGAGAGAATGGATCAAAGTAGAATGACATGGAAAGCATTTAAATCTATAGGGGAAGGAAGGAGGGGTAGGGGTCGTCCTCGAAAGGGTTGGAAAGAGGGGGTAAAGGAGGTTTTGTGGGCTAGGGGCTTGGACTTCCAGCAAGCGTGCATGAGCGTATTAGATAGGAGTGAATGGAGGCGAATGATACTTGGGACCTGACTATCTGTTGGAGTGTGAGCAGGGTAATATTTAGTGAAGAGATTCAGGGAAACCGGTTATTTTCATATAGTCGGACTTGATTCCTGGAAATGGGAAGTACAATGCCTGCACTTTAAAGGAGGGGTTTGGGATATTGGCAGTTTGGAGGGATATGTTGTGT
>NC_091305.1:32660707-32717620 GCF_038502225.1 Cherax quadricarinatus
AATAATATTCACAGAAATTGTAGAATAATGATTTCTCTAATTTTCTACAAGCAATTTTTGGAAATATTCCAAATACTTTGGGAGTTATATGGGAGTAAAGGACAGATTTTTTGCAACATTCCAAGAACTAACAAACTTTATTTTTTTTGTAAAATAAAGATAAGTTATTTAGAGGCCAGGCCATGTAGAAAATTCGTATAAGCACTGTTCTCTCGGCACCAAGTGTCCAAACAACCTTACATCGTCCCATATAGGAATAAATCGCACCCCAAGGGCATTTTCAGTAAATCAGTCATTTTTCAGTCTTTTCTCAGTTGTTGTTTGAGGTATATTTTTGATAAATATTTTCAAGAAAGAGTGAAAACACTTTGTCTTGTGCACCAAAACTGGAGGAAATCGGACGGTAAACAAAAGAGCTACAATTCTTTGCCCGAGGGCCCTGCTTCGGATACCGGATTTATCGGACCGATGACTTTGCGAACCGGGGGTCCACTGTATATATATATATATATATATCTTCTTTCTTTCTTTCTACGCACCGGTCGTATCCCACCGAGGTGGGGTGGCCGAAAAGGAAAAACGAAAGTTTCTTCTTTTACAATTAGTAATATATACAGAAGATGATGTTACTAGCCCCTTGCTCCCGGCATTTTAGTCGCCTCTTACAACACGCATGGTTTACGGAGGAAGAATTCTGTTCCACTTCCCCATGGAGGTAAGAGGAAATAAACAGAAACACGAACTTTAAAGAAAATAGAAGAAAACCCAGAGGGGTGTGTATATATATGCTTGTACATGTATGTATAGTGTGACCTAAGTATTAGTAGAAGTAGCAAGACGTACCTGAAATCTTGCATATTTATAAGACACCTGAAATCGAAAGAATTACAGGCTTCTTTTTTTACACTCAGTATTACAGTAGTACCTCCCTAGGTGCGTGCTGTCTACCAGCATACTACCTTGGATTACTTTAATTTTCTTTTTTATAACACGTCGGCCATTTCCCACTGAGGCAGGGTGACCCAAAAAGAAAGAAAAATGTTTCATCATCATTCAACACTCACCTTTACACATGCATAATCACTGTCTTTGCAGAGGCATTCAGTTATGACAGTTTAGATGTCCCTCCGAATTGCCAATATCCCAAATGCCTCCTTTAAAGTGC
Source organism: Cherax quadricarinatus (assembly GCF_038502225.1). Taxonomy (NCBI): domain Eukaryota; kingdom Metazoa; phylum Arthropoda; class Malacostraca; order Decapoda; family Parastacidae; genus Cherax; species Cherax quadricarinatus. Next base: position 32,661,873 of record NC_091305.1, read on the forward strand.
AGTCATTGTACTTCCCATTTCCAGGGCTCAAGTCCGGCTAACCGGTTTCCCTGAATCCCTTCACAAAATATTACCAGCTTACAATCCAGCAGCTTGTCAGGTCTCCAAAACCATTCGCCTCCATTCACTCCTGTCTAACACATTCACGCACACTTGCAGGAAGTCCAAGCCCCTCACCCGCAAAACCTCCTTGATCTCCTCCCTTCAACCTTTTCGAGGGCAACCCCTACCCTGTCTTCCTTCCTGTACAGATTTATATGCTCTCCAAGTTATTTTACTTTGTTCCATTCTCTAAGTGACCAAACTACCTCAACAATCCCTCCTCAGCCCTCTGACTTTTAGTAACAACACACCACCTCTTCCTAATTTCCACACTACGAATTCTCTGCATAATATTTACATCACACATTGCCCTTAGACACGACATCTACACTGCCTCCAGCCTCCTTGCTGCAGCATTTACAACCCAAGCTTCACACCCATATAAGAGTGTTGGCACCACTATACTCTCATACATTCCCTTCTTTGTCTCTGTAGATAATGTTTTTTTGTCTCCACAGATACCTCAACACACCACTCACCTTTTTTCCTTCATCATTTCTATGGCTAACCTCATCTTTCATAAACCCATCCACTGACAAGTCATCTCCCAAATATCTGAAAATATTCACTTCTTCCATACTCCCTCTAATGTGATATTCAATTTTTCTTTATTTAAATCACTTGATACCCTCGTCACCTTACTCTTATTTATGTTCACTTTCATCTTTCTACCTTTACACACCCTCCAAAACTCATCCACTTATCTTTGCAACTTTTCTTTAGAATCTTCCAAAAGCACAGTATCATCAGTATTATCACCCTGGCATTTACAGTGGACCCCCGCATAGCGAACTTAATCCGTGCAAGAGGGCTGGTCGTTATGCGAAATGTTCGCTATGCGAATTAATTTTCATAAGAAATAATGGAAATAAAATTAATCCGTGCAAGACACCCTACCACAAAAAAATGTTAATTTTAGTACACACAAACTGAAAAAGGCATGCACAATTACATGACACTACTTTTATTGAAGATCTGGTGATGATTGATGGGATGGGAGGAGGGGAGAGAGAGTGTTAGTGTTTAGAAAATCCCCTTCATTAACACTTGAGGAGGCACTTATCTTTGCAACTTTTCTTTAGAATCTTCCAAAAGCACAGTATCATCAGTATTATCACCCTGGCATTTACTTCTTTTACAATCCCATCTATAAATATATTAAACAACCATGGTGACATTACACATCCCTGTCTAAAACCTACTTTTACTGGAAAGTAATTTGCCTCTCTGCTACACACCTTAACCTAAGCCTCACTATCCTCATAAAAACTCTTTACAACATTTAGTAACTTACTACCTGTTCCATGCACTTGCAACATCTGCCACATTGCTCCCCTATCTGCCTTTTCTAAATCCATAAATGCAATGAAAACTTCCCTACCTTCATCTAAATACTGTTCACACATATATGCTTCATTGTAAACACTAGATCTACACATCCCCTACCCATTCTAAAGCCTTGCTCATCTTCAATCCTACTCTCTGTCTTAGCTCTAATTTTTTAAAAAATAACCCCTACCATACACCTTACATGGTATACTAAGTACACTTATTTCCTTGTAATTTTTACAATCTCATCCCCCTTCCCTGTACGTAAAGGAACTATACATGCTTCTGCCAATCGATAGGTACCTTCCCCTTATTCATACATTTATTAAACAAAAATACCAACAACTCCAATACTATATCCCACCCCCCTTGATTTTAGCATTTCTGTTATGATCCCGTCAGTTCCATCTGCTGTACCCCCTTTCATTCTACTTAATGCCTCATGCACCTCTCCCACACTTATATCTTGCTCTTCATCACTCCTAAAAGATGTTGTTCCTCCCTGGCCATTGCATGAAATTACTGCCTCTTTCTTCATCGACATTTAAAAGTTCCTCAAAATATTCCTGCCGTCTACCCAATACCTCCAGCTCCCCATCTTCTAACTCCTGTACTCTGTTTTTAACTGGCAAATCCATTAGTTCCCTAGGCTTTCTTAACCTGTTTTTCTCACTCCAAATTTTTTTCTTATTTCCAGCAAAATTTGTTGACAGTACCTCTCCCACTTTATCATTTACTCTCCTTTTGCACTCTCTTACCACTCTCTTCACCTTTCTTTTACTCTCTGTATACTCTGCCCTTCTTATATCACTTATGCTTTGTAAAAATCTCTCATAAGCTACCTTATCATATTCTTGTGTACTGTAACAAGTTTTAAATTTTAATGTTATTTAGGTCAAGAGTATTTGTAATAGCACAATATTAGTGATTCTTGTTTAATTTCAGCTTGTAAATTTAAGAGCAGAATGCAAGCAGCTATCAGCAAAGTTTAAGGAAAAAGATGAAGAAGCAAGACACATGGTGAGGTTAGCAGAAGAAAGGAGGTAAGTTTAGCCTGTACACTGTTACTTTAACACTATCGAATGTTAAAATTATTGTAGTGGTTTTTAACTTTTAGATTTTAATCAAAGATTAAAATAATGTTAATTTTCTTCGTTGAATTCAAAGTTGATTGACTGTTTCATTGGCATGTCCTAGATGTAGCTGTTTTTTTTTTTTTAATGCACCAACCATCTTCCACTGAGGCAGGATGACCTGAAAAAGAAGAAACAAAAGATTCTTTTTACATTTATTTATACAGAAGGGGAGAAGGGGTTACTAGCCCCCTTGCTCCTGGTGTTTGTCACTTCTTACATGCATGGCTTACATAGGAAGGATTCTTCTCCACTTTACAGTGAAGATAATAGGAAATAAATAAGAACAAGAATTATTAAGAAAATAGAAGAAAACTCAGATGGGTGTGTATAGATATATGTGCATATGCATGTGGAGTGTGTCCTAAGTGTAAGTAGAAGTAGCAAGATGTACCTGTTACCTTGTGTGTTTATGAGGCAAAAAGAAGAGGCCCCAGCAATCCTACCATTGTATAATGCAGTTAAAGGTTTCCATTTCATACTCATTTGACAGGTTGGTAGTACTTCCCAGGGTGGTTGCTGTGTACCAACGTTTTACCTATAATTAATATTGCTGCACTATAGAGAGAAATCTCTTTTCACTCTTCTTGTTTATGGTGTATGTACTTAGATCAAACTTAAGATTTTATGGTGTGTTGAAGTTAGCGAGAAAATGAACATGTTGGCAACAGTGGCATATATGCACCGACAGTGGCAGTTCGTCAAAAAATAGAATGGAGGCACTGCATGACTGCAAGCCTCATAGAACAGCATAATAAACATTATTAAAGTAATAATTTTTAAAATTAAACTAAATTTAATAATGATAAGGTTTCACATATATTTCTGGGTACACATACACTCCCGCGTCTCCCTTGTCGGAGTTGATAGGTTCCAACCTGAAGCGTTAACACTAATATATTTTTTTATAATTGGTTTTTGAGACCTGACAAGCTCTTGGAGTGTGAGCAGGATAATATTTAGTGAAACTGGTTAGCTGGAAATGGGAAGCACTTTAAAGGAGGGGTTTGGGATATTGACAGTTTGGAGGGACTTCTAAACTGTTGTATCTGAGTGCCTCTGCTAAGACAGTGATTATGTGTGAGTGAGGTGAAAGTGTTGAATGATTAAGTAAGTAAGTTTATTCAGGTATACACAAATACAGTTACATAGAATTATCATACATAGCAGCATATGTGTAGAGAACCTAGGATAACCCAAAAAAGTCAGACAGAGTGACTTATTTCCATTGGGGTCCTTTTACCTTATTATTATAATATAAAGGTTATAATATTTTCTTATTATTCTATAATGAAGATAACATCTTATTATCATACTAAAAAGACTATCTACTACACGAGGGTCATTAAGACTATCTACAATACGAGGGTCATTACTAGGAATAAGGTAAAATTTACATGTATGTTAGATAAAAAATAGAAAATCATTCCCCTCCCTTTCTGTAGCTACATTCATCAGACACCTTTTGGCACTCTTCTTGAACTGGTTCATGCTATGACTGGCTTTGACATGTGCGGGTAGTCTGTTCCATTCCTTTATTGCTGTACAATAAAAGGTGTTTGAAGCCTGGCCAATGACTGTGGGTACTACAAAGTTGTGCTCTCTCCCCCTAGTACTATGATTGCTTTGGTTCCCAACCTTGACAAAATTGACAGCAAGATATTCTGGACACTGTTTGTGAGCAATTTTATAAACATGATTTAGCTTCAGTTGTTTTACTCTGTCTTCAACATTCAGCATATCCAACTGCTGTAATTCATCCTGGCCTTCATGTTCTCTTGGTCCCAGCCCCAGGATGAATCTTACGATTTTGTTCTGGGTGATCTGCAGTCTATCTTTCAGTTTTTTTGTCAAGGCAGAGTACCAAGAAGAGCAAGCGTAATCCATATGGCATTGTATAAGGGCTAGACGTAGGGTCCTGCGAGCCTCAGTAGGTAGACACTGTGCTTGTCTATACAGGAACTTCAGTCTGGCATTCGCTTTCTTTACTACACTGTTCCCTATCAATTCTCCTGACATGCATGGGTCAAAGGGGATTCCCAAATATTTTACTGATGAAACCAAAGTGATGGGCTCCCCATTACATTGAACATTAAAGTTATTTACCCTTCTCAGTTTATGTTTCGTGCCAAAGAGAATGGCTTCAGTTTTCCCTAGGTGTAATGATAGTTTGTTGTCTACTAACCATTTGCTGCAGGACTCCAGTTCCAGTGTTAAAACATTAGCAATATCTTGTGGGTCTTTACCTGACACTAACAGAGCACTGTCATCTGCATACAGTAGGAGTTTGCACTTGACACTGATGGGAGACAGCCGACTTGTTGAAAAAACAAAGCGTTCACATATATGTATCCGTAGAGGTCGTCACAGTTCTGCTTGTGGAGACCTGGCTAGCTGAGGTGATGAAGTTGCAGCTATTAGATATTGTGTTATGCTATCAAAATCTTGTATGCTCAAGTCAGTCATGCCACTTTTTGTCTATGAAGAGTCTCCACCAAATAGTAAGCATGGAAAAACAAAGTAAAGCATTTTTTTCTGGTAAACACTGATGCTAAACTGGCACGTATATTCTTTGCTCCTGCTTGTATTTTTTTTGTAGAATGGGTAAAACTGGTGCATGTCATCCTTTTTCTTTTATCTTTACTTTTTCACTTAAAATCAACTGCGAAAAGTTAATATTATTTTTTATTATTAACACACTGGCCGATTCCCACCAAGGCAGGGTGGCCCGAAAAAGAAAAACTTTCACCATCATTCACTCCATCACTGTCTTGCCAGAAGGGTGCTTTACACTACAGTTTTTAAACTGCAACATTAACACCCCTCCTTCAGAGTGCAGGCACTGTACTTCCCATCTCCAGGACTCAAGTCTAGCCTGCCGGTTTCCCTGAATCCCTTCATAAATGTTACTTTGCTCACACTCCAACAGCACGTCAAGCATTAAAAACCATTTGTCTCCATTCACTCCTATCAAACACACTCACGCATGCCTGCTGGAAGTCCAAGCCCCTCGCACACGAAACCTCCTTTACCCCCTCCCTCCAACCTTTCCTAGGCCGACCCCTACCCCGCCTTCCTTCCGCTACAGACTGATACACTCTTGAAGTCATTCTGTTTCGCTCCATTCTCTCTGCATGTCCGAACCACCTCAACAACCCTTCCTCAGCCCTCTGGACAACAGTTTTGGTAATCCCACACCTCCTCCTAACTTCCAAACTACGAATTCTCTGCATTATATTCACACCACACATTGCCCTCAGACATTACATCTCCACTGCCTCCAGCCTTCTCCTCGCTGCAACATTCATCACCCATGCTTCACACCCATATAAGAGCGTTGGTAAAACTATACTCTCATACATTCCCCACTTTGCCTCCAAGGACAAAGTTCTTTGTCTCCACAGACTCCTAAGTGCATCGCTCACCCTTTTCCCCTCATCAATTCTATGATACACCTCATCTTTCATAGACCCATCCGCTGATACGTCCACTCCCAAATATCTGAATACATTCAACTGAGTTTGCTCTGGTTTCCACTGCTATTGTTTATCAAATGGTAATTAAATTTAATGCTATTGAAAATAATTTAAACGGCCACCAACCACGTGTTAAAACGTGCATACTTGCAACATAAACAGATTGATTTCAACTGGGTGTGTGCTACATCGAATGCAGCTCCTCTCTGCCAGATGTAACGCCAGTAATACCTATGTTATTGTACCACATCAAACTTCTATTTTTAATCATTTTTTATCTTGTTTCAACAAAAAAAATAAAAAATTCGCTTATAAATACATTGAAAACAACATACAACAGATTTTTCCTGAAATATATTTGTCAGTTGTAAATTATTTTAGCATAAGGTTGATGAAGTCATATGTCTGGCAGTGAGCAACTGGGGACTCTGCAGCTCTGCAGCTTCCGTGGATGAGCTGCCAGTGTGCACCAATGATATTTATATTTTAAAAAAAAATTTTTTTCAACATTTTGGCTGTCTCCCTCCAAGGCAAGGTGACCCAATGAAGAAAGAAATGCTTTCACCATCATTCTCACATAATCACTGTCCTTTCAAAAGCACCCAGATATGACAGTTCAGATGTCACTCCAAACAGCCAATATCCCAAACCCCTCCTTTAATCCTTTGAGGGGCCAGACCCCTGATCTTAAACTTATCCACGGGGTCCAAGAATTTTCCAAAAAAATTTTTATTTTTACTTATGAAATTTTAAGAGTCTTTGTCTGAAGGTAATAAAACAAAAAGTACAAAATTTGTTGGAAAATTGATGAAATTACAGTCGTGAATTTTGCTGCATCAGCGATATTTACGCATCGGCAATTTTGCCCACTTTGACTCCTACTTTAGGCCAATTATGGTCTTCCAGTCGACCAAATTCTTAGCTATTTTGCTAGTATTGCTTCCATTTTATTGACTGAGTACAAGAAATCACAAAGTTAACTTTTTCAACTACCCAATAAACTGATTGGAAATCGGTAATTTGGCCAATTTCACACAAAGTTCAAAATGTTCCAATTTGAAAATAGGGTCCAGAATAAACAATACAGGCATTCCTGTCACTAAAATAACATTTCCTTTGTTATTAGTTACATTTCCAGGCTTACAAATGAATTCCACTTTGATTTTTTATTCACATAATGAATTTTTATTCACACCAAAAAAATAGTAGATATACTGTTATGCAATGTTATAATAATTGTATAAATAATATCAACGCATTCATGAATGCACATTAGACCCACCAGCTAACGTGTATTGGACGCATGATGTCGTTTGTTTACCCTTGAAATCAAACATTTCTGCTACTTTGAGCTCCGTTTCAAGCCATTTTCTGTAATAAAACCAATCAAAAAATTCTTATTTCTGTAAAGTATCTTCCGTTCTATCAAATGAGACCAAGAAACCATGAATACAACTGTAAAAAACCTACTAAAATACACTACAAAGTGGCTGTTTTAATCAGAAAACATAGTCTCAGTTTTTTCTCATTACACACTGCATGATGCAGGATTTGTTTTATATGGTGCACACTTACCACATAGATGCATTCTCTCATATCTAGGCCCAAATTTACCACTCACAGTTTATCTGAGTGAGCTGAGCTCATGGCGTAGAACTACGGCTTGGACCCTAGCTTCAAAGCTGTAAAACTATGGGATGGATCCTCAAAGGGTTAACCGATTCACTGTTGAGACCCCTGCTTGCAAACTTGCTCTCAGTGTTGAAGAATTTAAAACAAAAATGATAATCTATTCTCGATGGTAATGAAACCAAAAGTATGAAATTTGATGGAAAACTTATGGAATTACGCTCTTGGGAAGTTAGCAGTCTCGGCGATATTTATGCATCAGTGATTTTGCTCACTTTGAGCCCTACTTTTGGCCAATTCCATTGTTCCAGTCAACCAAACTCGTAGCTATTTGGCTAGAACTCCTTTTGTTCTATTGATTGAGTACAAGAAACTTCCCATTTACCGATTTCAACTACCCAATAAGTAATAATTGGTGTGACTTTGTCAATGGTCCAAGTCGGACCGAAACGTCGTCGCAAGCTTCTGTCTTTTATGTGCGGGTTATTTGTGTAAGTAATAATTTATAATAATAGTAATAATAATAATTTATAATAATAGTAATAATAAATAATCGCTCTGGATGCTTTAAATGTCATACATATTTCGTAGGAGAGGGTTTTGGGGGTTAATGCCCCCACGGCTCAGTCTGAGACCAGGCCTTGTGGTGGATCAGGGTCTGATCAACCAGGCTGCTACTGCTGGCTGCACGCAAACTGACATACGAACCACAGTCCGGCTGTACAGGTATTGACTTTGTGCCTGTCCAGTGCCTTCTTGAAGACAGCCATGGGTCTATTGGAAATCCCCCTTATGTATGCTGGGAGGCAATTGAACAGTCTTAGGCCCCTGACACTTACTGTGCTCTCTCTATGTACTCGTGGCACCCCTGCTTATCATTGGGGAAATGTTGCATCTCGTGCCGAGTCTTTTGCTTTCATAGAAAGCGATTTTCATGTGCAAGTTTGGTACCAGTCCCTCTAGGGTTTTCTAAGCGTATATTATCATGTATCTCTTTCACCTGCGTTCCAGGGAATACAAATCGAGGAACTTCAACTGTTCCCAGTAATAATTTAAGTGCCTTATTGCACTTGTGTGTGCTGTGAAAGTTCTTAGTACACTCTCCAGGTCACCAATTTTGCCTGCCTTGAAGGGGGCAGTTAGTGTACAGCAGTATTCCAGCCTAAAGAGAGCAAGTGATTTGAAGAGAACCATCATGTTTTGAAGGTTATCATTATCCACCTTATTATTTTCCTGGCAGATGCGGTAGATACATTGTTGTGGTCTTCGAAGGTGAGACCCTCTGACATCATCACTCCCAGGTCCTTCACATTACTTTTTTGCTCTATTGTGTGGTTAGAATTTGTTGTATACACTGATACAGTTTTAATTTCTTCAAGTTTTCCATATCTGAGTACAGTGGACCCCCGGTTAACGATATTTTTTCACTCCATAAGTATGTTCAGGTGCCAGTACTGACCGAATTTATTCCCATAAGGAATATTGTGAAGTAGATTAGTCCATTTCAGACCCCCAAACATACACGTACAAACGCACTTACATAAATACACTAACATAATTGGTCGCATTCGGAGGTAATCGTTATGCGGGGGTCCACTGTAGTTGAAATTTCTCTTCCTTGAACTTCATATTGTTTTGAGTGGCCCATTTGAAGATTTGGTTCATATCCACTTGGAGTCTTGCAGTGTCTTTGATGGAGGTCACTGTCATGGCAATTTGGGTGTCATCTGCAAAGTTAGACACAGAAAAATGGCTTACATATCTGTCAGATATAAGGAGAAAGAACAGGATGGGATCAGAGCTTTTCACCATAGCTGCCTCAGACTTTACTTTGTATGCTATTACTCTTTATGTTCTATTTGTCAGGAAGTTATAGATCCATCTACCAACTTTTCATGTTCTTTTATCATGCATTTTGTGCATTACTACACCATGGTAACACTTGTCGAAAACTTTTGCAAAGTCTGCGTATGCTACATCTGTATTTTGTTTCTCCTCTACAGCATCCAGGACCTTGTCATAGTGATCCAGTAGCTGGGACAGGCAGGAACGACCTGCTCTAAACCCATGTTGCCCTGGCTTGTGTAACTGATGGGTATCTAGGTGGTTGGCGAACTTGCTTCTTAGAATTTTTTCAAAGATTTTTATGATATGAGATGTTAGAGCTATCGGTCTGTAGTTTTTTGCAATTGCTTTACTGCCATCTTTGTAGAGTGGGGTAATGTCTGTTGTTTTTAGTGACTGTGGGGTGACCCCTGTGTCTGTGCTCCCCCTCCATAGAATGCTCAAGGCACGCGACAGGGGCTTCCTGCAGTTCATGATGAACACAGAGTTCTATGAGTCTGGGCCTTGGGCATAGTGCATGGGCATGTCATTTATTGCCTTTTCAGAGTCTTGTGGTGTTAGGATAATATCCGAGATTTTTGAGACGTCCAAATTTTTGGTTCTCGTTCATAAAAAATTCATTTGAATTGTTGACCCTTAGTCTGGGCAGTGGCTCACTGAACACTGAATTGTATTGGGACTTTAGTATCTCACTCATTTCTTGGCTGCCATCTGTATATGCCCCATCTCGCCTAAGCAGGGGCCCATTACTGGATGTTGTTTTTCCCTTAGATTTGGCATAAGAGAGGAAGTATTTTGGATGTTTTTTCAATTTCCTCTATGGTTTTTAGTTCTTCCTGCGATTCTTGTCTCCTGTAAGATTCCTTCGGCTTAAGTTCGATACTTGCAGTGTCATTAACCAGTGCCTCTCTTCATATTTCATATACATGTATATTGGCCCCCTCTCAGCAGCTCTGTGGCTCTTCGCCTTCATCTGTATAGGGAGCATCTCTCTCTTTCTAGTTTACATCTTCTCTTTCTTTTTCTTAATGGAATGTGCCTTGAGCAGATCTCAAGAACCACAGAGTTTATTTTTTCTAGGCAAACCTTTGTTTTCTTTGTCTGGAACGGATTAATTGGATTTCCATTATTTCTTATTGGGAAAATTAACTCGGCTAACGATAATTTCGGTTAACAATGAGCTCTCGGGAACGGATTAATATCGTTAGGCGAGGGTCCACTGTATTCTCGTTTTCATGGTCTCGTGTGATAAAATGGAGAACATATTGCAGAAATAGAGATGAGTTTGATTAGTTTCACGAAAACAACCTTGAAACTGAGCTCAGAGTAGCGGAAATGTTTGATTCTTACCAATGTTCAAGAGTAAGCAAATTGCACCACACGTCCAATACATGTCAACTGGTGAGTTTAATATTCTTTCACTAGTGCACTGATATTATTTATACCATTTTTACAATGATGCAGTAGTCTGCATAACAGTAAATTTTGTATTTTTTGTATGAATAAAAACTCAAAATAGAAAGCAATAGTAATATAAGAGGGGCCTAGAGACGTGACTAATGAACAGAGGATATGTTATTTTAGTGCAAAGAATGTCTACATTGTTTATTCTGGACCCTCTTTTGAAACTTGCATCTTTTTTAATTTGCGTGAAATTGGCCAAATTGCCAATTTCTGACCACTTATTGGGTAGTTCAAATCTGTAAATGGGCAGTTTCTTGTACTCAGTTGATAGAAAAAAATGGAGTTCTAAAGAAATAGCTATGAGTTTGGTCAACTGGAACAACGGAATTGGCCAAAAACAGGGCTCAAAGTTGGCGAGATCGCCGATGTGTATATGTCGCCGAGACCACTAACTTCGTGGGAGTGTAATTCCGTGAGTTTTCAACCAAATTTCATACTTTTGGTGTCATTACCATCAGGAAAAGATTCTCTATCATTTCATAAGAATTTTTTTTTGTTTTTTCCAAAAAATTTTGCGACATAGAATGACAGCTTCAGAAAGGGGCTTGCGACAGTCAAAGGGTTAAATCTCTCAAACCAGCCTTTGCTGGCCTTAAATTCACTAACATCAGCACTAGTTCCAGGCATTTTCTTTACAAGATCATCTTGCCTTGCCTTTTCACAAATTATCGACTGCATAACGCTATCTCCTCCTAACTGTTTTTCATTGATCCACACCAACAACAAAGTCTACACATCTTTGAGTATTTGTGATCTCTGTTTTGTAAGCATATTTGCACCTTTCACAACAACAGCTTCCTTGATATCCTTTTTCTTGGTCACGATGGAAGCGACGGTTGTATGAGGTTCCTTATAAAACCTGGCAAGCTTCCTTCAAAGAAAACAATAAGACATGCACAATAACTACATAAATAAATGTTAAAATGACACCTTTATTGAAGAGTATTGATGAGTGATGAGACACTGTTTTTCTTGAACACTGGGATTTTCAGAGTGATACACCAGTAAAGACTTCACTTTGCAATCCCCACTACCATTATAACAAAACATGAGAGTTAGCCTGTCTTTCACAGGCGTGTGTCCTGGGAGTGCCTTTTCCTCCTGAGTAATGTAGGTCCTGTTTGGCATTTTCTTCCAGAACAGGCCTGTTTCGTCACAATTGAACACTTGTTGGGGGATGAATTTTTCAGCTTCGCCATGCCTTATCACACTGTGTATGCCACTACAATTCTTAAATCTCTCAAACCAACCTTTGCTGGCCTTAAATTCACCAATATGAGCACTAGTTCCAGGCATTTTTTCCTGTTCACCTGGGTGTTAGTCAACTGTTGTGGATCGCATTCTGGGGGACAGGATTAAGGACCCTAATGGAAATAAGTTAGACAGTCCTTGATGATGCACTGGCTTTCTTGGGTTATCCTGGGTGGCTAGCCCTATGGGGTTAATCGTTTCTCGGTAATTGTTTCACGTTAAGCCACACCAACAACACACACTCCACATCTTTGAGTAGTACAGCTGATGGTGGTGGAGCAACAGCTGACTGTGGTGCAGCAGCAGCTGACTGTGATGCAGCAGCAGCTGACTGATCCAGCAACAGCTGACTGTGGTGCAGCAACAGCTAACTGATCCAGCAACAGCTGACTGATCCAGCAACAGCTGACTGGTCCAGCAACAGCTGACTGTGGTGCAACAACAGCTGACTGATCCAGCAACAGCTGACTGTGGTGCAGCAACAGCTGACCATGGTGCAGCAGCAGCTGACTGTGGTACGATAGTATTTCTCACCCTTTTTACCACAGGGTTGGCACTAGAAGCTTTCTTTGGGCCCATTGTGGCTTATTTAGCAGTTACAAGCACTATAAACAATGGAATAATACAAAATGTATCGAATGTATGCATGCAACTGGCCACCCTGGCTTGTAAACAATGACAGCAGTGCTGGATAGGCAGGTTCGGGACGAGTCATGTTGGTCAGAAACAGCTGACGGTGGTGCAGCAGCAGCTGACCATGGTGCAGCAGCAGCTGACTGGTTCAGCAACAGCTGACTGTGGTGTAACAACAGCTGACTGTGGTGCAGCAACAGCTGATGGTGGTGCAGCAACAGCTGGCTGTGGTGCATCAGCAGCTCACCGTGGTGTAGCAGACTGGTGCAGCAGCAGCTGACCGTAGTGCAGCAACACCTGACTGCGGTATGATAGTATTTCTCACTCTTTTTACCACAGGGCTGGCACTAGAAGCTTTCTTTGGGCCCTTGGTGGCTTATTTAGCAGTTACAAGCACTATAAACAATGGAATAATACAAAATGTATCGAATGTATGCATGCAACCAGCCACCCTGGCTTGTAAACAATGACGGCAGTGCTGGATGGACAGGTTCAGGACGAGTCATATTGGTCAGAAACAGCTGACGGTGGTGCAGCAGCAGCAGTTGACTGTGGGCCCATGGTGGCTTATTTAGCAGTTACAAGCACTATAAACAAGGGAATAATACAAAATGTATCGAATGTATGCATGCATCCAGCCACCCTGGCTTGTAAACAATGACGGCAGTGCTGGATGGACAGGTTCAGGACGAGTCATGTTGGTCAGAAACAGCTGACGGGCCCACAGTCAACTGCTGCTGCACCACAGTCAGCTGTTGCTGCACCACAGTCAGCTGTTGCTGAACCACTGTCAGCTGCTGCTGCACCACAGTCAGCTGTTGCTGCACCACAGTCACCCTGGCTTTTAAACAATGACGTCAAGGCAGCTGAGGCGCTCAGGCTGGACAGACAGGTTTGGAAGGAATCACGTTGGGTGAGTTATCTTTAAGCGGACCAAAATGTTTACACTCAAATGCTTCGTTAGGTGGATTTAACGTTATGCGATGCGTTCGTTAGGCGAGGGTCCACTGTACAATGATAAAAACTATACGAAAATATATCTGTAAGTCGGTGTTTTAATCCAAAAAAACGGTAAGTTTTTTTTTCTCATTGTGCACTGCATGCTGCAGGATTTTTTTTATGTGGTGCACACTGACCACACAGACCCATTCTCTCACAAGTGGGCCTACCAGCTTTCTCCTGCTTGATTTGAAGCCGCTAGAATTATTGAGTATGTATATGTGTCCGAAACACTGGCTCGTAAGACGTATATGTACGACCAAAACAGTCAAAGGGTTAAGAAGCATAGTGGCATACACAATGTGTTAAGGCATGGCGAGGCTGCAGGTTCTGACAAATATGCGGCTGAAAAATATGCAGGAATTCAAGGGGTACATAGAGGCTAAACAGTTCAAACCCCAACAAGTGTTCAATTGTGATGAAACAAAAAGGCCTCTTTTGGAAGAAAATGCCAAAGAGGACCTACATCACGCAGGAGGAAAAGGCACTCCCAGGACACAAGCCTATGAAAGACAGGCTAACTCTCATGTTCTGTAGTAATGCTAGTGAGAATTTCAAAGTGAAGTCTTTACTGGTGTATCACCCTGACATAACCTCGGACACTACTGAATTGACCTTAAGAGAGTTCTGGAAAGATCACTTCAGTATCCTTCGTTGCATAAACCTTATAGGTAAGGCTTGGAGGGAGCGACTTCCAGGATTTTGAACTTTGCTTGGAGAAAATTGTGGCCAGAATGTGTCCAAGAAAGAGATTCTGAAGGGTTTGGGGCTGATCCTGATGAGCCTATGTCAGTTGTGGAAAGTGTTGTGGCATTGGGGAATTCCATGGAGTTGGAGGTTAGTGGCAAGGATGTGGAAGAGTTGGTGGAGGACCATGGGAAGAGCTAACCACTGAAGAGCTGCAAGGCCTTCATCTGCAACAACAACAGACCACAGCTTAGGAAATTGCTTCAGTGGAGGAAGGAGAGAGATGGACGAAGGTGCCTTCTTCAAAGGTTAAGGACATTTGTGCAAAGTGGAGTGAGGTGCAAACATTTATGGATGAACATCACCCTGACAAAGCTGTTGCAGGCCATGTTGGCAAAACACCATCACTCACCACCCTCACTGACTGTCAACTTCCTCCCCACACCACCAAACCACATGGAAAAAAGTCACTGTCTGAATTTTTCGGGTTATCCTAGGATGATGGTCTCCTTACTTCCTTCCCTCCTTCCTCTCATCTCTTCTTCCTTCCTCTCATCTCTTCCTTCCTTCCTCCCTTTCTTCCTGCCTTCCTCCCATTTTTCTTACCTTCCTTTCTTCCTTCCATCAGGTTTCCTGGGCATTTCTTATGGTCACAAATTCCTCAGAACCATGAAATTCATCTTTATTGACACTTCCATGTGTGCTTGAACTGTCACTCAGGAACAAAAGAGCCCCAATTAGCCAAGGAGTGGGGAGTTTCTTAGCGCTAGACATGGTGAACAAGGTGTAATAAAATGACTTTCTCACAATGCACCACTGGGTCCCTGATTTTTTTTGTACTGCACACAGTGACCATGGAGACCCATTTTCTCACATCTAAACGTACCAGCTGTTTCCCGCTTAATTTGAGGCTGCTAGAATTTACGCATACTAGTACGGCACAAACCCTGGTGTGTAAGCCATACTAGTATGGCACCAACCCTGAAAGGGTTAAAGGCTCTGGGGTTTTCTGAATGATATACGAACAGTGGCTTGATCTTACAATCACCACTTGCATTGGCACACAGTGCAACGGTTAACCTATCCTTCATGGGTTTGTGGCCTGGCATCTTCTTCTCCTCTGCAGTTATGTAAGTCCTCCTTAGCATCTTCTTCCAGAAGAGCCCTGTCTCGTCACAGTTAAAGACTTGCTGAATGATGTCTTCTTCATCTCCTACCACTTCTGCAAAAGTTTTGATAAAATCCTCAGCTACCTTCACATCAGAGCTCACTCCCTCACCATACCTGATAACAGAGTGAATGCTGGACCTCCTTTTAAACTTTTCAAACCATCCCAACTGGCTTTAAATGACGTTTCTGATGCCTTGTCCGTTGATGTGCCTGGGGTCTTCTGCAGCAAATCAGCGTAAATGCCTCATGCCTTCTTGCAGATGATACCCTCAGTCACAGCATCTCCTGAGAGCTGTTTCTCCGTCAACCATGTCAACAGCAGCTTTTCCATCTTTTCATTAACAGAGGTCCACTGCTCAGAAATTACTGTAACACCCTTTTCTGCCGCTAAAGCCTTTATACGCTCCTTCTGCTTTAGTATTGTACGTATAGTAGAGGGGCTACGCTTGTACTCACTCGCCAGGTTCTTAACCCTCTTACCTAGTCTGTTCTTATCAATAAGTTCTTGTTTTAATTCCATGCAGATCATCCTCTTTTTCTCCTCGACACTGTTCTTTGCACTTGCTTTCTTAGGACCCATGGTTAGAAGAAAAATTCTGGCAAAGTAACTGCACGAAACATAAGAAAATCATGAGAATTCCTTGCACAGCGAGGGTAGCTCTGTAAGCATGTGTACACTGGTGAGCATTGTTTTGATTGACACTACTGTCTGGTGGTGGCGTTGTCAAACTAAATTATATGTATTACGTACATACATGTATGTACTATTATTATTATAATTATTATACTATTACATATTATTATATTATTATTTTATTATTATATAGTATTATATTATTATTATTATTATTTTATTATATATAGTATTACAGTGGACCCTCAATCAACGGCATTAATCCGTTCCAGAGGGCTTGCTGTTGGTCGAGTTAATTTTCCCCATAAGAAATAATGGAAATAGGATTAATCCGTTCCTGACACCCCAAAGTCTGAAAAAAAAAAAAAATTACATGAAATATACATTTCCTTATATGGAAAGGAATGGGACATGCAAAACAAACAATAATTAAATGCCACTTAACTTTATTGTGAAGTTGTTCATGAGTGATGTGCCAGCAGCAGGGGAAATTCAGAATTGTCTATTGCTTGGAAGGAGAATCCCCTTCCAGAAGGACTTCAGGTACCAAGTCCTTTGGTGGGGTTACCTCCCTCCTTGGTTTTTTTAATGCCACTAGGACCAGCTTGAGAGTCACTGGACCCCTGTTGCACAAAATAGCTGTCCAGAGAGCACTGTTTCTCACTTGTCCTTAGGATTTCCCTAAATTGGGACATGAGTGTCATTGTACATGTTGCCAATGCGGCTTGCAACTTCGGTGACATGATAAAATTCTTTGATAAATGCTTGCACCTTTGTAAACATTGAACACATTTCCCTAATCCTTGATGAAGTCGTCTTCCTCTGTCTCTTCGTCCTGCTCTGAAGAACATTCCAGAGATGTGATCTGTTGCTGTTGCTCCTGAAGCTCTTGCAGGTCTGCAGTGGTAGTTCTTCCTTGTCGTTCTGCACCAACCCTTCCACATCCTTGCCACAAACCTCCAACCCCAAGGACTTCCCCAATGACACAATAGCTTCCACTACTGGCATAGCCTCCTGAGGGTTAGCCCCAAACCCTTCAACATCTCTTTGTTCTACACATTCTGGCCACAGTTTCCTCCAAGCAGAGTTCAACGTCCTCTTAGTCACTCCCTCCCAAGCCTTACCTATAAGGTTTACACAACTGAGGATATTGAAGTGATTTTTCCAAAACTCCCGTAGGGTCAATTGAGTGTCTGAGGTCACTTCAAAGCACTTTTGAAACACTGCTTTTGTGTAGAGTTTTTTGAAGTTTGAAATGACCTGCTGGTCCAAGGGCTAGAGGAGAGGAGTTGTATTACGAGGCAAAAACTTCACCTTAACGAAACCAAATTCCCCTGCAATTTCCTCTTGAAAGTCATGAGGATGAGCAGGAGCATTGTCCATTACCAGGAGGCACTTGAGTGCCAATTTCTTTTCCTGGAGATATTTTGTCACAGTGGGGCCAAACACACCATAAAACCAGTCCAAGAAAAATACCCTAGTGACCCATGCCTTACTGTTTGATCTCCACAGCACACACAAATTACCCTTGACGATATTGTTTTTCCTGAACACTCTGGGAGTTTGAGTGATACACCAATAAAGGCTTCACTTTGCAATCACCACTAGCATTACTACACAAGAACATAAGAAAGAAGGAATACTGCAACAGGCCTACTGACCCAAGCGGAGCAGGTCCATGTTTCCCCCCCGGATTATCCCAATGACCCACCCAGCCTGGTCATCTCCACTCGAGGATGGAGCACTGCACCAGACCCAGCAACACAAGCTAGTCACGTCAACTCACACCCACCCGCACCCACTCATGTATTTATCTAACCTATTTTTAAAACTACACAACGTTTTAGCCTCAATAACTGTACTCAGGAGTTTGTTCCACTTATCCACAACTCTATTACCAAACCAGTGCTATCCTTTATCCTTCCTGAATCTGAATTTTTCCAACTTGAAACCATTGCTGCGAGTCCTGTCATGGCTGGAAATTTTCAGCATGCTATTTACATCCCCTTTATTTATTCCTGTTTTCCATTTATACACCTCGATAATATCCCCCCTAATTCTACGCCTTTCGAGAGAGTGCAGATTCAGGGCCCTCAGTCTATCCTCATAGGGAAGATTTCTGATACATGGGATCATCTTTGTCATCCTCCTCTGTACATTTTCCAGAGCAATTATATCCATTAATGTCAGCCTGTCTTTCATAGGCTTATGTCGTGGGGGTGCCTTTTCCTCCTGAGTAATGTAGGTCCTGTTTGGCATTTTCTTCCAAAATAGGCTTGTTTTGTCACAATTAAACACTTGTTCAGGTTTTAGGTTTTCAGTCACTCTGTATTCCTTAGTCCTTCTCATATTTTTCAGCCGCAGTTTTGTCTGAACTGGCTGCCTCACCATGCCATACCACACTGTGTATGCCACTACGAATCTTAAATCTCTCATACCAGCCTTTGCTGGCCTTAAATTCATCATCAATAGCACTATTTTGAGGCATTTTCTTAATGAGATCATCGTGTAACTTCCTTGCCTTTTCACAAATTATAGACTGAGAAACACTATCACCTGATAATTGTTTTTCATTTATCCATACCAAAAACAGTCTCTCTACTTCTTCAACTATTTGTGGTCTCCGTTTTGAAAACATACTTGAACCTTTCGCAACAACAGCTTCCTTGATTGCCTGTCTGTTCACCAAGATAGTACTGATGGTTGAATGTGATTTGTTGTATTGCCTTTCCAACTCAGACATACTCCACTGTTGTATTTTTCAATGATCTCCTTCATTTCCATCGTAATTCTCACCCTTTTTAACACAGGCTTGGCACTAGAAGCTTTCTTGGGACCCATGGTGGCTTATTTAGCAGTTACAAACACTAGAAATAGTGGAATAATCCAAAATATATGGGAGGCACACGTGGAAACCGACCGCAACAGCTTGTAAACAATGGCACACTGACTCTTGGAGTGGCTGGGACCAGTCAGGCCTCTCTCCGGGCACATTGACATGTTCCGGAGAAATGCCGTTGGTCAAGTTTTTTGCCGTTGGTTAAGGCATTTTTTTCTACAGCAAAAAGCACCATTAGACGAAATTGCCGTTACTTAATGCCGCAGTTAGTCGAGGGTCGACTGTATATTATTGTTATATTATACAGGTCTCCCTCAACATTCGCAAGGGTTAGGGGATCAAGAGCCTCGCGAATGTTGAAAAATCGCGAATGTTTGGTGCCCCAATATATTGTAGGGAAATATACTGTAATACAATGCTGCTTCCTTAACCCTTTCAGGGTCCGTCCCGTAGATCTACGGCTTTACGTTCAGGGTCCAAACCGTAGATCTACGCCATGAGCTCAGCTCACTCTGATAAACTGTGAGTGGTACATTTAGGCCTAGATATGAGAGAATACATCTATGTGGTATGTGTGCACCACATAAAACAGTTCCTGCAGCACACTGTGTATAATGAGAGAAAAAAAATGAAATCATGATTTTTTGATTAAAACAGCAACTTTGCAGTGTTTTTTCGTATGTTTTTTATAGTTGTATTTGCGATTTCTTGGTCTCATTTGATAGAATGGAAGACATATTACAGAAATAGAGATGATTTTGATTGGTTTTAGCACTGGAAATGGCTTGAAACTGAGCTCAAAGTAGCAGAAATGTTAAATTTTTGCCGATATTCAAGAGTAAACAAACGACCTCACACATCTAATACACGTCAGCTGGTGGGTCTAATATACATTCACAAATATGGTGATGATATTTATACAATTATTACAGTATTGCATAACAGTAAATCTTCTATTTTTTGGTGTGAATAAAAATTCATTATGTGAATAAAAAATCAAAATGGAATTTATTTGTAAAGCCTCAAAACATAACTAATGAACAGAGGACATGTTAGTTTAGTGCCAGGAATGCCTACATTGTTCATTCTGGACCCTATTTTGAAATTAGAATATTTTGAACTTTGTGTTAAATTGGCCAAATTAACAATTTCCGATCACTTTATTTTGTAGTTGAAACAGTTGACTTGGCAATTTCTTGTGCTCAATCGATAGAATATTAGTAATACTAGTGAAATAGCTAAGAATTTGGTTGATTGGAATAATGTAATTGGCCTAAAATGGGAGTCAAAGTCGGCAAAATCGCCGATCCGTAAATATCGCTGACACATCAAAATTCGCGAGAGCATAATTTCGTCAATTTTCCACCAAATTTCGTACTTGTTGTTTTATTACCTTCACAAAAAGATTCTCTACGATTTCATAAGAAAAAATAACAAATTTTTTTTTTTGAAAATTCTTGGACACTGGTGCGTGACTCCAGATTTGGGCCTTGGACCCTGAAAGGGTTAACTTGTTGAACCATGAACAATCATAAAATACATGAAAACGTCGTAAATTGTACTAAATACATACATGTTATGCTTTAATAACATGTATGTTATTAAATACCACTGCCTCCACCACTGCCTCTACCACTTCCTCAACCACTGCGAGTCCCTGCTACCCTCCCTCTGACCCACGCAACTGGCAGCCAGCCCTCCCACCACTGTGTGGTGAGTGTTTTGTTTGTTCATTATTTGCTATTAAACTCCAGTATAAATAATGTAAACCCATTCATGACTGCGTATTGGAATGGCTATTCGGACAGGTATTGGACGGTGACATCATGTGTTTACTCTTGAACACAGCAAAGAATCAAACATTTCTTCTACTGCTAATAATAACAATAGTAGTAGTAGTAGTAATAATAATAATAATAATAATACATAATAATAATAATACATAATAATAATAATAATAAATACTATAGAATTGAAGGAAATTGTACAAAAATATGAGGTAGTGGTTGACACATTGTCAGTGTGGCTCTGTGTATGCTGGAGTAAGCATTAGTCTCCGTGCTCTTCCAAACATGTCACAATAATTCATTGTGTTTGGTGCTTGTAGATTGAGTGTGACTGGAGTGGTAGAGGCAGTGATTGAGGAAGCAGTTGAGGCAATGGTTGAGGCAGTGGTTGAGGCAGTGGTTGAGGCAGTGGTTGAGGCAGCTGTTGAGGCAGCTGTTGAGGCAGCTGTTGAGGCAGCGGTTGAGGCAGCGGTTGAGGCAATGGTAGAGGCAGTGGTATTTAACCCTTTGAGGGTTTTGGTCGTACTAGTACGTCTTACGCGTAGGGGTTTTTAACGTACTAGTACGCATAAATTCTAGCGGCCTCAAATCTCGCAGGAAAAGGCTGATAAGCCTAGATGTGAGAGAATGGGTCTGTGTGGTGGGTGTGCACAGTAGGAAAAAAATCTGGGACCCAGTGGTGCATTGTGGGAATGCCATCATAGTACACAATTTCCACCGTGCCCAGGAGTAAGAAGTTCCTCACTCCTCGGCGAATTGGGACACTTTTGTTCCCCAGTGACAGTTCTAATACAGATGGAAGTGACAGTGAAGATGAGTTTCAAGGTTCTGGTGAGGTTTTGACCGAAACTAATGACCATAATATGGGTAATAGTGAGGAAAACCCAGACAACCCACAGCCTTCCATCTCTGGTGCTGGGCCGTCGTTCAGTTGTACCAGAATCAAAGAGGAAACTCCTATTTTCCAAAATCCCAGACTCAGATGTGAGCATTGGTGATGATAATGATAGTGATTATGAACTACAAGCTCTTCAAGCTTGTTCCAAGAATGGAGGAGGAGGAGGAGGCAAGAGGAGGAGGAGGCAAGAGGAGGAGGAGGCAAGAGGAGGAGGAGGCAGAGGAGGAGGAGGAGGAAGAAGAGGAGGAGGAGGAGGAAGAAGAGGAGGAGGAGGAGGAGGAGGAAGAAGAAGAATACGTAATGATAACAATAATACATAATAATAATACATAATAATAATAATAATACATAATAATAATAATACATAATAATAATAATACATAATAATAATAATAGGTAATAATAATATGTAATAATAAATGTTCACCCATGACAGTAACAAGATAAGGGGAGATAACATCTGATAAGTGCTGACGTTTGATGAGGGTAAATGAGGGTAGAGCTTATGCCAAAAGATGAGATGAACATCGCCCTCCCTTTGTTTTTGCTGGTATACTAACATTTCTGCCTGTCTGTCAAGTTCCCTGTCTGTCCATCTAGCTCTCTGTCTCAGAGAGCCACAAGACTGCGTCATCACTTTTACTCACATCTTCAAGCAGAGTATAGCACTTTGTCTGGGTTTCTTGGGTTATCCTAGGTAATTTATACTATGTATACTTGTATTTATGTGTACCTGTGAGACAGAGATAGACAGACAGATAGAATGAGGGAGAAAGATAATTAGATAGAATGGAGGAGGGGAAGCAGCATCCGACCCCTTTGCTTTGACAGGCCGGAGGGGGAAAGAGTAATGAGCCAATATGTCACTTTGACAGCTGCCGACTCCTTGTAATTTACACTATGGACGAGGAGGAGAAGGAGAAGAGGAAGAGTAGGGGGAAGAGGAAGAAGAGGAGGAGGAGGAAGAGGAGGAGAAGGAAGAGGAAGAGTAGGAGGAAGAGGAATAAGAGGAAGAGGAGGAGGAAGAGGAATAGTAGGAGGAAGATTAGGGGGAAGAGGAGGAAGAGGAAGAAGAGGAGGAGGAAGAGGAAGAAGAGGAGGAGGGTGGAACACTAGTACACTGGTACTGGTACACTAACATTTCTGTCTGTCTATTTGTCTGTCTGTCAAGCTCCCTGTCTATCTGTCTATCTGTCTAGCTCTCTGTCTCAGAGAGCCACAAGACTGTGTCATCACTTTTACTCACATCTTCAAGCAGAGTATAGCACTTTGTCTGGATTTCTTGGGTTATCCTAGGTAATTTATACTATGTATACTTGTATTTATGTGTACCTGTGAGACAGAGATAGACAGACAGATAGAAAGAGAGAGACAGATTGAAAGAGATAGAATGAGGGAGAAAGATAAAACACCATTGTGTATGACACCATGTTTCAGAGTTCCACAAGCTGCAGAACTAATAGGAATATGTTCAGTGACTGTATATTGGTATATATATTATAGAACAATAATAATAAACAATGTTTTGTATTGTTTGTTTTTGTAAACAAGTTTTGTAAACAATATATTGATAATTATGTTTGTGTGCTTATTGTGTTGTATACAACGAGTGTATATATGTACATTGCACCTTACTTTGGTCTCACAGGCCACATAAGTTATGTGAAAAAATAAAATAGTGAAAAAAACAACAAACCTTCAAATACAAGTAAACTAAAGTTTACCGGGTGAGCGGCAGTCGCCGCTGTTGCCATACGTGGCTCATTTTCTGCAAACTTCATGCATCCATATCTCCGTAAGTATTGATGGTAAATTTTTTTTGCTTATCCTATAATGTTTAGAAAAAAAAACTCTATTTTTTCATAAGAAAAAATAATTTTTTTTTTTTTTTTTGAAATTTGGCCGACCCTGAGAACGAGTTTCGGAGAGGGCCTGTCGACCCTCAAAGGGTTAATAACATATATGTTATAAATAATAATAGTACATGTTATTATTAATGTGTATTATTATTATTATTATTATTATTATTATTATTATTATTAACAAAGTGTATGTTATTAAATACCACTGCCTCAACCACTGCCTCAACCGCTGCCTTACCCTCTGCCTCAACCGCTTCCTTAACTACTGCCTCTACCACTCCAGTTGCACTCAATCTACAAGCACCAAACGCAATGAATTATTGTGAAATGTTTGGAAGAGCACGGAGACTAATGCTCACTCCAGCACAAACAAAGCCACACTGACAATGTGTCAACCACTCCCTCATATTTTTGTACAATTTCCTTCTTCAATTATATCGTATTTATTATTATTATTATTATTATTATTATTATTATTATTATTATTATTATTATTATTATTGATGTTATTATTAGCAGTAGCAGAAATGTTTGATTCTTTGCTGTGTTCAAGAGTAAACACATGATGTCACCGTCCAATACCTGTCCGAATAGCCATTCCAATATTTTTTATTTATTAACACACTGGCCGATTCCCACCAAGGCAGAGTGGCCCAAAAAAGAAAAACTTTCACCATCATTCACTCCATCACTGTCTTGCCAGAAGGGTGCTTTACACTACAGTTTTTAAACTGCAACATTAACACCCCTCCTTCAGAGTGCAGGCACTGTACTTCCCATCTCCAGGACTCAAGTCAGGCCTGCCAGTTTCCCTGAATCCCTTCATAAATGTTACTTTGCTCACACTCCAACAGCACGTCAAGTATTAAAAACCATTTGTCTCCATTCACTCCTTTCAAACACGCTCACGCATGCCCACTGGAAGTCCAAGTCCCTCACACACAAAACCTCCTTTACCCCCTCCCTCCAACCTTTCCTAGGCCGACCCCTACCCCACCTTCCTTCCACTTCAGACTGATACACTCTTGAAGTCATTATGTTTCGCTCCATTCTCTCTACATGTCCGAATCACCTCAACAACCCTTCCTCAGCCCTCTGGACAACAGTTTGGTAAGTTTTCCAATATACAGTCATGAATGGGTTTACATTATTTATACTGTAGTTTAATGGCAAATAATGAACAAACAAAGCACTCACCACAATGAGTGGTGGGAGGGCTGGCTGCCAGTTGCGGGAGTTGGAGGGAGGGTAGTAGGGACTCGCAGGTGGCGGGAAACTTTAATATGATTTGGCGGTTGGGAATTCGCGAATGTATGAAGCCTGCGAAAGTTGAAAAGGCGAATGTTGAGGGAGACCTGTACATAATTATTATTATGTATTTTCATTATTATTATTATTACATATTATAATAATAATAATAATAGTATTATTATTATTACATATTATAATAATAATAATATTATTATTATTATTATTATTATTATTAATTTAGGGACCTGGAGCACATATCCAATTCCCTAGATCAAGATCCCCTCACCACATATGTACTACTACTACTACAGTGGACCCCCGGCTATCGGCCGGTTTTGTTATCGGTGGGGTTTTCGGTGCTTGGTTATCAGCCGTTCCCTCGGTTATCGACCGTTTTGGACGCATCCATCCACCGGCTGGGGCAGCTTGCGCTTCAGTTTGGCTTTGTCTTTTGGTGGCTGAGGAAGCTTCTGCTCATACATCCAAACATTTCACTTGTTTACCATTGCTTTTAGTGGTTTTTCTTGCAGTGCAACTGTGAAATAAGTAACCATGGCTCCAAAGAAAGTTCCTAGTAAAGTTCCTGTGGTAAAAAAAGCGAGAAACACCATGGAATTTAAGCGAGAAGTGACAGAAAAATTCGAGAGTTGTATGAAGGCAGTGGAACTTACATGTACAGCAAGAATAAATCAACAGTTTCATCCATCCTGTCAAAGAAAGAACAAATCAAAGATGCTAATGTTGCAAAAGGAGTAGCTTTTCTAACTAAACAAAGGACACCAATAATGGAAGAGATGGAAAAGTTATTATTATTGTGGATTGAGGAAAAAGAATTAGTGGGAGACAGTGTTGTGGAGTCGATCATTTGTGAGAAGGCAAAGCAGTTGCATGAGGATCTTGCAAAGAAAATGCCTGGAGCAAGTGCTGCAGTTTGTGAATTTAGGGCCAGGAAAGGATGGTTTGATAGATTTAAGAAGCGTAGTGGCATACACAGTGTTGTAAGGCATGGTGAGGCTGCAAGTTCTGACAGATGTGCAGCTGAAAAGTATGTTCACGAATTCCAGGACTATGTAAAGGCTGAGGGATTCGAACCCCAACAAGTTCTCAATTGTGATGAAACAGGCCTGTTTTGGAAGAAAATGCCAAACAGGACCTACATTACCCAGGAGGAAAAGGTACTGCCAGGGCACAAGCCTATGAAAGACAGGCTTACTATTTTGTTGTATGCTAATGCTAGTGGGGATTTCAAAGTGAAGCCTTTACTTGTGTATCACTCTGAAAATCCCAGAGTGTTTAAGAAAAACAATGTCATGAAGAATAGATTGTGTATGATGTGGAAAGCTAATCATAAGTCATGGGTCACAAAGCAAATTTTCGAAGAGTGGGTTAATGATGTGTTTGGCCCAAGTGTGAAAAAATACCTACTGGAAAAGAAATTGCCACTCAAGTGCCTCCTGGTACTGGACAATGCTCCTACACATCCTCCAGACTTGGAAGACCAAGTGTTTAGGGATTTCAATTTTATAAAAATGAAGTTCTTGCCTCCTAACACCACTCCTCTCCTCCAGCCCATAGACCAGCAGGTCATTTCTAACTTCAAAAAACTCTACACAAAAGCAATGTTTCAAAAGTGTTTTGAAGTGACCTCGGACACTCGGTTGACCCTAAGAGAGTTCTGGAGGAATCACTTCACTATCCTCCATTGCATAAGCCTTATAGGTAAGGCTTGGGAGGGAGTGACTTCCAGGACTTTGAACTCTGGTTGGAGAAAACTGTGGTCAGATTGTGTCCAAGAGAGGGATTTTGAAGGGTTTGAGACTCACCGTGACCCTGACCCTGCCGACCCTGTGGACTCTATTGTGTCTTTGGGAAAGTCCCTGGGGTTGGAGGTGAGTGGTGAGGATGTGGAAGAGTTGGTGGAGAACCACAGGGAAGAGCTTACCACTGATATGCTGCAAGAGCTTCAACTTGAACAGCAAAAGACTGCAGCTAAGGAACTTGATTCAGAGGAGGAGGAGGAAGAGGGAGTGAAGGAGGTTCCTTCTTCAGACATTAAAGAGGTGTGTGCAAGCTTTTGTAGAGAAACATCACCCTGACAAAGCTGAAGCAAGCCATATCTGCAACATGTTTAGTGACAAAACCCTGTCCCACTTCAGGGAAATCTTAGAGATGCCAGAAACAGAGCACTCTGGACAGTTATTTTGTGAGACAGGGGTCCAGTGACTCTCAAGCTGGTTCTAGTGGCATTAAAAGACAGAGAAGGGAAGTAACCCCAGAGAAGGCATTGGTACCTAAAGTCTTCATGGAGGGGGATTCCCCTTCCAAACACTAACTCCTCCCTCTTTCCTCCTCCTTATCTTCCAGAAGCCAGCATTAGCCTTCGGTAAAGGTATGTAATGCTTACATAATTGTAAAAAAAAAATATTTTTTGTGAATATTTTTGTTTGGAACGAATTAATTTTATTTCCATTAATTCTTATGGGAAATATTAATTCGGTTATCAGCCATTTTGGTTATCAGCCGACCTTCAGGAGCAGATTACGGCCAATAACCGGGGTCCACTGTACTGCTGCTGCTGCTGCTGCAGCAGCAGCAGCTGCATATGCTGTATTTTCTACAGTGCGAATACAGCGAATTTTGCACTGTATTTTTGTATGGTATTTATGGGTGTGTTCTAGTTTTCCTGGTCTCATTTTATAGAATGGAAGACATATTACAGAAATTGAGATGATTTTGATTGGTTTCACAATGAAAAGTACCTTGAAATTGAGCTCAAAGTAGCAGAAATGTTCGATTTTTACCAAAGTTCAAAAGTAAACAAATCATGCCAAGCGTCCAATACACGTCAACTGGTGAGTCTAATATTCTTTCATAAGCGCAGTAGTCTGCATAACAGTAAATCTTTTATTTTTTGTGAGAATAAAAATTCAAAGTATAAAGCAAAAAAATGTAAGAGGGGTCTGGGGACATGACTAACGAACAGAGAACTTGTTATTTTAGTGCTAGGAATGTCTGTCTTGTTTATTCTGGACCCTATTTGGAAATTGGCATCTTCTGAAATTTGTGTGAAATTGGCAAAATTGCTAATTTCTAACCACTTTATTGGATAGTTGAAATTGGTAAATGGGTGGTTTCTTGTACTTATTCAATAGAAAAAATAGAATTCTAGCGAAATAAATACAGTGGACCCCCGGTTAACGAACTTAATCCGTGCAAGAGGGCTGACTGTTATGCGAAATGTTCGCTATGCGAATGAATTTTCCCCATAAGAAATAATGGAAATCAAATTAATCCGTGCAAGACACCCAAAAGTATGAAAAAAAAATTTTTACCACATGAAATATACATTTTCCTACACACAAAGAGAAGGATACATGCACAATAATTGAGTAGTACATGCTCAATATATATTGTGCATGTACTACTCTACTAAATGAAGAATAAATGACACTTACCTTTATTGAAGATGCAGCAATGACTGATGAGACAGTGTCCTGGGAGTGCCTTTTCCTCCTGAGTACTGTAGGTCCTGTTTGGTATTTTCTTCCAGAACAGGCCTTATCACACTGTGTATGCCACTACGATTCTTAAATCTCTCAAACCAACCTTTGCTGGCTCTAAATTCACCAATATGAGCACTAGTTCCAGGCATTTTCCCTGTTCACCTGGGTGTTAGTCAACTGGTGTGGGTTGCATCCTGGGAGACAAGATTAAGGACTCCAATGGAAATAAGTTAGACAGTCTTCGATGACACTGACTTTCTTGGGTTATCCTGGGTAGCTAACCCTCTGGGGTTAATTGTTTCTTGGTATTCTCAATAAGCCACACCAACAACGGTGGTACAGCAGCAGCAGCAGCTGACGGTGGTACAGCAGCAACAGACGATGCTACAGCAGCAACAGACGATGCTACAGCAGCAGCAGACGATGCTACAGCAGCAACTGACGATGTTACAGCAGCAGCAGACGATGCTACAGCAGCAGCAGCAGCAGACGATGCTACAGCAGCAGCAGACGATGCTACAGCAGCAGCAGACGATGCTACAGCAGCAGCAGACGGTACTACAGCAGCAGCAGCAGCTGACGGTGGTACAGCAGCAGCAGCTGACAGTGCAGCAGCAGCTGACGGTGGTACAGCAGCAGCAGCAGCTGTACCACCAATAGTAGCAATGGTTGATTGTGGTTTATTATACAACCTGGCCAGCTCGGAGACACGCACTCCACTTTCATACTTATCAATGATCTTTTTCTTCATCTCCATAGTAATTCTCACCCTTATTGCTGTAGGGTTGGCACTAGAAGCTTTCTTGGGGCCCATGGTCACTTATTTTCCAGAAAAAAATCACCAAAAACACTGTAATAATACAAAATGTTCCGATTGTATGCTTGGATGTTACCGCGGAGGCTGGCTGGTAAACAATGCCACCCGCGGAACATGTGAGCGTGGCTCAGGCCGCACATTGGACGCGTCTCGGACGAAGGCCGCTGAGCGGGTTTTTGTCCACTATGCGGGGCAAAATTTTAGCGAACAAAGCGTCCGCTATGCGGATTGTCCGCTATGCAAGGCGTCCGTTATGCGGGGGTCCACTGTATAATCTTTGTCGACTAGTACACAAGAATTGGCCAAAAATAGGGCTCAGTGGACGAAATTGACGATGCGTAAACATCTTCGAGACCCCTAACTTCACAAGAGCATAATTCCGTAAGTTTTCCATCGGATTTCATACTTTTGGTGTCATTATGTTCGAGAAAAGATTCTCTATCATTTCGTAAGAAAAAATAATTTTTTTTCCCAAAAAATTTTCGACCCTGAGAATGAGTTTTGGAGAGGGCCTCTTGACCCCGAAAGGGTTAATATTGTTTATTATGTCATATTAGATGAACTGTGATAGATAAATAAGCAGTAGAGTTAATATTAGTGTCATATTGAAGGACTATCTTGTCCTATTTCCTAACAAACTCTGCCACCACCACAATTCCTAACTTACTTAATGACATATTTTATTCATTCTTGGGTATATGTCATGTTTCTATGTTATTAATATTGTTTATTATGTCATATTAGATGAATTTTGATAGATAAATAAGCCATAGAGTTGATATTAGTGTCATATTGAAGGACTATCTTGTCCTATCTCCAAACAAACTCTGCCACCGCCACAATTCCTAACGTACGTAATGACATACTTTAAATATGATTGTGCGGCTGCAAACTCGCGAATGTTCGAAGCCCGCGAAAGAGGAAAACGCAGATGTTGAAGGGGACCTGTATTACACAGATTTATTTGTCACGTTTTGGTTATTGCACTATTGAAAAATTGATACAATTTTATACAACACTTCATAAAATTAATTTATCACAGTTCCATTTGTGGGCGCGGAAAAAATTTCCCCAGTTCAAACTTCTGCCTTGTTGTGGGTCAGCGGGGGAGACCTACCGCCCTACCCCACCACCCCCGATAGTCCCGCCACCCCCGACACCATCCCCATCCCAGCCTTCGTGAATGTGTGTTCGGCTCCATTGTCTTATGAGCTAGCTGTGTTTGTGAATTGTTTTGATCTTTTAATTGCCATATCTTGTATTTCCTAGGTAGTAGGTTGGTAAACAGCAACCGCCCAGGGAGGTGCTACCGTCCTGCCAAGTGAGTGTACAACGAAAACCTGTAATTGTTTTACATGATGGTAGGATTGCTGGTGTCTTTTGTCTGTCTCATAAACATGCAAGATTTCAGGTAAGTTTTGCTACTTCTACTTGCACTTAGGTCACACTACACATACATGTTCAAGCATATATATACACACCCCTCTGGGTATTCTTCTATTTTCTTTCTAGTTCTTGTTCTTGTTTATTTCCTCTTATCTCCATGGGGAAGTGGAACAGAATTCTTCCTCCGTATTGTAAGAGGCGACTAAAATGCCGGGAGCAAGGGGCTAGTAACCCCTTCTCCCGTATAAATTTCTAAATTTAAAAGAGAAACTTTCGTTTTTCTTTTTGGGCCACCCTGCCTTGGTGGGATACGGCCGGTGTGTTGAAAGAAAGAAGATCTTGTATTTGCTAAGCAATCATGGCACCCAGTAGGCATACAAGTGTTGCTGAAAGTGGCAAGAAATTATAGAAAATTGAGACAATAGACAAGAGATAGCCTATGACCTGAATGAAGTGTCACTTTGTACAATTAAAAAGAATGGGATAAATATACGGGTTTGTGTGGTTGAATGACTTACTGACTTCACTGACTGACTTGGCTGTGTTACTGACTTACTTGATGGGCTGACTTTATTGACTGACTGACTTTATTGACTGACTGACTTTATTGACTGACTGACTTTATTGACTGACTGCATTGACTGGCTGACTTTATTGACTGACTGACTGCATTGACTGGCTGACTTTATTGACTGGCTGACTTTATTGACTGACTGACTGCATTGACTGGCTGACTTTATTGACTGGCTGACTTTATTGACTGACTGACTTTATTGACTGACTGACTTTATTGACTGACTGACTTTATTGACTGACTGACTTTATTGACTGACTGACTTTATTGACTGACTGACTGCATTGACTGGCTGACTTTAATGACTGACTTTATTGACAACCTTACTTTATGGACAGACTTAATTGACTAACTTAATTGGCTGACTTGATTGACTTGACTGACTTGATTGACTTGACTGACTTGATTGACTTGACTGACTTGACTGACTGACGTGACTGACTTGATTGTGATTGACTTGACTGACTTGACTGACTTGATTGACTGATTGACTTGATTGACTGACTTGACTGATTTACTGACTGACTGACTTAAAGTTAGACTTTTTCACTGAAGAGGATCCTGACAACTCTAGAAGCAGTGCTCTAAAATGGTGGTGTAGAGCAGTTGATGCCTTACCATCACCTGTGTTAATGTATTAATTAGAGAATTTATGCACACTCCAGTTCAACCATCGACTTCAGTACCAGAATCTGTACCATCCACCTCAGCCCAGTAGGGCCACAGCATAACTCTCCACTCTCTTCACAATCATCAACCAACATCAGCACCCACCTGGAGTTTACCTGGAGAGAGTTCCGGGGGTCAACGCCCCCGTGGCCCGGTCTGTGACCATGCCTCCTTAGGTCAGTGTCCCAGGATGCGACCCACACCAGTCGACTAACACCCAGGTACCCATTTTACTGATGGGGAACATAGACAACAGGTGGAAAGAAACACGTCCAATGTTTCTACTCTGGCTGGGAATCGAACCCAGGCCCTCACCGTGTGAAGCAAGAGCGTTAACCACCAGGCCACCAGAATTTAAGGTAAGAAATACTATTACTTCTGTTGCATTTGTAGTCTTAAGCCGTAAAAACAACATAATACATCACACCAATGAACCACAATTACATATTCACTTTTATTTTTGTAAGATCTGGAGGTCTAAAAAAAAGCTGCTTGGCATTTTTGGGGCTCCCAGGAACGTTATGCTATTTTTGCCATAAGCTCTGCAGTTTATCTAATACAGTGTTTTTAGGCACATAACTACCATGTAATATAATGGTCTACTGTACATAGATTATCATACATAGCAGCATATGTGTAGATTACCTAGGATAACCCAGAAAAGTCAGACAGTGTCTCTTCCATTGGGGTAAAGCTTATACTACAATACAAACTCATTACGTTGTGTACAAGTTGTCTCCACATTGGTACATTAGAACAAACAAAGAGCAACACTCCCATTCTCATTTAACACACCATTTTTAGAAGGAATGATGCTGTGAGTGAAGGTATACAAAATGAATAATTTTCTACAGTTACTTCCAGTAATACTATTGTGTACATATTTTCTTCAGTGTTGAACTAGAGAAAACATTCTTTCTGACAAGATGACTGGAGAAACATCTCATATTTATGTTAATTTATTCACCTTTCTTGACAGGGATAGCATGGTGAAAAAAAGTAGATTGACCTGCAATAAACAGAAAAAAGAGCCTGTTTCTTGTTCCTATAGATTACCTACTATTTCCTTCTACTACTATTTCTTCACTAATATTCCACTCTCTTCCCTTCCCTTTTCTTTTTTTTTTCCTATCACTACTACCTTATTGTGGCAGCATCATCATCATCCTCATCATTATTGTTATTCTCCATCTCCCCCTCCCTCATATATGTTCTGGCTCCCTTCCCTTGGAGCTGCTCTGTGTGATTAGTTAATGGTCCAAGTGAGGCCCAAATGTTGTTGTAAGTTTCATTCTCCTGTGTGTGGGTTATTTGTGTATTGTTCCTGTCATGGTATTGTATCATTTTATTCTTTCCACAATACAGTGGACCCCCGCATAGCGAACTTAATCCGTGCAAGAGGGCTGGTCGTTATGCGAAATGTTCGCTATGCGAATTAATTTTCCCCATAAGAAATAATGGAAATAAAATTAATCCGTGCAAGACACCCAAAAGTATGAAAAAAAATTTTTTTACCACAAAAAAATGTTAATTTTAGTACACACAAACTGAAAAAGGCATGCACAATTACATGACACTTACTTTTATTGAAGATCTGGTGATGATTGATGGGATGGGAGGAGGGGAGAGAGAGTGTTAGTGTTTAGAAGGGGAATCCCCTTCCATTAGGACTTGAGGTAGCAAGTCCTTTTCTGGGGTTACTTCCCTTCTTCTTTTAATGCCACTAGGACCAGCTTCAGAGTCACTGGACTTCTTTCGCACAACATATCTGTCCATAGTGGCCTGTACCTCTCGTTCCTTTATGACTTTCCTAAAGTGTTTCACAACAGTGTCATTGTAATAGTCACCAGCACGGCTTGCAATAGCTGTGTGAGGGTGATTTTCATCAAAAAAGGTTTGCACTTCAAGCCATTTTGCACACATTTCCTTAATCTTTGAAGTAGGCAATTCCTTCAATTTCTCTCTCCCCTCCTCTGAACCAGTTTCCCCAGGTCTGGCCTCTTGCTCTTGAAGTTGATCTATCAGCTCATCAGTGGTTAGTTCTTCATTGTCCTCCTCCACCAACTCTTCCACATCCTCCCCACTAACCTCCAACCCCAAGGACTTCCCCAATTCCACAATTGATTCCTCAACTGGTATACTACTCCTCTCAGGGTTAGCCTCAAACCCTTCAAAATCCCTTTTGTCTACACATTCTGGCCACAGTTTCTTCCAAGCAGAGTTCAAGGTTCTCTTAGTCACTCCCTCCCAAGCCTTACCTATAAGGTTTACACAACTGAGGATATTAAAGTGATCCTTCCAAAACTCTTTTAGAGTCAATCCAGTGTCTGTGGTCACTTCAAAGCACTTTTGAAACAGAGCTTTTGTGTACAGTTTCTTGAAGTTGGAAATGACCTGCTGGTCCATGGGCTGCAGGAGAGGAGTGGTATTAGGAGGCAAAAACTTCACCTTAATGAAGCTCATGTCCCCATCAAGTCGCTCTGCCACGTCTGTAGGATGACCAGGGGCATTGTCTAACACCAGGAGGCACTTAAGGTCTAATTTCTTTTCAGTTAGGTAATCTTTCACATTGGGGGCAAATGCATGGTGTAACCAGTTATAGAAAAATTCCCTAGTGACCCATGCCTTACTGTTTGCCCTCCACAGCACACACAAATTATCCTTGAGGACATTCTTTTGCCTGAACGCTCTGGGAGTTTCAGAGTGATACACTAATAAAGGCTTAACTTTGCAATCACCAGTAGCATTGGCACACATGAGAAGAGTAAGCCTGTCTTTCATAGGCTTATGTCCTGGGAGTGCCTTTTCCTCCTGAGTAATGTAGGTCCTGCTTGGCATTTTCTTCCAGAACAGGCCTGTTTCATCACAATTAAACACTTGTTCAGGTTCCAGTCCTTCAGTTTCTATGTACTCCTTGAATTCATGCACATATTTTTCAGCCGCTTTGTGGTCCGAACTGGCAGCCTCACCATGCCGTATCACACTATGGATGCCACTACGCTTCTTAAATCTCTCAAACCAACCTTTGCTGGCCTTAAATTCACTCACATCATCACTAGTTGCAGGCATTTTTTTAATTAAATCGTCATGCAACTTCCTAGCCTTTTCACATATGATCGCTTGAGAGACGCTATCTCCTGCTAGCTGTTTTTCATTTATCCACACCAATAAGAGTCTCTCAACATCTTCCATCACTTGCGATCTTTGTTTCGAAAACACAGTTAAACCTTTGGCAACAACAGCTTCCTTGATTGCCGTTTTCTTGCCCACAATAGAAGCGATGGTTGATTTTGGTTTCTTGTACAACCTGACCAGGTCGGTGATACGTACTCCACTTTCATACTTATCAATGATTTCTTTCTTAATTTCAATGGGTATTCTTACCCTTTGAGGTGTAGGGTTGGCACTAGAAGCTTTCTTGGGGCCCATGGTCACTTATTTTCCACAAACAGCACCGAAAACACTGTAATAATACGAAATATTCCGAGTGTATGCTTGAATGTTACCGCGGAGGCTAGCTGGTAAACAATGGGACGGGCGGCACATGTGAGGCTGGCTGAGGGCCCACATTGGACGCGTCTCGAACGAAGTTCGCTGAGCGGGTTTTTGTCTACTATGCGGGGCAAAATTTTAGCGGACAAAGCGTTCGCTATGCGGAATGTTCGCTATGCAAGGCGTTCGCTATGCGGGGGTCCACTGTACTTTATTTAGTACACTATTTAGTTTTTATCTGTATTTATCCATTTGCATTGTTAGGTATCTGTAAAACATGTAAATCAGAGTAATATTACTGTTAATTTTCTGATGCTTTTCATTAACTTGACACACGTCATCCTTATATATTTCCAATTACTCTTGTTGCCTTTGGTGTCCCATAGCTTGATTGCTAGTACACTTAACTCATGCACCGAGGTCTGGGGATCGATCCCCCGGTACGGCTGAAAAACATTAGGGTGTGTTTCCATAAAACACCTCCTGTCCCTGTTCACCCATCTGTAAAATGGGTACTTGGGTGTTAGTCCACTGGTGTGGGTCACATCCTGGTACAAAATTGACCTACTTTGCCCGAAATGCTTTGTGTAACAAGGGGCTTTCTATATACATATATGTAGTAGTATGTCATTGTTATCAGTTAGGCCTGTATACCTTGTACATGTGCTTGTAGAAATGATTATTATTATTATTATTATTATTATTATTATTATTATTATTATTATTATTATTATTATTATTATTATTACTACTACTACTACTACAAGTTTCTCATAATTTTCCTCCATTATGTAACCATTAAGAAATATAAAATTTTTAAGTAATATTATTTAATACATATAATGCTTTTACAGGAATAAGTATATGATGCTTCAGTCGGAGATGAATTGTATGCAGTCTCGAACACGTGACATGATGGTTTGTCAGGGAGCGGAGGTGTCTGGGGCAGCTGTGGCCCTAGCCAATTTGTCCTCACGTTTACAAACTTTGATTGGGAAGCTTGTACAAGATTACTCTATAACTGATTCTGATATGGAAGTATGTATTATATATAAAAATATTATGGGAATATTAAACTCTCCATCTAATGGACCTCCATGTAACGAACTTCGGAAATCCAAAACATAATCCAATGGGTCATTCAATTCAGAAACAATGGACAAAGTCCACTGGTTACAGAAGTCTGTTTTATGGAGGGTTTACTGACCTTGATAATCCTTGTCAGTGTAATACATAGAAAATTACAGGTGTCCCTCAACATTCGCGAGGGTTAGGGGATCAAGAGCCTCGCGAATGTTGAAAAACCGTGAATGTTTGGTGCCCCAATATATTGTAGGGAAATATAATACAATACTGCTTAACTTGTTGAACCATGAACAATCATAAAATACATATAAACGTCGTAAGTTGTACTAAATATATACATGTTATGCTTTAATAACATGTATGTTATTAAATACCACAGACTCCACCACTGCCTCCACCACTTCCTCAACCAATGCGAGTCCCTACTACCCTCCCTCCAACCCCCGCAACTGGCAGCCAGCCCTCCCACCACTCAGTGTGGCGAGTGTTTTGTTTGTTCATTATTTGCTATTAAACTACAGTATAAATAATGTAAACACATTCATGACTGCATATTGGAATGGCTATTTGAACAGGTATTGGACGGTGACATCATGTGTTTACTCTTGAACACAGCAAAGAATCAAACATTTCTGCTACTGCTAATAATAACAATAGTAATAATAATAATAATAATAATAATAATAATAATAATAATAATAATACGATATAATTGAAGAAGGAAATTGTTAAAAAATACGAGGGAGTGGTTGACACATCGTCAGTGTGGCTTTGTTTATGCTGGAGTGAACATTAGTCTCCCTGCTCTTCCAAACATTTCACAATAATTCAGCGGTTGAGGCAGTGATAGAGACAGTGATAGAGGCAGTGATAGAGGCAATGGGTGAGGCAGTGGTATTTACTAACATTATTTTTTTATTATTATCACACTGGCCGATTCCCACCAAGGCAGGGTGGCCTGAAAAAGAAAAACTTTCACCATCATTCACTCCATCACTGTCTTGCCAGAAGGGTGCTTTACACTACAGTTTTTAAACTGCAACATTTACACCCCTCCTTCAGAGTGCAGGCACTGTACTTCCCATCTCCAGGACTCAAGTCCGGCCTGCCGGTTTCCCTGAACCCCTTCATAAATGTTACTTTGCTCGCACTCCAACAGCACGTCAAGTATTAAAAACCATTTGTCTCCATTCACTCCTATCAAACACGCTCACACATGCCTGCTGGAAGTCCAAGCCCCTCGCACACAAAACCTCCTTTACCCCCTCCCTCCAACCTTTCCTAGGCCGACCCCTACCCCACCTTCCTTCCACTACAGACTGATACTCTCTTGAAGTCATTCTGTTTTGCTCCATTCTCTCTACATGTCCGAACCACCTCAACAACCCTTCCTCAGCCCTCTGGACAACAGTTTTGGTAATCCCGCACCTCCTCCTAACTTCCAAACTACGAATTCTCTGCATTATATTCACACCACACATTGCCCTCAGACATGACATCTCCACTGCCTCCAGCCTTCTCCTCGCTGCAACATTCATCACCCATGCTTCACACCCATATAAGAGCGTTGGTAAAACTATACTCTCATACATTCCCCTCTTTGCCTCCAAGGACAAAGTTCTTTGTCTCCACAGACTCCTAAGTGCACCACTCACCCTTTTCCCCTCATCAATTCTATGATTCACTTCATCTTTCATAGACCCATCCTCTGACACGTCCACTCCCAAATATCTGAATACATTCACCTCCTCCATACTCTCTCCCTCCAATCTGATATCCAATCTTTCATCACCTAATCTTTTTGTTATCCTCATAACCTTACTCTTTCCTGTATTCACCTTTAATTTTCTTCTTTTGCACACCCTACCAAATTCATCCACCAATCTCTGCAACTTCTCTTCAGAATCTCCCAAGAGCACAGTGTCATCAGCAAAGAGCAACTGTGACAATTCCCACTTTGTGTGTGATTCTTTATCTTTTAACTCCACGCCTCTTGCCAAGACCCTCGCATTCACTTCTCTTACAACCCCATCTATAAATATATTAAACAACCACGGTGACATCACACATCCTTGTCTAAGGCCTACTTTTACTTGGAAATAATTTCCCTCTTTCCTACATACTCTAACTTGAGCCTCACTATCCTCGTAAAAACTCTTCACTGCTTTCAGTAACCTACCTCCTACACCATACACCTGCAACATCTGCCACATTGCCCCCTATCCACCCTGTCATACGCCTTTTCCAAATCCATAAATGCCACAAAGACCTCTTTAGCCTTATCTAAATACTGTTCACTTATATGTTTCACTGTAAACACCTGGTCCACACACCCCCTACCTTTCCTAAAGCCTCCTTGTTCATCTGCTATCCTATTCTCCGTCTTACTCTTAATTCTTTCAACACACACCCCCTACCTTTCCTAAAGCCTCCTTGTTCATCTGCTATCCTATTCTCCGTCTTACTCTTAATTCTTTCAATAATAACTCTACCATACACTTTACCAGGTATACTCAACAGACTTATCCCCATATAATTTTTGCACCCTCTTTTATCCCCTTTGCCTTTATACAAAGGAACTATGCATGCTCTCTGCCAATCCCTAGGTACCTTACCCTCTTCCATACATTTATTAAATAATTGCACCAACCACTCCCAAACTATATCCCCACCTGCTTTTAACATTTCTATCTTTATCCCATCAATCCCGGCTGCCTTACCCCCTTTCATTTTACCTACTGCCTCACGAACTTCCTCCACACTCACAACTGGCTCTTCCTCACTCCTGCAAGATGTTATTCCTCCTTGCCCTATACACGAAATCACAGCTTCCCTATCTTCATCAACATTTAACAATTCCTCAAAATATTCCCTTCATCTTCCCAATACCTCTAACTCTCCATTTAATAACTCTCCTCTCCTATTTTTAACTGACAAATCCATTTGTTCTCTAGGCTTTCTTAACTTGTTAATCTCACTCCAAAACTTTTTCTTATTTTCAACAAAATTTGTTGATAACATCTCACCCACTCTCTCATTTGCTCTCTTTTTACATTGCTTCACCACTCTCTTAACCTCTCTCTTTTTCTCCATATACTCTTCCCTCCTTGCATCACTTCTACTTTGTAAAAACTTCTCATATGCTAACTTTTTCTCCCTTACTACTCTCTTTACATCATCATTCCACCAGTCGCTCCTCTTCCCTCCCGCACCCACTTTCCTGTAACCACAAACTTCTGCTGAACACTCTAACACTACATTTTTAAACCTACCCCATACCTCTTCGACCCCATTGCCTATGCTCTCATTTGCCCATCTATCCTCCAATAGCTGTTTATATCTTACCCTAACTGCCTCCTCTTTTAGTTTATAAACCTTCACCTCTCTCTTCCCTGATGCTTCTATTCTCCTTGTATCCCATCTACCTTTTACTCTCAGTGTAGCTACAACTAGAAAGTGATCTGATATATCTGTGGCCCCTCTATAAACATGTACATCCTGAAGTCTACTCAACAGTCTTTTATCTACCAATACATAATCCAACAAACTACTGTCATTTCGCCCTACATCATATCTTGTATACTTATTTATCCTCTTTTTCTTAAAATATGTATTACCTATAACTAAACCCCTTTCTATACAAAGTTCAATCAAAGGGCTCCCATTATCATTTACACCTGGCACCCCAAACTTACCTACCACACCCTCTCTAAAAGTTTCTCCTACTTTAGCATTCAGGTCCCCTACCACAATTACTCTCTCACTTGGTTCAAAGGCTCCTATACATTCACTTAACATCTCCCAAAATCTCTCTCTCCTCTACATTCCTCTCTTCTCCAGGTGCATACACGCTTATTATGACCCACTTTTCGCATCCAACCTTTACTTTAATCCACATAATTCTTGAATTTACACATTCA
Organism: Cherax quadricarinatus; assembly: GCF_038502225.1. Classification (NCBI taxonomy): domain Eukaryota; kingdom Metazoa; phylum Arthropoda; class Malacostraca; order Decapoda; family Parastacidae; genus Cherax; species Cherax quadricarinatus. The sequence continues at coordinate 32,702,309 of NC_091305.1, forward strand.
TATTCTCTTTTCTCCTTCCATAACTGATCATTTAACATTACTGCTACCCCTTCCTTTGCTCTAACTCTCTCAGATACTGCAGATTTAATCCCATTTATTTCCCCCCACTGAAACTCCCCTACCCCCTTCAGCTTTGTTTCGCTTAGGGCCAGGACATCCAACTTCTTTTCATTCATATCAGCAATCATCTGTTTCTTGTCATCCGCACTACATCCACGCACATTTAAGCATCCCAGCTTTATAAAGTTTTTCTTCTCTTTTTTAGTAAATGTCTACAGGAGAAGGGGTTACTAGCCCATTGCTCCCGGCATTTTAGTCGCCTCATACGACACGCATGGCTTACGGAGGAAAGATTCTTTTCCACTTCCCCATGGACAATAGAAGAAATAAAGAAGAACAAGAGCTATTTAGAAAAAGGAGAAAAACCTAGATGTATGTATATATATATATGCATGTGCGTGTCTGTGAAGTGTGACCAAAGTGTAAGTAGGAGTAGCAAGATATCCCTGTTATCTAGCATGTTTATGAGACAGAAAAAGAAACCAGCAATCCTACCATCATGCAAAACAGTTACAGGTTTCTGTTTCACAGTCATCTGGCAGGATGGTAGTACTATTATTATTTATAACGTATGTTATAAATAATAATAGTACATGTTAATATTAATAACATTTATAATAATAATAATAAATGTTATTCATAATGTACTATTATTATTTATAACATATATGTTAGTAAATATCACTGCCTCTACCACTGCCTCTACCACTGCCTCTACCACTGCCTCTACCACTGCCTCTATCGCTGCCTCTATCGCTGCCTCTACCACTGCCTCTATCGCTGCCTCTATCGCTGCCTCTACCACTGCCTCTATCACTGCCTCTATCGCTGCCTCTATCACTGCCTCTATCGCTGCCTCTACCGCTGCCTCTACCACTGCCTCTACCACTGCCTCTATCACTGCCTCTATCACCTCTACCACTGCCTCAACCACTCCAGTCACACTCAGTCTACAAGCACCAAACAATGAATTATTGTGAAATGTTTGGAAGAGCACGGAGACTAATGTTCACTCCAGCATAAACAAAGCCACACTGACGATGTGTCAACCACTCCCTCGTATTTTTGTACAATTTCCTTCTTCAATTATATTGTATTATTATTATTATTATTATTATTATTATTATTATTATTACTATAGTTATTATTAGCAGTAGCAGAAATGTTTGATTCTTTGCTGTGTTCAAGAGTAAACACATGATGTCACCGTCCAGTACCTGTCCAAATAGCCATTCCAATATGCAGTCATGAATGTGTTTACATTATTTATACTGTAGTTTAATAGCAAATAATGAACAAACAAAACACTCGCCACACTGAGTGGTGGGAGGGCTGGCTGCCAGTTGCAGGGGTCAGAGGGAGGGTAGTAGGGACTCGCAGGTGGCGGGAAACTTGAATATGATTTGGCGGCTGGGAATTTGGTGGCTGGGAATTTGGCGGTTGGGAATTCGCGAATGTGTGAAGCCCGCGAAAGCTGAAAACGTGAATGTTGAGGGAGACCTGTACTGTGTAATAGGTTTTGTTTTTTTAAAGGAGGGGTTTAGGATAATGGCAGTTTGGAGGGATGTCTGAACTGTCATATCTGAATGCCTCTGCAAAGACAGTGATTATGTATGAGTGATGATGAAAGTGTTGAATGATGATGAAAGTTTTTTTTTTCTTTTTGGGTCACCCTGCCTCAGTGGGAAACGGCCGACGTGTTAATTTTTTTTTTTTTTTTTTTTGTCATAGCAGCTAAAGCCTTGATAATTTGTGATAAATGTGCTAGAAATTGTACTTTTGCATTAAAGTTTAACTTGCATGACTGAAGCAGAAATTTACATTCTAAATTAATCATTTAAATAATTTCACAATGCTATTTTCATTTGATGCAAAATATTTTACAATTTTTTTGTACCCTCTTCATGTTGGATCTCAATACTGTACAAGTGTGCAAATTGATCGGGGTATGTTAACTATTCTCCTCTATACAGCTTATTTGACTAGTCAAGCATTGTATATTACATTGTATATTTTACTGTATTATTACATTGTGTATTACATAGTATAGAAGAAATGCAGTTTCTGAACATTCTCTTCATTATTGCTGTCATTGTCTTTCTTCAGTTAGTAATGTCAGCTAAATTTGGCTTTAGAAAGTAAAGGTCTTTTAACCCTTAAACTGTCCAAGAGTAGATCTAGTTTTTCACTGCCAGCTCTCTGAATATTTTGATTTTTTTTTTTATGACGGGCATTTTTCTGTTTTTAATGCGCCCCCCCCCCCCAAAAAAAAAAAAAAAAAAAAAAAAAAAAAGTATCAGTACTTACCGAGATATAAGACTGCAATGTTGGTGCTGGATGTACACCTGACAGCAACTTTGAGTCCTGCTACTTGCAGAGGTGTTGCCAATACAGTATACCTTTTTTCTCTTTTATATTTTAATATATATAATTTTTATGTTATGATAATTACAATTTATAATAGTTCTTGTGATTTCACAGTCAATCTTTGTTCTGACACTAATACAGTGGACCCTCGTTTTTCATAATCCGCTCCAGAAACCGTGACTATTATCGAAATTAACGATTTGTGAATCCATTTTCCCCATAAAAAATAATGTAAATCCAATTAATTTGTTTGACACCCAGAAGTATCAACAATTTTTTTTCTTTTTTACCGTAAAGATAGATTTACATGCACAAAAGAATGAACATTCAACATGACAGTTACCTTTATTGAAGACTGTTGTTGATGAATGGAAGACAGGGAGGAGGAGAGAGGGAAGAGAGGTTATTGTTTGGAAGGGGAACCCCCTCCATAAGGACTCTAGGTCACTTCAGGGGTCACTTCCCTAGTTTAAATATAGATTTACATGCAGAAAAGAATGCCAAATAAATGCAAAGCACTAATAAAATGTATAAATGAACATTTAACACCACACTTAGCTTTTATTGAAGACTTTTGTTGGTGTATGGCAGACGGGGCAGAGGGAGGGGGAGGCTAGTTTATTGTTGGAGAATATGACACTAATATCAACTCTACGGTTTATTTATCTATCACAATTCAACAGATATGACATAATAAACAATATTAATAACATAGAAACATGGAATATACTCTAGAATGAATAAAATAAGTCGTTATGTATATCACGAGAGGTGTTGTGTTGTTGTTGGGTGTATAAGGGCCACTGAGAGTATAAGCCATCCATAATGGTGGTGAAGCAGCAGCTGAGGTGCCGGTGTTTTCTGTAGTCCTATATAACTCCAACAACATTGGAGGAGTTGGTAGAGTTGCTGAATCACTGAAGAAGGCACCCTCTACCACCATCACAACCACTACCACCATTACTACTACCTTCTACCACTATCACAACTGCTACCACCATAACTACCACCTTCCATCACCATCACTACCACCATCTACCACTATCACAATTGCTAGCACCCTCTGCCACCATCACTACCATCTTCTACCACTATCACAACTGCTACCACCTTTTACCACCATCACTACCACCCTCAACCACCATCGCTGCCACCCTCTACCACTATCACAATTGCTTCCACTCTACCGCCACCACCTTTGTATTTTTCCACAACCTTTTTCCTAAATTATATGTGTTTCTCACATTCTTTACCAAACGGCTGGCACTAGAAGCTTTCTTTGGAGCCATGGTGACTTATTTACAAGCTGCAAGCACTGAAACAAATGGAATATTATGAAATGTATCATATGAACTCATGGGATCATCTTCACTCACTGATAAACAATGGCACACTGGCTGGGAATGGAGTGTGAGGCGGCTCGGGGCTGTGTACGTGTCCCAGACGAACGACTATTTACAAGTCAAACGATGATTCGCGAGTCAATGTTTTGATGAAAATAACGTTATGATTTTTGAAAATTACGACTTTCGAGCCTTACGATTATCGAGGGTCCACTGTATTAGGTCCAGAAATAGTACTCAAATAGTTACAAACACACTGACATGTGAACATTTTCAACTGCCTTCGTCATTTACTACTGTCTAGAAATATATGCAAAGTATTTATGGGTCCCAGTAAAGTAAAGTTTATTTTTTTGTGAAAGTTAAAATGTGTAATTACAATTTTGATTTGCTAAGTACAAAGATAGCCACTATCATGCCGAGGCATTTCGGGCAAACTAATCCTAATATAGTGGACCCCCGGTATTCGATACTAATCCGTTCCTGAGAGCTCATCGAATACCGATAATATCGAAAACCGAATCAATTTTGTTATAAGAAATAATGGAAATCAAATTAATCCGTGCAAGACACCCAAAAATATGAAAAAAAAAATTTTTGCTACATGAAATATAAAGTTTAATGCAATAGATTAATTACAATAACAATAAAATAATTAACACTTACCTTTAATGAAGATCCAGTGATGATTGATGGGATGGGAGGAGGGGAGAGGTGTTAGTGTTTCAAAGGGGAATCCCCTTCCATTAGGACTTGAGGTAGCAAGTCCTTTTCCGGGGTTACTTCCCTTCTTCTTTTAATGCCACTAGGACCAGCTTGAGAGTCACTGGACTTCTGTCGCACAATATAACTGGCAGCCTCACCATGCCTAATCACACTATGTATGCCACTACGATTCTTAAATCTTTCAAACCAACCTTTGCTGGCCTTAAATTCACTCACATCACCACTAGTTGCAGGCAATTTCTTTACCAAATCGTCATGCAACTGCCTAGCCTTTTCACAAATGATCGCTTGAGAGATGCTATCTCCTGCTATCTGTTTTTCATTTATCCACACCAGTAACAATCTCTCAAGATTTTCTAACACTTGCGGTCGCTGTTTCGTAATCACAGTTGCACCTTTTGCAAGAACAGCTTCCTTGATTGCCTTTTTCCTGGTCACTATAGTAGAGATGGTTGATTGGGGTTTATTATACAACCTGACCAGCTCCGACACACGCACTCCACTTTCATACTTTGCAATTATCTCTTTCTTCATTTCATAAGTCATTAGCGACTTTTTTCTCGAAGGGTTGGCACTAGAAGCTTTCTTGGGGCCCATGGTGACTTATTTTGTAGAAACAAGCACCAAACACAGTGATAATATGGATAATATGGAATGTACCGAATGTATCCTTAGATGCGTGCACACTGGCTGGCTTGTAAACACTAGCACACACGGAGCAGTTCAGGCGCCACGTGGACAGGTCTCGTACGAATCGTATTGAATACCGGGTTTTCAATCGAATACCGAGGAAAAATTTTTGCGTTAAAATGCATCGAAAACCGGATTTATCGAATACCAATGCCATCGAATACCGGGGGTCCACTGTACATAGTAACTAATTAAAACTAGATAAGATAATAGTACATAGTAACTATACTTAAAACTAGACAAAAGGTAGTGGTTAACTGTTTTACAATCTTATTTAAACTTAATACAAGTGAGAGGTAGTAAGGTGGAATAGGGTTACATAAAATAATCTTGAAATTGCACACAAAATCTACCTTATAAGTAATAGTGCAGGTGGTAATATGTTATGGATTGGCAGAATTAACCCTTTCAGGGTCGCCAGGCCCTCTCCGAGACTTGTTCTCAGGGTCGCCCAAATTTAAAAAAAAAAAAAAAAAGAATTCTTATGAAAAGATAGAGAATCTTTTCCTGATCGTAATGACACCAAAAGTATGAAATTTGATGGAAAACTTACGGAATTATGCTCTTGCGAAGTTAGCGGTCTTGACGATGCTTACGCATCGGCAATTTTGCCCACTTTGTGCCCTATTTTCGGCCAATTCCAGTGCACTAGTCGACAAAAATCATAACTATTTTGCTAGAACTCCATTTTTTCTATTGAATGAGTACAAGAAACCACCCATTTACTGATTTCAACTATCGAATACAGTGGTCAGAATTTAGCAGTTTTGCCAATTTCACACAAATTTCAGAAGATGCCAATTTCCAAATAGGGTCCAGAATAAACAAGAAAGACATTCCTGGCACTAAAATAACATTCTCTCTATTCATTACTCATGTTACCATGCCCCTCTTACATTTCTTTTGCTTTCCACTTTGAATTTTTATTCTCACAAAAAATAGAAGATTTACTGTTATGCAGACTACTGCATTGGTGTAGAAATGGTATAAATAATATCAGCACACTTGTGAAAGAATATTAGACTCACCAGTTGACGTGTAGTGCACACAAAGCATGATTTGTTTACTTTTGAACTTTGGCAAAAATCGAAGATTTCTGCTACTTTGGGCTCAATTTCAAGGTATTTTTCATTGTAAAAACCAATCAAAATCATCTCAATTTCTGTAATATGTCTTCCATTCTATAAAATGAGACCAGGAAAACTAGAATACCGTCATAAATACCATACAAAAATACACCGTAAAGTCGCTGTTTTAAACCAAAAACACTGTCAAAGTTTTTTTTTTCTCGTTACGCACTGTGTGCTGCAGGATTTTTTTTATACTGCGCACACTGACCACATAGACCCATTCTTTCATATGTTGGCCTACCAGCTTTCTCTCACTAGATTTGAGGGTGCTAGAATTTATGCGTACTAGTACGTCAAAAACCCTGGGGCGTAAGCCATACTAGTACGGCCGAAACCTTGAAAGGGTTAAAAGCCAGGAGGTCACGTAATAAAACTAATTAGCAGATATTTTGGCTTATTTGGTTAATATTGAGAGATGAGATTATTTTATGGATTGGCAGAATTAAGAGACTAGAGGTCACATAATAAAACTAGTTAGCAGATGTTTTGGTTGATTTGGTTAATTTTTTTTTTTTCAACAAACTGGCCGTATCCCACCAAGTCAGGGTGGCCCAAAAAAGAAAAGCGAAAGTTTCTTATTTTAAATTTAGTAATTTATACAAGAGGAGGGGTTACTAGCCCCTTGCCCCCGGCATTTTAGTTGCCTCTTACAACACGCATGGCTAACGGAGGAAGAATTCTGTTCCACTTCCCCATGGAGATGAGAGGAAATAAATAAGAACAAGAACTAGAAAGAAAATAGTAGAAAGCCCAGAGGGGTGTGTGTATATATATATATATATATATATATATATATATATATATATATATGCTTGTACATGTATGTGTAGTGTGACCTAAGTGTAAGTAGAAGTAGCAAGACGTACCTGAAATCTTGCATGTTTATGAGACAGAAAAAAGGACACCAGCAATCTTACCATCATGTAAAACAATAACAGGCTTTTGTTTTACACTCGCTTAGCAGGACGGTAGTACCTCCCTGGGAGGTTGCTGTCTACCAACCTACTACCTAGAATTTGGATAATATTGTGAGATAAGATGATTTTTTTTAGCAAAGTCCTAAATTTATAAGCTGTCAGGGGATCCTTGACCTGTTCCGGTAGCAAGTTCCAGATCTTCGGGCCCTTTATGTGCATAACTTTCTTGCATGGTGAGAGACTGATTCGAGGGGTGTTGCCTTATTCCTTGTATTATGGCTGTGCATTCTGTTGTAACTGTCAAGGAGTAGTTTTAGGGGAGGGTTTACAGTGGAGTTTAATGTTCTGTATATGTAGTAGGCATAATAATAGCAAGTCGAGTCTTTTGAAAAGTGGTGGGGTGTGCTGTCTAGCACAGGAGCTGGTTATCACCTGTGCAGCAGCTTTTTGTTGGATTAGTAAAGGTCTGAGGTGGTTGGCTGTGGTTGAACCCCAGGCACAAATACCATAGGTGAGGTAAGGATATATGAGAGAGTGGTACAAGGTAAGGAGAGTCGTTTGTGGTACATAGTATTGTATCTTGGAAAGGATTCCTACTGATTTGGACATTTTCTTGGCTATGTGATGGGTATGGGACTGAAATTTAAGATTACAGTCAAGGAGAAGACCTAGAGATTTGCCCTCCATGTGTCTTGATATAGGGGAACCATTTAACAATATGTTAAGTTGGATATTTAAGGCTCTGTTACCAAACAGCATGAAGTATGTTTTGTCTATGTTGAGAGTGAGTTTGTTGGTCACCATCCAAGTATATACGTATCTTCAGCAGTTCATTGTTTACAATGTTTCTAAGTACAGCTGGGTCTGAATAGGAGTAGACATATGTAGTGTCATCTGTAAATAGAACTGGTTTAAGAAGTTGGGATGCTTTGGGGAGATCATTGACATAGATGAGAAAGAGGAGTGGGCCTAGGACACTACCCTGGGGTACTCCTACAGCTACAGGTTGGATAGCAGAGTTGACTCCATTTGCATGTACATACTGGTGTCTGTCATTAAGATAGGATTTTAGGTAGTCAAGAGAATGTCCTCAGATGCCGTAATCATTCAGTTTGAGGGGCAAAAGATTGTGGTCAACTGTATCAGACGCTTTTCATAGGTCGATAAAGTGCCCCCAGAGGATATTCATTTTTATCTAGAGCTGTGTATATTAGTTCAAGAATTTGTATAATAGTGTCATTCGTACTTGTGTTTGGTCTAAACCCAAACTGGCATGAGTTAAGTATGTTGTTGGATGTAAGGTAGGATTAAAGTCGCCTGTGTATTATTTTTTTGAATATCTTGGAAGTAAGGGCAAGCTTGATATGGGTTTATAGTTGTTCAAGTCACATAGGTCTATGAAGGAGGAGGCGAATCATAGAATTGATGAGGGGAAAAGGGTGAGTGGTGCACTTAGGAGACTGTGGAGACAAAGAACTTTGTCTGTGGAAGCAAAGAGGGGAATGTATGAGAGTATAGTTGTACTAACACTCTTGTATGGATGTGAAGCATGGGTGATGAATGTTGCAACGAGGAGAAGGCTGGAGGCAGTGAAGATGTCATGTCTGAGAGCAATGTGTGGTGTGAATATAGTGCAGAGAATTCATAGTTTTTAAATTAGGAGAAGGTGTGGGATTACCAAAACTATTGTCCAGAGGGCTGAGGAGGGGTTGTTGAGGTGGTTCGGACATGTAGAGAGAATGGAACAAAACAGAATGACTTCGAGAGTATATAAATCTGTAGTGGAGGGAAGGCGGGGTAGGGGTCGGCCTAGAAAGGGTTGGAGGGAGGGGGTAAAGGAGGTTTTGTGTGTGAGGGGCTTGCACTTCCAGCAAGCGTGTGTTAGCATATTTGACAGGAGTGAATGGAGACGAATGATTTTTATTATTTGACGTGCTGTTGGAGTGTGAGCAAAGTAACATTTATGAAGGGATTCAGGGAAACCGGCAGGCCGGACTTGAGTCCTGGAGATGGGAAGTACAGTGTCTTCACTCTGAAGGAGGGGTGTTAATGTTGCAGTTTTATAACTGTAGCGTAAAGCACCTTTCTGGCAAGACAGTGATGGGGTGAATGATGATGAAAGTTTTTCTTTTTTGGGCCACCCTGCCTTGGTGAGAATCGGCCGATATGTTAATAATAAAAAAAATAAGTCAGTTGGATCACCTCCTTTGTGGACTGGGGTGTCCCATGCTGTCTTGAGTATAGATGGGAAGGTTTAGGATGCTACAGATTTGTTAAACATTGTTGCAGTAATGGGTGACAGCTCATGTGCAGTTTTTTTATATATAAATGGTGGCAAGTTATCTAGGTCACCTGCTTTGTTTTTTAATGATTTAATGATGAGTGAGACTTCAATGGAATTAGTTGGAGCTATAAATAGAGTATTTCGGTAGTTACCAGTGAGGTACTCGTTCGGCTGGATATTTGAGCTAGGAATTTGACTTACTAGCTTTGATCCTACACTAGAGAAGAAGACATTAAATTTGTCATCCGTGTCTATAGGTTGTATGTGAGGTTCATCTGGTTTAGTTAAGTTTATTTCTCTATTTCAAGATGGTTTCCTAGAGCCCAGGTACTTTTCATATCACCTTTTATTTCACTAAATCTATTTTCATAATACATTTGCTTTGACTTTTGTATTAGTTTTGTGAGTATTGATGTGTATCTTTTAGTAAATTCTTCAGTAATTAGGCCTAATCTGAACTGTTTTTCAAGTTGGTGTTTTTTGTTAATAGATTTGAGGATACTTTTTGTTACCCATGGGCTGTTTAGTCTCTTTTCTGTGATCTGTTTCGTTTTGATTGGATAGTGCTTGTTATAGAGGTTTAGGGTTTTATGTAAAAAAATTTTGACATCTTTATCAATATTATTACTGTCAGCTAGCTCTCTGCCAATCAGTGGCACCTAGTGCTACTTTTAGGTTGTTTATGGATGTCTCATCCTGCAGGTGAAATGTGATCTTTCTTGTTTCTTGAGGCAATTTAGATAAGTTGGTTATGAGAAAGGTATGGTAGTGGTCTGTGGTGTTGTCTGTGATTATACCTGTTTGTAGTGGGGATATTGTGTTGGTCCAGATATGGTCAAGTAATGAGGCACTTGTCTCAGAGATTCTTGTTGACTTCGTTATAGGGGGTAGCAACAAGCTGCTGTTTATAGTATTTGTGAAATCAGCTACTGGAGGGTCAGTTGCTTGGATAAGGTTTATGTTGAAATCTCGTGCTAGTATCAGATGGTGTTTATTCAATTCTGACTCGGTTATCATGTTTCTAAGGTTACTGCTAAAAGTGTAAGTATTTGTGTGTGGTAGTCTTTAGACTGCGCCAACTGTTATAGGTTTCTTAAGTATTCTTGATATGAATTTAGCTATTATATATTCGCCATTTTCGTTCCATACATTAGTTGATTTCATACATTCTAGTTCATCAGAGTAATAGATGGAAGTGCCTCCACCTGATTGGTCAGGCCTGCAGTTATGTATGACTGTGTAACTTTTTTTTTTTTTTTTTACAAGTCGGCCGTCTCTCACCGAGGCAGGGTGACCCAAAAAGAAAGAAAATCCCCAAAAAGAAAATACTTTCATCATCATTCAACACTTTCACCTCACTCAAACATAATCACTGTTTTTGCATAGGTGCTCAGAATACAGCAGTTTAGAAGCATATATATATATAAAGATACACAACATATCTTTCTAAACTCCCAATATCCCAAACCCCTCCTTTAAAGTGCAGGCATTGCACTTCCCATTTCCAGGACTCGAGTCCAACTATGTAAAAATAACCGGTTTCCCTGAATCCCTTCACTAAATATTACCCTCCTCACACTCCAACAGCTCATCAGGTCCCAAATACCATTCATCTCCATTCACTCCTATCTAACACGCTCACGCACGCTTGCTGGGAGTCCAAGCCCCTCGCCCACAAAACCTCCTTTACCCCCTCCCTCCAACCTTTCCGAGGACGACCCCTACCCCTCCTTCCTTCCCTTCAGATTTATACGGTCTCCATGTCATTCTACTTTGATCCATTCTGTCTAAATGACCAAACCACCTAAACAACCCCTCTTCAGCCCTCTGACTAATACTTTTATTAACTCCACACCTTCTCCTAATTTCCACACACCAAATTTTCTGCATAATATTTACACCACATATTGCCCTTAGACAGGACATCTCCACTGCCTACAACCGCCTCCTCGCTGCAGCATTTACAACCCATGCTTCACACCCATATAAGTGTGTTGGTACTACTATACTTTCATACATTCCCTTCTTTGCCTCCATAGATAACGTTTTTTGACTCCACATACACCTCAACGCACCACTCACCTTTTTTCCCTCATCATCTTTATGATTAACCTCATCCTTCATAAATCCATCCGCTGACACGTCAACTCCCAGATATCTGAAAGCATTCACTTCTTCCATACTCCTCCTCCCCAATTTGATATCCAATTTTTCTTTATCCAAATCATTTGATACCCTCATCACCTTACTCTTTTCTATGTTCTCTTTCGACTTTCTACCTTTACACACACTCCCAAACTCGTCCACTAACCTTTGCAATTTTTCTTTAGAATCTCCCATAAGCACAGTATCATCAGCAAAAAGTAACTGTGTCAATTCCCATTTTGTATTTGATTCCCCATAATTTAATCCCACCCCTCTCCCGAACACCCTAGCATTTACTTCTTTTACAACCCCATTTATAAATATATTAGACAACCATGGTGACATTACACATCCGTGTCTAAGACCTACTTTTACTGGGAAGTAGTCCCCCTCTCCTCTACACACCCTAACCTGAGCCCCAATATCCTCATAAAAACTCTCTACAGCATTTAGTAACTTACCACCTATTCCATATACTTGCAACATCTGCCACATTACTCCTCTATCCACTCTTTCATATGCCTTTTCTAAATCCATAAATGCAATAAAAACTTCTCTACCTTTATCTAAATACTGTTCATATATATAGGAAGTTCGGGTGAGATATAAGCGACTATTGGCAGAAAGGTGGGCTAGTACAAAGATGAGTAGTGGGGGGGTTGAAGAGGGTTGGAATAGTTTTAAAAATGCAGTATTAGAATGTGGGGCAGAAGTTTGTGGTTATAGGAGGGTGGGGGCAAGAGGAAAGAGGAGTGACTGGTGGAATGATGAAGTAAAGGGTGTGATAAAAGAGAAAAAGGTAGCTTATGAGAGGTTTTTACAAAGCAGAAGTGTTATAAGAAGAGCAGCGTATATGGAGAGTAAAAGAAAGGTGAAGAGAGTGGTGAGAGAGTGCAAAAGGAGAGCAGATGAAAGAGTGGGAGAGGCACTGTCAAGAAATTTTAATGAAAATAAGAAAAAATTTTGGAGTGAGTTAAACAAGTTAAGAAAGCCTAGGGAAAGTATGGATTTGTCAGTTAAAAACAGAGTAGGGGAGTTAGTAGATGGGGAGAAGGAGGTATAAGGTAGATGGCGAGAATATTTTGAGGAACTTTTAAATGTTAAGGAAGAAAGGGAGGCGGTAATTTCATGCACTGGCCAGGGAGGTATACCATCTTTTAGGAGTGAAGAAGAGCAGAATGTAAGTGTGGTGGAGGTACGTGAGGCACTACGTAGAATGAAAGGGGGTAAAGCAGCTGGAACTGATGGGATCATGACAGAAATGTTAAAAGCAGGGGGGGATATAGTGTTGGAGTGGTTGGTACTTTTGTTTAATAAATGTATGAAAGAGGGGAAGGTACCTAAGGATTGGCGGAGAGCATGTATAGTCCCTTTATATAAAGGGAAAGGGGACAAAAGAGATTGTAAAAATTATAGAGGAATAAGTTTACTGAGTATACCAGGAAAAGTATACGGTAGGGTTATAATTGAAAGAATTAGAGGTAAGACAGAATGTAGGATTGCGGATGAGCAGGGAGGCTTCAGAGTGGGTAGGGGATGTGTAGATCAAGTGTTTACATTGAAGCATATATGTGAACAGTATTTAGATAAAGGTAGGGAAGTTATTATTGTATTTATGGATTTAGAAAAGGCATATGATAGAGTGGATAGAGGAGCAATGTGGCAGATGTTGCAAGTATATGGAATAGGTGGTAAGTTACTAAATGCTGTTAAGAGTTTTTATGAGGATAGTGAGGCTCAGGTTAGGGTGTGTAGAAGAGAGGGAAAATACTTCCCGGTAAAAGTAGGTCTTAGACAGGGATGTGTAATGTCACCATGGTTGTTTAATATATTTATAGATGGGGTTGTAAAAGAAGTAAATGCTAGGGTGTTCGGGAGAGGGGTGGGATTAAATTATGGGGAATCAAATTCAAAATGGGAATTGACACAGTTACTTTTTGCTGATGATACTGTGCTTATGGGAGATTCTAAAGAAAAATTGCAAAGGTTAGTGGATGAGTTTGAGAATGTGTGTAAAGGTAGAAAGTTGAAAGTGAACATAGAAAAGAGTAAGGTGATGAGGGTATCAAATGATTTAGATAAAGAAAAATTGGATATCAAATTGGGGAGAAGTAGTGTGGAAGAAGTGAATGTTTTCAGATACTTGGGAGTTGACGTGTCGGCGGATGGATATATGAAGGATGAGGTTAATCATAGAATTGATGAGGGAAAAAAGGTGAGTGGTGTGTTGAGGTATATGTGGAGTCAAAAAACGTTTTCTATGGAGGCAAAGAAGGGAATGTATGAAAGTATAGTAGTACCAACACTCTTATATGGATGTGAAGCTTGGGTGGTAAATGCAGCAGCGAGGAGACGGTTGGAGGCAGTGGAGATGTCCTGTCTAAGGGCAATGTGTGGTGTAAATATTATGCAGAAAATTCGGAGTGTGGAAATTAGGAGAAGGTGTGGAGTTAATAAAAGCATTAGTGAGAGGGCAGAAGAAGGGTTGTTGAGGTGGTTTGGTCATTTAGAGAGAATGGATCAAAGTAGAATGACATGGAAAGCATATAAATCTATAGGGGAAGGAAGGAGGGGTAGGGGTCGTCCTCGAAAGGGTTGGAAAGAAGGGGGAAAGGCGGTTTTGTGGGCGAGGGGCTTGGACTTCTAGCAAGCGTGCATGAGCATGTTAGATAGGAGTGAATGGAGACGAATGATACTTGGGACCTGACAATCTGTTGGAGTGTGAGCAGGGTAATATTTAGTGAAGGGATTCAGGGAAACCGGTTATTTTCATATAGTCGGACTTGATTCCTGGAAATGGGAAGTACAATGCCTGCACTTTAAAGGAGGGGTTTGGGATATTGGCAGTTTGGAGGGATGTGTTGTGTATCTTTATACGTATATGCTTCTAAACTGTTGTATTCTGAGCACCTCTACAAAAACAGTGATAATGTGTGAGTGTGGTGAAAGTGTTGAATGATGATGAAAGTATTTTCTTTTTGGGGATTTTGTTTTTTTGGGTCACCCTGCCTCGGTGGGAGACGGCCGACTTGTTGAAAAAAAAAAAAAAAGATATATGCTTCAGTGTAAACACTTCTACACATCCCCTACCCACTATAAAACCTCCTTGCTCATCTGCAATCCTGCATTCTGTCTTATCTCTAATTCTTTCAATAATAACCCTACCATACACTTTTCCTGTTTTTTTGTTTTTTCAACAAACCGGCTGTATCCCACTGAGGCAGGGTGGCCCAAAAAGAAAAACAAAAGTTTCTCTTTTTAAATTTAGTAATCTATACAGGAGAAAGGGTATACTACTTGGTAAACTTATTTCTAGTTCTTGATCATTTGTTATTTCAAACCTACAACCCGCGTCTGATAATTTTACCATGCTAATGCCATCATGAGTAAAGCACTGTTTTATTATTGCATTGGTATCACGCTTAAGTTTTCGAAGTCTGTATAATAGGTTCTGTTGTTTTTTAGTTAGGCACTCATTTACATACACATTACTCCTTTTCTTGATGGAGGAACTTATTAGGTCCTTTTTTACATCAATGGAATTGAATTTTAACATGACACTTTGCTTTTGACCCGGCCTGTCTAGCCGTCGGGCCTCCTTGATATCACTGGTTTCAATGTTAACTTTTATCTCATCTTTTATTAGCTGG